>NC_090439.1:952090446-952401898 GCF_031143425.1 Pleurodeles waltl
GACTACTCCTCTCCGGCCCGTAACACCTATTTCCAAAGGGAGAGGGTGTAACACCCTCTCTCAGAGGAAATCCTTTGTTCCGCCTTCCTGGGACTGGACTGCCCAGACCACAGGAGGGCAGAACCCTGTCTGTGGGTTGGCAGCAGCGGTAGCTGCAGTGAAAACCCCAGAGAGCTAGTTTGGCAATACCTGGGGTCCATGCTGGAGACCCGGGGGTGCATGGGATTGGCACCCAAATACCAGATTTGGCATGGGGGGACAATTCCATGATCTTAGACATGTTACATGGCCTATATGTAGTGCACACATGTAATGGTGTCCCTTCACTCCAAAAGTCCGGGGAAATGGCCCTGAACTATGTGGGGGCACCTTGGCTAGTGCCAGGGTGCCCTCACACTTAGTAACTTTGCACCTAACCTTCACTAAGTGAGGGTTAGACATATAGGTGACTTATAAGTTACTTAAGTGCAGTGTAAAATTGCTGTGAAATAACGTGGACGTTATTTCACTCAGGCTGCAGTGGCAGTCCTGTGTAAAAATTGTCTGAGCTCCCTATGGGTGGCAAAAGAAATGCTGCAGCCCATAGGGATCTCCTGGAACCCCAATACCCTGGGTACCTAGGTACCATATACTAGGGAATTACAAGGGTGTTCCAGTGTGCCAATCAGAATTGGTAAAAATGGTCACTAGCCTGCAGTGACAATTTTAAAGACAGAGAGTGCATAAGCACTGAGGTTCTGGTTAGCAAAGCCTCAGTGATACAGTTAGGCACCACACAGGGAACACATTTAGGCCACAAACTATGAGCACTGGGGTCCTGGCTAGCAGGATCCCAGTGAGACAGTAAAAACACCCTGACCTATACTCACAAACAGGCCAAAAGTGGGGGTAACAAGGCACATCTTCAAAGGAGCCCCAACTGGTTTGACTTCACAGTTCTGGACTCCCTCCTTTTGTGAGTGTCCTGGGGCAGGTCTTCTTCCTGGCACAGGATGACAGCTCGGTGATTGGTGCAGATTAATTCATTAAATTCCTTCCTCCTTCAGAGAAGACTGAAGAACTGTATATTGCTTCCTTTGAGAAGTGAGGCCTTTGTTCCAGCAGCATGAAAGAAAAGTAATTAACCCAACCCAGCAGCCCCTGGCTGTGATCCTGAGCTGAGTCAGAGAAATGTGGCATTCTTGGATAAAAAAGAAAAGTTGTATAGGTATGGTTTTCGACTTAACAGCATTGTTCTTTTCACACCAATTATAGTGTAGATTGATGTGACTCTGGAGTCTGTAGACCCCAGGGAACTTGAGTTGTTCCTAAGACAGCCTTTTCCTTAGGAGTGTAATGGAGTGTCACTACAGCCAAGACAGTAAAGCACACTGACTTTCCTTACATGGGTACACCCACATTAGAAGGCCTTTTCCAGGTCACCAGCCAACTCTGCATAGTCCCTACTGTGCCAGGCTACCTGTACGTAATTCTTGGCTGTGCACAACAGGAGTCTCCCATGTGCAGCCCTCACACTTGTGCACAAGCATCAGCATATGTGTTCATGTGTTACCAGCCAAGTCCCTCATATCCTTGCTGCATCATATCAGCCTTATCTTAAAAGTTAGACACTGGCGGTAAGCATGCTCAGCCCATTTAATCATGACTTTACTGTGGGTGAGTCACAGGTTATGAGGCTCCCCCACAATAAAAGTTTAAAAACCAGGTGATCAAAATACAAAAGATCCGGGTGGACTGGACTGTCAGCACTTCCTTCTCACACTTGTTTTTTGATAACTGTTAGAAATGTGGTCTCTAGTTGACAGAGGTATACACCCTTGCCCAAGTAGGGACCGCAAACCTAATCAGGGTAAGTCACTACACAACCTACATTATCCTGTGCTCACCCTCTGGTAGCTTGGCACAGAGCAGGCCGGCTTAACTTAGACGGCAATAAAAAAAGTATTTATGCAATAACTCATACATTAACACAGTAAAAAACACCACAAGAAGTACTCCACACCAGTTTAGAAAAACATAGAATATTTATTTGAATAAAATAAGGCCAAAACAATAAAAATCCAATGTGCACAAGTCAACATATCACTTTTTTTAAAGGTTTAAATGAGTCTTAATCCTTAAGAATCAGTTGTTGTATGCTTGTAAGACACAGTACCTGGGATGCGTAAAAAATAATGACGCATGGAGCCGTGGAAGAGGAGATGCGTTGAAAAACAAGACACTGCGTTGGATCTTCTGGTGCAGCACAGATGATGTGTTGTTTATTTCCACGCTGCAAGGTGATGCGTTGATTTCCAGGAGTGCAGTCTTGGTTCCTCACTACGATGCAGGGATATTTTGACACCCAGGGCCAATGCATTGAAAATCCTTGAGTTGTTGGAGAGAAGGAGCAGGCATTGCATTGATCTGCTAGGCAGTGCGACAATTGTTCAGCAGCAAGGCAGGCACTGTGTCAATTTCTGCAGCTGCTGCATCGATTTTCCGATGAATGGTGAAGTCTTTGTTGCCCTGAAACTTCAGAACAGGAGGCAAGCTCAAGCCCTTGGAGTGCACTTGTGGGGAAGGCAGAGTCAGGGGCCAGAAGGCAGCAGGGCAAAAAACAGGGCAGCAATTAATCTAGAAAAGCAGTCCAGATGGGTACTTTGGGAAGCAAGGCAGTTCTCCTGACAGAGTTGAGTTGTAGGTCCAGAAGTGTCTGATTTGGTGGGGTCAGAGACCCAGTGTATATACCCCAAAATGCTTTTGAAGTGGGGGAAACTTCAAATAGTGGTTTTGAAGTGCACAAGGTCCCTTTTCAATGCAGCCAGGATCCCTGTGTGGAGTTATTAGTCATTTGAATGGGGTCAGGCCACCAGCCTTTGAAGTGTAAGTGAGACCCCCTCCACCCTTCCTGCTAAGGGAGACCAATTCAGTATGCAGATGAAAACAGTGCTGGCTGAATGCCCTGTGTTTACGGCTATCTGGTGGAATGCACAAGGGGAACTGTCGACCTACGTAACTCAGATGTGGATTGGAGACAGGCCGTAAGGCACATAAGGTGATAAGTGCAAAGAAATGCTCACTTTCTAAAATGGCATTTCTAAAATAGTAATATTAAATCCATCTTCACCAGTAAGCTAGATTTTCCATTGTCATTTTGCCCATACTCAACATGACAGGGCTACTCCTTTCAGATCAGAATAAACCACTTACAATGATATAAGGGCAGTTCTAATATTGGCCTCTGAGAGGAGCAGGACTCACAGTAGTGAGAAATGAATTTGTGAGTTTTTCACTATCCGGACAAGTAAAACACATATGTACATGTCCTGCCTTTTACTTACATAGCACTCTGCCCTATGGGTTATCTAGGGCCTACCTTAAGGGTGACTTATATGTAGAAAAAGGGGAGTTTATGGCTTACCAAGTAGTTTTAAATACCATCTCAACTGTACACACAGGAATTGCTATGGCAGGCCAGAGACATGGTTACGGAACTACTTATGCGGGAGGCCCAATCAGTTCTGCAGGCCCACTAGCAGCATTTAATTTACAGGCCTCTAGTGCACTTTACTAGGGACCTAAAGGTAAATTAGGATGCCAATTGAGTAAGGGACAATGTTAGTATGTTTAGGGGAGAGAGCACATGCACTTTAGCACTGGTCAGTATTGTTAAGTCCTAAAACCAGCAAAAACAGGATTGAAAAAATGGAGTGAGGCAGGCAAAATGTTGGGGGAAGACCACCCTAAGGCTGTCAGGTTTAACACGTGTCCCCCAGCTGAGAGTGGGGAGAGCTACCCAACCTCTTGGGAGCTCTCTTCACTGAGGCGGAAGAATCTGGTGAGACCATCTGCATTGATGTGATTAGGCCAGGGCGATGCTCTACCATGAAGTCCATTCCCTGTAGGGAGATGGACCACCTCAAGAGTTTAGAATTTTCACCTCTCGTCTTGTCTGCATGAGCCATTTGTGGGGTCTTTTATCTGTCTGAACCCGGAAGTGAGTCTAAACAGGTATGGTCTCAGCTTCTTCAGTGCCCACACCACCGAAAATGCTTCTCTTTCAATGGCACTTAACCTCTGTTCTATTGGAAGTAACGTCCTGCTAATGAAGGTCAATGTTTGGTCTAGGCCCTCCTCATTCAGCTGTGCTAAGACTGTCCGTATGCCATGTCTCTGAAGCATCTGTCTGCACAATGAACTCTTTGGAGTAATCAGGGGCCCTGAACACAGATGATGTTCACATGGATTCCCTGAGAGAGTCAAAGGCTTTCCGGAAAGCTTCTGTCCAATTTACCAATCTGAGCTGCTTCTTAAAAGTCAGCTCAGTTAAGGGGGCAACAATGGTGCCATATCCCTTAACAAATCTTCAGAAGTAGCCAGTGATGCCTAGGAAGGCTCTCACTTCAGTCTGGGATTTAGGTGGTTGCCAAGCAATGATTTTTTCAAACTTGGCCTGGAGAGGCTGCACCTTGCCACCACCTACCTGGTGTCCCAAATACACCATGGAAACCTGCCCAATCTATCACTTAATGGCTTTGATTGTCAGACCTGGCTGCTGAAGCCTGGAGCACCTCTTGGAGGTGATGCATGTGTTCCTCCCAGCTGCCACCGTAAACGGCAATGTCATCTAAGTAGGCAGCACAGAATGCCTCTTTACCAGACAGGACCCTGTTAACCAACCGTTGTAAGGTAGCAGGGACATTCTTCAAGCCAACGTGCATCACCCAGAATTGGTAATGTTCCTCAGGGGTTGGGAACACTGACTTCTCTTTTGTCCACACAGTCAAAGTGACCTGCCAGTACCCTGATGTCAAATCAAAGGTACTGAGGAATTTGGCAGCACCTAGCCTGTCAATGAGCTCATCAGCTCTAGGGGATGGAGTGTGCCTCAATCTTGGTGGTAGTATTGAGGCCTCTGTAGCCCACACAGGATCAAAGTTCTGGTTTGGTGCCCGGTGGGGCAGCTTTTGGTACCAATACCACTGGCTGGATCAGGGACTGTTAGAAGTTTCAATCAGCCCTAAAGCTAGCAGCTTGGCAACTTCTCCATTGATGCTGGCTCTCACCCTGTCTGACAACCTGTAAACTTTGTTCTTTACAGGGGGACTGTCTCCTGTGTCGATATCATGGACACATAGGTGTGTGAGTCCAGGAGTGAGGGAGAACAGTGAGGCAAACTATCTCGGCAATTGGTAACAGTCATGTTGCTGCTCTGGGGTCAGGGTGGTAGAGAGGTTGACACCCTCGACTGACCCATTGTGTTCCTGTGTAGAGAGACGGTCAGGGAGAGGCTCACTCTCCTCCTCCACACCTTTATCTGTCATAGGGAGCATGCCCATTTCAGACATTTCAAAGTGAGGCTTCAGCCTGCTTATGTGGAGCACCCTTAGGGGGCTTCTAAGGGTCAGGAAATCCACGAAGTAAGTGGCCTCCCACTTGTGCTCCTTGATCTCGTATGGGCCGGTCCAGTGGTCCTGGCTAGCCCTGGGCTCTACTGGCTCCACGACCCATACTTTGTCACCAGGTTGAAACACCACCAGAGTGGCCTTCTGGTTATACCAGCATTTACTTACCTCTTAACTGACCTCAGGGTTGCCCTTGGCCTTTTTCTAGAAGTGGTGCATCTGGTTAAAGAGGACCAACATGTAGCTGATCATATCCTGAGGGAGTTTCATGGGTGCTTTCTCCCATCCCTCCTTTAGAATACTTAGAGGTCCCCTAACAGGATAGCAATAGATGAGTTCAAAGGGACTGAATCCTTTCTATGGTACCTCTCTGTAGGCAAAAAAAAGCGTGGCAAGAAGATGTCCAATTTACACCTCATGTCCTCAGGTAGGCCTGCAATCAGGCCCTTCAAGGTCTCGCTGAACCACTCAACTAAATCATTGAATTGAGGGTGACGGGGTGTGGTGAACCATACCACATGCATCCCACATAAACTTCTTGTATGCAGGCACGAAGTTAGTGCCTCTGTCAGACACTATCTCTTTGGGAAGCTCCACACAAGTAAAGATCCCCATTAGAGTTCTGGTCACCACAGATGCAGTCACTCTCCTCAGTACGGCTTGCCTCTGGGTAGCATATTGTATGGTCCACCAAGACCAGGATGAACGTGTTGCCTGGGGCTGTCTTGGGATCCAATGTACCAATGATGGTGATGCACACCCTTTCAAAAGGGGTGGCAATGATGGGAAGTGGGATCAGGGGAGGCTCCAGCTTTTTCCCTGACTTCCCACTGGCCTGGCAGGTGCGAAAGGAGAATGTATCTGAGGCTGTCTTATTTCAAGGCCAATAGAAGTGGGCTTTGAGCCTGTCTTGCACTTAATGTCCTGCCAGGAGTGTGTCATGGGCCAAACCTTGTAGGAAGGCCTTGTAATACTGGGGGACCACCAGCACACGTGCTGCCCAGTACCTGGAGCCTTAGGCTCACTATATAGGAGATCATTCTCCCAGTAAATCAGGTGATCCCAATAGGTAGGTCACCGAGGCTGGCAATGTCCTCCCTGGTTGGCTTATGGGCCTCCTACACAGGGAACTCCCTGTAAGCTACAGGTAGAATCGAGCTGACCAGAGTCCCCTGGACCAAGTCCCCCACAAATAGCCCAGCAGACCAGTGACCAGTGATCAGTGACCAGTGGCCATTTAAGGATTTGGACCAGGTACATTCTGAGAGTTGAATCCTAACCCCCAAGGAGCAACTCAGAGCTTCTGGAACTTTGGGGTGAGTTGTGGATACCTGAAGGACCTTAAAATTGCTTCTGGAAGATGATCTAGAGGTTTGGAGAAGTCAGGAGCAACTGTGGAAAAAAGCTCCATAAGTGGACCAACCCGACGGCAAGAGTGAAGACTGCCAACCTGATTTGCAGGTTTGTCCCACTGAAAAGCTCAGGAGCCCCAGACTTCCAGGATTTGACTGGCAGCTTGTGGAAAGGCAATATGACAATTTTGTGTTGGAATCAGCTTGCTGAGGAGGGTTGTCTGGCATTGGGGAAGAAAAGCTTCAGAAAAGTTTCTAAGTCCATAGGTAAAAGTTTGACCAAGGCTTCCTGCACAGTGTATCCGAAGAGGGCTCCAGGGAGGTCAGCTTCAAATTTCGACTTGGTCTTGGACAGAGGATTCCGTCCCAAAAAAGTCTGAAAGTAGGAAAATTGACCGAGTCCTTCAGTGCAGCGTATCCAAAGAGGGCTCTAGTGAGGTCAGCCTCAACTTGGGACTTTCTCCCGGTTGATGATTAAATCTTCAAGAAAACAATTAAGTAGGACGGTAAAACTTTAACCAGGGCCTCCTGCTCAGTGTTGCTGAGCAGGGCTCTATCGCGGTCAGCCTTAACTTTTGACTTTGCCCCAGTCGAGTGCGACCAGATGTCTAAAGTGGAGATTTTGATTTCTAGGTGCTAGAAAACATTTAGGCCAGATTACGAGTCTAAGTCTGTCATTTAAGTGCAAAAGGTGCAGCAGCATTGTCGCCGGCACATAATAGAGCTGGCAGGAATGCTGCTGCTCGCAGGGGGCACCAGCACCCTCAAAATGTGCACTGTCTACACAGTGTCATGGGTGCTGGGCAGGAGGGCCCCTGCACGCCCATGCCCTCCTGTGGTTCCCTGCACTTGTTCTCCACCAGCCTACTCATGGTGGCTGAACCACCATGAAAAGGCTGGCAGAGAACAAAATTGTAATCAGCAGGGTGGCCTTGGCTTCAGCGCTGCCCCGGCTGATTTCAACCTGCATTGCCATCATTCTGTGAGGATCAGAAATCCTGGAGCAGACAGCAGTAGATTGGCGGGTCTGTCCACCAACCTCGTAATATCATAATGGTCCAACCGCCACTACAAGCCTTTAAAAATTCATATCGCCGGTTCCCTTTATTGGATTTTTGTCATTTTGGTGTCATTTTAAAGGTAAAAATATAGTCTATTTTTATAATTTGGTGATGGATTTTTTGTGTGTTTTACCTATTTAGGCTCTCCTTATGACATTGGCGGTAAATCCCACTTACCGCCATGCTGACTGCTGCCAAAATACCGCCGCTGCGGCGGATATCCACTAACCATATTATGACACACACACACCAATCCATCTCGATACAGCCACACACACAAATCCGCCAGCCAAAAGGTTAGTGATAAACTTGCGGTATCAAAACTGACACTGTTACGCCAACAGAACAACACCACCAACATTATGAACCACAAATCACCACAGCGGAAATTCAATGGCGGTAAACCATTGGAGGTACAGACCGCCATGCTCAAAATACACACACACACATACAAAACAACACCACAGTGGTCAATTCAAACTACACACACCTGACACACATACACAAACCACACCTACACACACCACACCACTATGAAACACACACTCACATTACCCACAACCCTTTACTAATACCAATAATTGCCAGCAGAGAGAGACAGCAAGAGCACCCACACAACCAGAGCCACATACTACCATCACCTATACACCACCCACCCACCTAACATCACACACCCCAACACATCACCCTACACATCCTCACCCACACCACTCACACTACAGCCATGGCACCACAACGACACCCCAGATTCTCTGAGGAGGAGCTAAGGGTCATGGTGGAGGAAATCATCCGGGTACAGCCACAGCTATTTGGATCACAGGTACAGCAGATATCCATTGCTAGGAAGATGGAGCTATGGCGGAGAATCGTGGACAGGGTCAATGCCGTGGGACAGCACCCCAGAACAAGGGATGAAATCAGGAAGAGGTGGAACGACCTACGGGGGAAGGTGCGTTCCATTGCAGCAAGACCCCAGCTCGCAGTACAGAGGACTAGCGGAGGACCCCCACCTCCTCCCCCACAACTAACAACATGGGAGGAGCAAGTCTTGGCAATTATGCATCCTGACGACCTGGCAGGAGTAGTAGGAGGACTGAACTCTGGTAAATCAACCCTCTATTACAATCACCCCCCCTACCTGCATGCCATCACATGATCACATGCCCCAACCCTTACCCTCACTCCCATCACTCCACCACTTCCCACACACCTCACCATCACAACCCACTCATCCCAATGCCAAGCCCTGCATGCCATACTAATGCATGAACACCACTCACAGCCCTGCATGGACATTACTCGCTACTGCATGCACACTAGAGACAATCAGCTAGCCCACCAAATAACAACTCACACAAGGCAAAACTGACAAGGCAATCACAACCATACAGGGCAACCCACCCATGCACAATATGTCACACACAGAAACAGTGCATTTACATCCCCATAGGTATCCCAGCCAATATCACTGGAGAAGAGGTTCCAGCAACATCCAGTCCCCCCACAGAAGAAGCCCACGTGATGACAGGAGCTCTGGTTGCCTGGATCTGGATGACCAACCTGGCCCATCAGGGACCTTCGGACAGTCGGTTACCCAGGCACAGTCTCACACCACCACAGAGTCTCCCCCTCAGGAAACACCACCACAGCACCCACCCAGGGCACCCCACAAACCCAGGAAGATCAGGGACCTGGGGTCAGTGGCAGTGGGCACACGGCTTAGGGGACAGAGCCACAGGACAACAGGGAAGCTGGGAGGACTGCTGTGCACCAGGGCGAGGACAGGCCTAGAGAACCAACTCTCCAAGAGGCACTCACCGCAATCTTGGGAGGATACTCACATTCCCAGGATACGCTGGGCTAGATCCTGGACAAGATGCAGGAGAACATGTGGTTGCAGGAGGAACAGTACCTGGGGATCAGGGAGGAATTGAAGTCCATTAACACCACCCTGGTCTCCATTGCAGGGGTGCTGGCAGACATGGCCAACAGTATGAGGGAGGTAGTGGCACACCAGCGGGCCCCTGACACTAGCCAGAACACTGAACAGCCCTCCACCTCCCCTGCTGCTAGTGGACAGGAGGCCCGCCTCAGGAGCAACAGGCCACCAGCACCCCTCCCCCTGCATAAGGAGAACCACCCCACAAACATTCTCTGCAATCCAGGCAGAAGCCAGAGACTATTTCCAAGACCCCCACCAGGAAATAAGACTCTCCTGATTGTCACCCTTGTGTCCCACTCTGTCACTCTGTCCACCATGAACTGCCATTGCTCTCCTTCCTATGTCCCCTTGGACAATGCACCTGTGAAACAAATAGACTGGACTCTAACCTTAACTTGACTCCATCATCACCCCAGCCCATAACATTTCCCCCTTTTCGTCAGAGCACTGCAATAAACACACTTTGAAAAGAAATACAAGTATGGAGTGTGTCAAATGATTTAAGTGTGTATTCATTTAACAAGCTTTAAACATTTCAATTCAACTGTACAGTAATGTTAACATAGGAAAGACCTGTAGTTGGCTGCAGTGAACACACCAGGAGCAATAGTGGGGCACCAACCTCTGCAAAAAGAGATGCCAATGGGTAGAGTGAGCGGGCTTAGAAGTATGAATTCACAGCCTGCCAGTGACAATGCCACACATCAAACTGTCAATGAAGTGTAAAATAACACTGTCTTACCTGTGTGTCATTGGAAGTATTGATGAATGACTGCACTTCTGTTGTCCTCATCCTCATCCTCTGCCTCTTCATCTTCACTGTCCACCAACTGCTGCCACATGGCCATCTCCAGCCTCCTCCTCGTTCAGAAAAGGCACATGGCGTCTCAAAGCAAGGTTGTGCAACATGCAGCATGCCACGATTATCTGGCAGACCTTCTGGGTGAGTAGCACAGGGATCCACCTATTAGATGGAGGCACCAGAACCTGGCCTTCAAGAGGCCGAATTACGTTCAATTATCCTTCTTGTTTGCCCATGTGCCTCATTGTAACATTCCTCAGCCCTTGTCCTGGGATTCCTCACAGGGGTCAGTAGCCATGATAGGTTGAGGTAACCAGAGTCACCTGCAAATATCGAGGGACAACAGTTAGCCGCACACTATCCTTTATGGCCCACACCATACCCATACACCAACATCTTCTGGGTGGGAATCAGGGCTCACCTATTAGCCACACCCTGTGCCTCTGGAGTTCGGCCATCACATTTGGGATTCTGCTATTCCTCTGGATAAAAGCATCATGCACAGAGCCTGGATTCTTAGCATTGACATGGGAGATGTACTGGTCCGTCAACCACACCATCTGCACATTCATTGAGTGATAACTTTTTTGATTTCTGAAGACCTGTTTATTTTCCCGGGAGGGGTGGACAAATGCAAAATGTGTCCCATCAATTGCACCAATGATGTTGGGGATATTTCCCCATGTATAGAAGTCAGCCTTTGCAGTGGCCAAATCCTCCACTAGGGGGAAAACAATGTAGCTGTACATGTGTTTAGTCAGGGCAGACAACACTCTGGTCAGCACTATTGAGAATATTGCTTGTGACGTTCCTGCTGCCAAGCTCACTGTCACTTGGAAAGAACCTGTTGCCAAAAAATGGGGCACTGATAGCACTTGCACAAGAGGGAGGATCCTAGTGGGGTGACGGATAGCAGATATCAGGTCAGGCTCCAATTGGGCACACAGCTCTGTGATTGTGGCCCTGTCAAGTCTGTAGGAGAGGATCATGTGTCTGTCCTCCATTGTTGCCAAGTCCACAAGGGGTCTGTACATGGGGGATGTCTCCATCTCCTATTCATCCACAGTGGTTGCAATCATAGGGGCCAAAGAGTAAGCAGCTGGTCATTATCTTTACATTGTAAACACATCAGTTCTATGCATATTGTGATTGTCACAATATTTTGGTGGCATATGTCCAGAATGCGAAATTGTGAACTGTGACACAGTTAGGATCCATGGCCTGCCCTCCCCCTGAAATGGCGTCCACCTCTCCTATATGGAGGGATAGGTGGAAATGAGGTAATTCCGCTGATGTTGTGGGCCGTTGTGGATGGCGTTCGGGAACAGCCATGCAACTCCTCATTGGTTATCATTGGGCCCTATGGGGCACAGTGGCCAACCGTGATGTATGCCGGCGGTGATGGTATGCACTGCTGAAGACGTCACCACCATTTTGGATCTGTTTAGTCACTTGCTACCTGACCTTCAACAGGAGATGACCTACACTGCATGTGCTGCTGTGACCTCTGTCTGGAACCTACCATGGCTCGTGTGACTGGGGAAAGGGCCCCTGCCTTCACCTCGGCAGAGATGGAGTGACTGATGGATGGGGTCCTACCCCAGTATCGACTGCTGTATGGGACTCCAGACCAACAGGTGAGTACACTGTGAGTACGATGCGTGGGGCATGAATGCATGGAGTGTTGTGTGTGAAGGCCTCGTGTGGGGGGGTTGGTGGATGGGCCCTGGGCAGCGTGCAGCATGTATACTGGGGCATGTCTGTGCTAATGGTAAGGGGCATGGTGGGCCATGGGTGTAACAGGCAGGACGGTCTGACTAATACCTTTCCCTGTGTCTATTTCCTCTCCAGGTCAGCGCCCATCAAAAGAAGGGTATATGGCATACCATCGCCAAGGACGTGCGGACCCTGTGGGTCAACGGTAGGCTGAGCACCCACTGTCGCAAATGGTGGGAGGACCTGAGATGCTGGGCATGGAAGACAGCGGAGGCCCAGCTGGGGATGGCCTCCCAACGAGGAAGGGGTGCCTGTCGAACCCTGGTCCCCCTGATGGCCCGCATACTGGCGGTGGCCTATCCAGACCTTGATGGGCACTTGGGGACATCACAGCAGCAACAAGTGGGTGAGTACAGTGCCCTTCATTACTACTTATGCCTGGTGGGGTGGTGTCCGAGTGGGGGATGTGGGCCTGTGGGTGACCCTAGGACAGGGCTGACATTGCAGAGTAGGTCCCATGTTGGGCAGGGTTCTGATGTGAAATTCCTCCAAAATAGTTAGAAGGCATCCACTACTGGGCAGGGGTGTGTGGGTCCCAGGTATGCTGCAGTTGGCGGTATCTGTCCCTACCCATGGCCTGGTTACTAGCATTGTAACTGGTAGTGCATTGCCTAGTGCGTAGGGCTGTTCCCTGTGTGTGTGTGTGTTGTGTACGCCAACGGTGGTGTTGGTGCCGCCAATGACCAATTGTATCCTTTGTCTCCCCCCCTTTTTGTTTTGTCATCCTGTCCTTATGTGCATTAGCATCAACTGGCGGAGGAGCAGAGGCGCTGGTGACGGAGGGAGCTGCATCCCACAGGACGAAGGAGGCAGAGTCCACTGACAGTGAGGGCACCAGTGGGTTGGAAGGCGAGGGGAGCACCACGGGAGGGACTGGAGGGGACAGTTTGGACATGGATACCTCCTCTGATGGAAGCTCCCTGGTGGTGGCGGATACCTCTGTGCCCACCCCAGCTACAGGTACAGCTGCCACCCCCCGTACCAGCACCGCCCTCCCAGCAGCACTTCATTGTGTTACCCATGCCCGCTCACCAGGGAGGGTGGGCATCTCCTTCGCCCCAGGCACCTCAGGCCTAGCCCCAGTGCACCCTGCTGCCCTGAGTGAGTGGGCTATTGACCTCCTGCGATCCATCTCTGTTGGGCAGTCAACTATTGTGAATGCCATCCAGGGGCTGGCAATCCAAATGTAACAGTCCAATGCATTTCTGGAGGGCATTTACACTGGCTTGGCGGCCCAACAGAGATCAATCCAGGCTCTGGCCTCCTCTCTGATGGCAGCCATTGTCCCTGTTTCCACCTTCTCCCCTCCAACTTCCTCTTCCCAGTCCCATTCCCCTCAACCCCAACCTTTCCCAAGCACACAGGCTTCCCGCCCCAATGTCCCTAAGAAGCTTTTCCTCTTCACGGTTGACCTCTTCCCTACCCCTCTTCTCCCCGTCCTTTATGTCAGGCCAGGGTGGTCAAAACCCAGGCATGCACCTCAGCCACCCAGTCCATGGGCACAGTAGTGTCCCCAGCAACTCCAGGTGGGAAAGGATCCCGGCCACCAGCCAGACAGAAAGAAAGGGTGCCTGCCCAAGTGCTTCAAGGAAGGGCAAAGAGCCACCCCCAGCTGCTGCAAGGAGAGGCATGGAGCCAGTCCCAGCTGCAAGAAGGAAGGGCAAGGAGCCATCCCAAGCTTCTGCCAAAAAAGAGCAAGGAGCCATCCCCAGCTGCTGGCAGGAAGTGCAAGGGGCCTGCACCAGTAGGCAGTAAGGACAAGGCGCCTGGTGTTGGGACTCTGTCGGAGCCCACACTACCAACTATAGTGGTGCAGCCATTCGAGGCTGAAGGGGATGGACTTTAGCCTGGCCCAAAGACATTGCAGATCTATACTTGTATAAGTTTCGGAAATAATCTTTGAAAGCTCCCGTTCCTGATTCTGTTGAGGAACATCTCAGAGCTGATGGCGTATTGCCAAAGCTGCTGCTCCCCCTTTAATTTTACTTAAAATAAATGAGGCCACTGCTTGAAAGTTGCATATCATCTTCAACCCTATGTCCAGGGCAGAGACTGCCCCGTGTTCATTTTGAATTTGTTTTAACACTTCCGGAAGATTTGCAAGTGTCGGTGCACCATGCATAGTGGTATAAACTGCAGGTCAAGTGGCGCACTCCTCTAGGGAGGGGACCATCCCAAAAGGCAAGCACATTGTGAAAACTCTCTATTTATCTTGGGGTCCCATATGGGGAAACATGACTTTCAGCTGATTTGTTTTTGTGCAATCAAGAACAGAATCTTCTCCCGTTCAGTGGGTACTTTACGCATCATTGAATGGGCAGTTTGTGGATGTATCCCTGTAACTACCAAATTATTTGTAACTGGAGCAGCCCTCGCTTGGGCGGTGTTTAATGTCTTCATTACAAATTGTGTTAAGCATCTATATATATCAACAAGATTGTTGTATAAAGTACACACTTATGCTACTTGCTTAGTTTGTACATTAGGTTGTGGTGCAAATGTAGCCGATGCTTGCCATGTAGGTCCATCATTGCTTAAGGGACCTAGTCTAATGTGTTGTATTACATTAGGGAGGTCACCTTCAAAACACTTTTGGTGTTCTTGAAAAGTTAGAGGTATCTTTAAATATTGGCATGTTCTGTACTTCTGGGGTACATTGGCAAATGTGTAGGTATAAAATGTATGTGAGTCTGCGTTTATTGCAAGAAGGGTGACCCAAAAGTAGAATACTTCTGTTCTGTATGCATCTAGTACCTCTTCCATGAACATATAATCCCCACCCTCATTGGGTAGTCCTTTAGCAAGTCGGTACTGTGTTTCTATTATTTCTACTAGTATTTCCATATCAACAGATAGGGATCAGAGTTGGGAACAGGGGAATCCTTTTAAAGTGGAACCTACAGCCTAGGATAGGGCTACCTATTTAGCTGAGGAGGATATTTCCCTAATACCAGAGACGTCTCCATATAATGGTATTTAAGGTACCCTTAACATGCAAGAGGTAGATGCTCGGGGATCTGTTAAATTAGTGCTTGGCCACCATTAGTGTCGCCATGTCATATCATGGAGGTAAGACTGCTGGTTTCAGGCAGAAGCAACACCATGTGTAAGTGACTGAGTCAGTCACACACTGGCAAGAGCTGTCAGCCTGACCTTGTCTGCTAGCTATCAGCACCACACCAAAACCTGAGAAGTAAAGGTGTTATATGGTTAACTGCATGACACTCTGACTCCTCATGGAAGTTGTGGTTAACAGACCGTACCCCTTTCTCTCAGTTGTTTAATGTCTCAAACAAGCAGAGGCAGACAAAGGGATGCCGGACAAGTTTCAATGTGTTTATTGAAATTCCGGCATACTACGTTAAAAGCAATGAGCTGTGATTTTTATGAGGGTGAAACAAAGCACAGCAAGGATTGTGACCATTAGGGAGAAACAGATAAACAGTCCCAACATGCTGGAATAAATGTGTCTAAGAATTCCTACCTACACCCTATTCTCTAGAATGAGAGCATAGCAGAGCTAACCTTTTCAGCCCTTCCCAATCTTATGGAAGGAATCCTGACCCCACATCTGTGAGACAGGCCAGGGTCATGCCTGTTGGTCTGCTTGTCAGACCTCACGGTTGGCTAAGAAGATAAGGTCAAGATCAGCAAAGCTGTGATGAAGTGGCACACAGCATAAGATGGCATCTCTTGCTGGCATGTTCTCTCTAACCTCCTTCAGCTAGCGTGGTGATTTTATAACAAAATGTGTTGTGTTCTGAGTACAGGCCTGACAGGATTTTGTGTCCATGACTTTGTACTCTTGTAGCGGCAATACTTAGTAAACTACTGTAGATAAATATTACAGCCTTGAGCAGAGCACAGAAAGAAATGCAAACAAAGTGCAGATAAATGTAGAACACAAACAAACTGTGTTTTCTAAGAATAGCAGGTGATAAAACATAAAAGCAATAGGCTGAAAAACTAGCTCTGATAAATTATAATAAAATGTATGAAGGTAAATAAAATGTGTGTGCCTTAAAGGCACAAGCTATGGGCCTAAAGACTAAAATATGGGTGCCCAACCTAGGCGCTAAAAACTGAACCCATGACAAAATAATGTTCTCACTATTAATCTGTGTAAACTGTCCTAGTCTGAATTTGTATTCGTATATGGGACATTCAACACAATAGGATAGTAAGGTTGATGTTTCTGAAAAAAAAAATATATATACATCTATATATATATATATATATATATATATATATATACACGTTACGTGATCAAGGCATTGGTGAATAAAACATTTTGGGACCTCCATTTGGTGTCCGGGAACTCTCTGCATGTAACAGGAGGATTGTTGGCAATAATTTGTGGATGGCTAGGTCCACGCCTAGACCGCTACTGAATTAGCAGCCTCAGTTGTCTGGCAACGTTGGTGTTTTATATATATATTTATATATATATGCATATATATATATATATATATATATATATATATATATATATATATATATATATATATATATATATATGAATATTGATGTAGTGTCTGTCAAACTCAATAAAAAATAACCACTTTTGTCTGGGTGAACTCTCAAAATCACTAAGGTCCTCATTATGAACATGGCGGTGTGGGCTGCCATGCCAGCGGTGGTGGCAAATCCCACCCTCACCCACTGCCAGGCTGCCTCCGTCAGGCAGCCTGGCGGTGGACAGCATCATTATCCGACAGGGAAGCGGTGCTGCCCCTCGGATAATGATCCCAAATCCCCCAGCCTTTCCCTGGCGGGTTTCCCCTCCAGGAAAAGGCTGACGGAAGGGGTGCACCAGGGCACCCTTAGGGGCCCCTGCACTGCCCATACACTTGGCAGCCCCGCCCATACACTTGGCATTAGCAGTGCAGGGGCCCCTGTGCAGTACCCCATTGTGCAGGTCACTGCCGGATTTACGGGCAGTGATCTGCGCCACGGGTGCAGCTGCACCCGCCGCACAGAGGAATTGGCGGCGGCTCCATGTGGAGCCGCCGTCAATGTCCTGGCCAGGCATTCCTCTGGGCCGGTGGGCAGAAACAATGTTTCCGCCCGCCGGCCCAGTGGAATGTACATTATACAGCCGGCAGGGTTCTGGGGGAGCTGGCGGTCACTGGGAAGACCGCCAGCATGAACATAGCGGTTTTGACTACCGTGTTCAATATGAGGGCCTAAGTTATTCGGATCTTGCCTTCATGGTCAGTATTGGCACTATGCAGTAATGCTTAACGTAAGGCAATGTGTAAAGTACTCATGCAATGCCAAAACAATAATAATTCAAAAGTATAAACAATAAAAATATCCATGAATATTATAATACAGACTACATTTTGAGTGATTGCATTAAATTGTGAAAGGTAACCTTATTCAAGAACATTGTGAAGGAGTAGATATCATGGACAATAGGATTGCATGTTGGTATTTATTTAATATTTTTTAGTATATATTGGTTTTGGTGATTTTTTTGTTATGTTTGAAAGTTTTTTTGTTGTATGTGTTTTGAAATTACATTATACATTTTAATATGATTTATTTATGTGGATTTTGTTGTTTTTAGTAATATTTGTTTAAAATGAACACTTATTTGTGTCATATTATAATGCTGTTTGTAATTATGATTTTTACTACTTTTAGTAGTGGGATATAGGCTTTATAGTGAAAAAAGGCAAGGAGAGGTTTAAAAGAAATGTTATTATTCATAATCTGTGTTTATATAAACTGAATGTAAATAAAGGATATTAAGTGTATATATTATTTTCTAATTATTATGTTATAGTCATTAATAACATTTTACAGTTTTCATTATAATTTCATAATATTATTTGTAAAAATAGGAATATTTTTAGTAGTGGGCTATTACATGAGGAGTTTTTTTACACTGGTTTTTATTGTTTTGATAAATCATTTTATTGAATTTATTTAATATTACTGTTACGTTAAATTTATTATAATGATTTTATTTTAATTGTTATTGTATTTTAATTTTATATAGTTGGTATGCTAATAATAAATATATATTACTTTTAATATTTTTAATAGATAATATTAACTAAATTGATTTTAAACATTTACATGTTTTATTACTTTAATTTGATTAATATTTACTCTTATTATTTATTTTATATGTGATGTAATACGTCATATTAATTTTTTTAGACTTAGAGTACATACTTACAGCTATGTATAAATAGATGTATACTACATGTGTGTTAAAAGCTTGAAGATTAATCATTTAATATATTTTATTTATGTTAAGTATGTATTTTAGTTTCTAAATATTAGTTACATTGTTGAAAATTGTATAATTTACATTTATTAAATAACCTTATGTCATTATTGTTAAATATTTTATTTTAGTAGAGTAATTACAATAACATTTTATTGTAAATGCATGATTAGATTTTTTTAGATATGGTTCTTGGTTAATATATCGAGTAAATATGTAAATTTACTTGATTTCTACAAAAAATTGGGTAGCAGGAACCATGCCGGGCGCTCAAATCTCAAATCAATATTAACCCTCCAGTGAGTGTATAAATTATAAATATAATTATGACACAATATTGATTCCATCCTCAGCCCAGCCAACACGTCTTTTGCAACACTGTTGCTTCTTTAGGGCCACCAGATAAGAATACATTTATTGTAGTATTGGAATGTCCATTATCACCTGAAAATGTACAATAACATACATTATAACCAAACATATCATAATCACAAAAATATTCCTCAGGGGAAGAATTATTATCGTCATCTTGCAAAAATAGATATTATGCAGTTTAGAACATGAATTGTATCAAACTACTCATTGCACATATTGCATTAGTAATGAGCCATAGTTTTAAGAAAACAACATTGTGTATATAAATTGTATATAGGAAATGATTAATCATACATTAGTGACCCATTCTGTACTAAAGATTCCTACTGAATCTTGAAAGGGAACATATTTGAGAAACAAAATATTCCAATTGTAGAAGAACCTAATGTCAATCTTAGAAAATCACCTCCGTAGTATCCCATGATATGCCATCACAGAGCAACAAAAATATAAACTCAGTCAAATGTATAGATCTTAATTGGATCAAATCCCATAATAAATAGCTGATATTCCCAATTATAATGTTTTGATAGTGTATTGGCCGGTTTTAATTGGAATATTGTCCCAATCATCTTTTAATCTTCAGTTATGTGTTCGTTTTGTTGCCAAGAAAATTAAATAACTAGTTACCTCCTTCTTTACATTAAAAATCATCTAGTCACATGACATTGTAATCCTCTCTTTATTACGAAAGCCTAAAATGTAATATTACATCATTACAAAAAAAAAACTCAAAAATAATAACTGTCCCCTATATAGAGCAAGTCCTATGACTTATGGCCTCATTACAAGTTTGTCGATCCATGGACTGCCATGGTGGTATTGGTGGACCCACTGCCGTCGGCTTGGCTGTTGGACCACTGTATTAAGAGTCATGCGGGCCTATGGGGCAAAGACCACTGCGGTTCTGCCCTTACCACCAGGAAGCACAAACAGGCAGCCGGAGACACTGTTGCTGACAGAGACATTATGAGTTTGCAATCTGCCAATGAGACTGTGGCAGTCCAATCACCACATCTCAGCAGGCGGAAACAGCGAGTATAAAGGGGGACACTCACCTGCAGGCACCCTTACACATCCAGTGCCACAGTGGAACCCATCATACATGTCTTCTGTTGCTGATGGTCATCAAAGGAACTCAAAATCCACACCGCCGTGGCCGCAACCAACCATAAGTACACACACCTACCAATATAATTATGCTCAACAAAAGATCGTTGCGCCGTCACCCACATCATATGTGGGTCATGCTATGGGTACCAAGTACATGTTTCATTGTGTCTCGTTTCAGCCATTCACGAAGAAGGACACTTTCACAGTCACACACTGCTCGATGACACTACACAAAAGCACATGTCTGCTCATCTTAGGAACAGGGACAGTGAATTGCACACAACATTGTATCACACAACACCAACAACACAGCAACATCACATATACAAATAGAACTGACACACTCACATTGCACACATGGATGTGTCATGGAACACACACATCACTCACTTTGCAACACAATGGAAGGACAATGGGCTGAACACTAGACAGACAGACACATATACAATGCTCACTATGCAAACACTCCCTGCACAATAGGGATGGCGGCATCAGGAGCACTCAGGGAAGGAGGCTGCACTGGAACACTTATCATGCTGCACATGCCCCCTGAACAACATTCACACAGGAACTGTCCATTCAGGAATTTCTGAGACACATAATACTAGAGTCATGTGACATGCCAATCTGCACTATGTGGAAGTGGAAGTCAACAAAGCAAATACCACTCCAACTACATGTGATATACATCTACATGAAGTATACACTGCAAAATGGACACATGCCCAGTCAAATGCAAACAAAGATAGCCCAATTGAATACACTCCATGTCTGCACAAACAAAACTCAAGCTGCCACACATTGATGAATCTACAATCCATATCAAGAGGACAAGTCTAACATCATACATGCTCACATTGGACAAAACAAGATGAATTACTTACCATACCAAACAGAACCCAATGCTATGTCACCACAATTGCATTCACAAACATTTATCCATTCAGTCAACATCTACCTTTGTCTTGGGTGACACCAGCACTGCCCACAAAGTCATATTTTGCAACCAACAGCAAATGGATCAGCAATCAGGCTGAAACACACACAACTGTAGGCATACTACACAAGCTACTCAGGAACAACATTAAGGTAGAAAATGCATTTCAGGACAATTGTGCACCCAAAAAAGACAACTACTTGGGTTATTAATGATAAAATGTAAGTTGTCCTAGGCCATTGGCTAGTCCATACGCAACTTTCCAGGTACATCACTGCACTTTTACTTGACTACTTAACTGCCAGGGAACCTCCACAGGAAGGCGTGGGCAGGCACCTCAGGGATCATCCTTGGGGGGTTGGAGTTCAGAGGGGTGTCTTTGGATTTGGGTTTTAGAGGGGTGGACTGCTTCTTAGAAGGGATGGGTTTCTTCTTCTTAAGGGAGGTGGGCTAGGTGTGACAGGGGAGGACGTGGAGGACGTGGAGGTGGAAGGGATGGGTTGGGAGGTGGGTCGGGCCTTTTATGTTTGGGATGAAGGTTGGAGCGAACATGGGAAAGGGCAAGCTCAACCAAAAATATCTGTCTTAGGAGCATGGGGCTGGTCAGCAGCAGGGGGTGTGGATTTCGAAGATGAAGGAGGGATTGTCTGCTGTTTCGGTGTGGATGTCTTGGGTGTGTGCGTGTGTGAGGTGTGCTATGTTTGAGTGGTGTCTGTTGCGTGTGTGAGTGTGGGTAATTGTGTGTCTTGGGGGCCGGGAGGTGGATGTGCTTGGTGATGTGGGAGTGGTGGATGTGAGTGTCTGTTGGGGTGGTGTCTGTGGGTATGCTTGTAGTGGTAGATATATGTGTGTGTGTGTGTGTGTGTCTGTTGGGGTGGTGTCTGTGGGTGCTCGCAGGCATGGTGAAAGTGGCGGATCTCCATGTGTCTGTTGGGGTGGTGTCTGTGGGTATGGTGGGTGTGGTAGGTATGTCACTGACTGTTGTGGTAATGCATGTGAGTATGCTTGATGTGGTGTGTAGTATGGTGAGGGTAGTGGGGGTACCTGGGGAAGCAGTGGCTGATGTTGTGTGTGGGTGTATGTTGAGTACTTGCATAGTGGTGTGTCTTGTGGTGTTTGTGTTTATGTGTGCTGCTTTTGTGTGTTGATGTGGGTGGGTGTAGGAAAGTCCTCCTTTTTGCCCTGGTCACCCCCAAACTTTGTGGACAGGTACTGGTGGTTACTGACTCTTGGCTGTGCCCTGGGTACTGCTTACCAGTCCCAGGGCCAGTGCTCTGTGTCAAGTGGATATGCAAATTAGGCTAATTATAATTGGCAGTATCAACCTACCTATAAGTCCATAGTATATGGTAGGGCATGTGGGTTTAGGGCCCCCAGCATAGGTAGTGCACCGATAGGTTCACTGCTGACGTTCCCAGTGTCATTTTAAAGGCAGGCCTGCCTTGCTAGCTGCTTTTAAACTAAGGTTTTATGTAATTTCGACTTTGGAATTAAAAGTACCTCCAAAGTCATAAACTACCTTAATGTTATATATAAGTCACCCCTAGGGTGTGCCCTAAATGCCCCTGGGTTGGGTGCCATATAACTATAAGTGGGGGCCTAATATAAATTGTTTTTATAAACCCTGGTGAGGTAAAATAGCCAAATGTGTTTTTCCCTCACTACAGTGAATGGCCTGCATAGGCCAAAAAGGGGAGACTTAATTTTAATTAACAAAGTTTCCATAAGAGCCAGATACCTTGAGTTTGATATCAAATTAATTTTTATAGTAAATTCCACAACTTGCCATTGTTGGATTGAATTTAACTAGTTCAGGTAAAGAGTTTTAAAACTCTACCTGAAAGTTGCCAACTTCAGCTCTGTAGTGCCCTTCTCTGATTGGCCAGCCTCTGCAGCCTGGCCAGGCTGCCTTGATGAGGTTTGAAGTGGCCTGGACTGAACACAAAGTATGTGCCTGGGGTGGAGATCTGCTTCAGCAGATGGTGAAACAGAATGGGGGAGAGCAGCCAAACGGGTCTCCAAAAGCAGGGAAGGACATTTGGAGCTTCTCAGGACCGTCCCTATTTTCTGCAACCACAGACAGTTAGGTGCCCTCCTGATTAGATTAGGAGAGGGCAGGAGAGGGATGTATTTAGGATTTTTAGCCACACCAGTGGGTGGCCTCAGCCAGATTTAACTTCCAAACATCAGTTTGAGCCATGTTGGATTTTTGCAGAATGTTGCTCCCGGGGATTGATTTTTGGCACACTTCCCAGGAAGTGGTCATAAAAGGGGGAAGGGGCCTGACTGTGATTAGACAGTCACCCCCCTGCTTTTCACAGCAGGAGCAAGGATAAATATGGCAGAGCTGCACCCACACCTCAGATCCCTGTAAGGAAGAACGTCAGAATAAGGACTGCCCTGCTGAAACCTTGAACTGCACCTGGTCACTGCACTCTGAAGAACTGCAGCAGCTGCACACTTGGGCTTCACCACTAAAAGGACTTTGCCTGTCTTCAACTTGTTCAAGAAGTAACTCCCAGCTTGCTGCAGGTGCAAAAGAGCTAACCCGAGCCCCCTGAATCAAATCCTGAAGAAACTTACCAGCTAACCACTGTCCAGTGGTCATTTTGAAGTTTGAGCTAGGTGCATTGTGGGAGTTGGAGTCCTAACCCTCAAGGAGCAACTCAGAGCTTCTGGAAACTGGGGATAAGCTGTGGACTCCTAAAGGACCTTCAAAGATCTGGAAGAAGATCCATACATTTTTGAGAAGTTTAGAGAACTTTAGGAGAAAAGCTCCATAAAGGGATCGACCCACCGTCAAGAGTCAAGCCGGCTTACCTTGACTGGGACCCAGCCTGAATTGCAGATTCATCCCACTGAAAAGCTCCAGAGCTCCACACTTCCAGAATTTCAAGGGGCTCCTGCAAAGGCAATCCGACAACATCAACTCTAAATCGGCTTGCTGTGGAGGGTCATCTGACGTCAGAAAAAAAAAGCTCCAATAAAGTGACTAAGTCTGAAGGTAAAAAGTTGACAGGGAATTCCCATGCACTGTATCCGAGGAGGGCTCCAGGGACATCAGACCAAGATTCCAGGGAGATTGGATAGGAAAGGTGACTTTATCCTGCTGAAGATAATCGTCAAGAAAACGACCAGGACCGAAGGCAAACTTTTGACCGAGGCCTCCTGCTTGCTGTAGCCCAGCAGGGCTCTATCGTGGTTGACCTTAAACTTTGACTGTGACCAGACATCTTGTGTGACGCTTTTAGATTCTAGGCACTAAAAACATTTCTTTCTTTAAAAATTCATATCTCTGGGTCCGCTTATCCAATTTTATTTGTTTTGGTATGAAATGAAAGATAAAAAATATTTCAAATTTTTATAAGTTGGTTCTGGATATGTAAACTTTTTCCTCCATTTTATGTTATTACTGTTTTGTGATACTTGAATTCTTTACACACTTGGGGCCTCATTATGACTTTGGCAGTCTTTTGGCAAGACTGACGTGATGGTGACTGCCAAAAGACCATCTTGTTGGTGGTATTCTGACCCGTATTAAAAGTCACACAGTGAAGACTGCCAAAAAACAGCCACAAATCTGACACCGCCAAGACACTGGAGGTCAGGAAAGAGGCGGTTCCACCACCAGCACCGCCAGCCCAAAAACTTCCCACCCACCTCATTACGACCCACAGACCACCACATCGGTTCTTCCATGGCAGAAAACCATTGGCGGTCCGAACAGCTGAGCTCTGAAACTGACCTCAGCCAGAACACAACACCACATTGGACAGTTCAAATACCCCACACCTGAACACACATACGCACACCAGACATACCTACTCACTACACTATAAAACATACCCCCACATAACCTAAAATCCTTTGCAAATAAAACCACATACAGAGACAGCGAGGACCCACAAACTCATTACTTAGCACTCAGACACCATAAGCACATATACATTTCATACTCAGCATATATCACACAACTGCACAATCAACACTATACACACATCACTACTGCACACAAATACCACAACCAACCAACACACTCAACTAAACACCCCCATCTCACCAAGCACCCACCTCCACCCACAACCATAATTTCCCGTCAAAAGCACCCACGCTTCACAGACGATGAGTTGAGGATCATGGTTGATGAAATCATCAGGGTAGAGCCAAAACTGTTTGGAGCCCAGGGTCAGGAAACCTCAATCACCAGGAAAATGGAGTTATGACAGAGAATTGTCCACAGGGTCAACTCAGTGAGCAACCATCCATGCACAAGGGAGGACATCAAGTGGAAGGGGAACGACCTATCGGGGAAGGTGCGTTCCATGGCATCGAGACACAAAATTTCTGTGCCGAAGGCTGGCAGTGGGCCCCCACCTTCTCCCCCAGAGATCACATCATGGGAGGAGAAGATCTTGGACGTGCTGCATCTAGAGGGCCTGATTGGAATACCCGGAGGACTGTTCTCTGGTAAGTAACTAACACTCCCCTGGCACAAAATCATCCGGTCCAGCATGCTTCCTTACCACCCAATTACTCCCCAAATCACCCTATCTTCCACTACACCTCCCCCTTGATCACCTAATGCCCCTCTCCTGCATGCCACACCACCCAGCCCCAATGCCCACACAGTCCCTGCCAAGAGCACGGATAGCACAACCAATCACAATCACTACAACTCCCACAATGCACTTGCCCATCTCCATCAAAACCTGCAATGTGCACATAACATCACATCTCTTGCATGTATGACTATTGTACCAGCTACACCAACTGAACGCTTTGACTGAGATCACTACATGGCAATGACAGCAATGCTATCGCACAACACAATGCCAAACAACGCCAGGCACAGACACATCACTGCCGCTAAACCTAAGGGTCACTTATCCAGACCAAAAACCCTGAACTGGACTGATCATGGGCTTGAAAGTAAGAAGGTATACTCCATGCACAAAATGTACATACAGGATCAGCAATCTTGCATGCATGTATACCCTCCTCCCAGTTGGACACAATGCTGCAATGTACAGCCGTACTTACTTAAATCTAGCACGCCTTAATTGCCACTTGCTAACAGGGCTCACCTGTCATGTGAACCATCACAAAGGAACAAAACCCACCCACTGAGCTAAAGCTACGAATTCTGATTGACACCAACCCCTGTGGATCATGGTACATATGTCACAATCCACAAACTGTGTTAGCAGTGCTTCACCTGTCATTGTCATTGCTGGGAATCAGGTTAAGCCACTGTATGCATCAGACAAAGATACAACCATTCACACCTCCACCATTTAACCCTCTCTCACTCGATCCACAGGTGCCCCTGCCAGTGTCAGCATGAAGAGGATATCAGAGACTGCCAGCACTCCTCAGGATGAAGGCCCCAGTGAAGACAGCTGGAGAGTGATAACCTACTGGCCCATCTGAGACCCCTGGTCAGTCTACCACTCCCTGCCTCACCCTGCCCACATCAAACCCCTCCCACCCTGTGGCACCAACATCACAGCCAACCCTTTGTCCCCAAACCGGTGTCCCAAGTACTGTTCAAACTATTGTGTGACCCACAGTACAGGGACTGGAGTAGAAGCATCACACCAAATACAATGAGGTTTCTGCTGGCACTGGGAGTGGGCACACCATGCCAGAGGCACAAGCACATGGGGGCCACAGGGCATAGGAAGGAACCTGTGGGCCAGAGGACGGGACACCCAAGGGAGTCAACTGACCAGGGAAACCATCTCCCAAGTCCTGGGAGCATAACAAGGATCCCAGGACAGGATGGGCCAAATTATCAACAAGTTGGGGGAAAACCAAAGGCTACAGAGGGAAAACCACCAGGAGGTCATGCAGCAGTTGCAGGCCCACAATGCCACCATGGCCTCCATTGCAGGAGTGCTCCGGGACATTAAAACCACGTTTTGTGTTTCCTCCACCACCACTAGCCTTCCCTTCCTCCTTCCACTAGCCACATCACATCCGAGCCTTCAACATCTAGGGCAGCTAGCAGAATGGAGGCCCTGCCAGAGAAACCACAGGCATCTGGCACCCCTCCCGCTGTAGCTGAAAAACCCACCGCAAATGTGGACATCTAGACAGACATCCGGCTGGAGCAGATGCCAAGACCAAACCCACAGCCAGGTAGTGACCATCCCCTGATTTCTCTCCCTTGTGTGCCACTGAAACACCCTGTTGATTCTACAATGACATTTCTCCATTTTCCCTTCACCCTTGGACACTGGACCTCTGCTACCTACAGCTGTGTCACCTACTCATCTACCATGACCCCACTCATCACCTGTTGCACAATTAATGCATAATAAACACTGTAGGTCTCACCAACTGCATATGTGTCTTTATTTGTACACATACAAATGTTTGGTCATCAGAATGTTATGTGGGTATGGCCCCCTAAACCAACAGGCAGTAGACACGGTACAACAGACATGTCCCAGGGCAGATGTAAAGGAGTCACTAGTCCAGCAACACACCAGATTATGGCTCTCATTACAACCCTGGTGGTCGGTGTTAAAGCAGAAGTAATACCGCCAACAGGTCGGAAAACGAAAAGGAATCACGACCATGGCGGAAACCGCCAACATAGACAGCCACTTTAACACTCCGACCACCACGGCAACATGCCTGTCCGCCACCTTTTCTGGGGCGGTACCAACGCTATCAAAAGCACAGCGGAAAAAGTACACAGAAGGGAAACCATTAACCTCTCGACACCCAACGAGGAACCAGGGCGCCATGGAGCCCAAGTTACAGGTCCTGCCCATGCTGGTCTTACTCCTTTTGTATCAGGAGCAGGACAGATGCCATCGACGTCCGCCGCCGTACAGGTTTGTGTAGTGGTTGACAGAAGGGGTGACTCTAGTCCCTAAGTCGGAGCCACCGTGCCCTGTCCTGACCTGCTCTTCGCCTTGTGTCCCTTCCCCACCTTTGATGTTGCCGCAGGTGTCTTGCCACTATCCCCTTTTGGTTTGGAGGAGCCCTTGGTGGCTGGTAGGTGCGGCTCCGGGATGTGGGCACCTTCTTCACCTTGGCAGGTGGCAGAATGTTCTTGGCCTCGCTAGGTGGCACACTGGCAACCCTGATGGGTGGCACACTCGATGACACCGCAGTTGCTGGCAGCACTGTGCCTGGGGATTTGGTGGCTGAGGTGCTGGGTTAGAACCTGGAAAGCCTGGCCCCAGGGAAAGGAAGGGGGGAGGTGTAGGGAAGAGATCAAGGTTAGCCAGGAAAAGTTTCTTAGACACAGTGGGACGGGAAGATGGAGGGGGTTTGGGAGTGGAGGAAGAGGTAGTGGTTGTAGGAGGTGTACGTTTGCTGAATTTGGGTGAAGGTGCATGGGCCGTAGGCTGTTGTGAGGTGGATGGCTGTTGGGTGGGTGTGTGCCTGCGTTTGTGTACTTTGGGAGGAGGGCTCACAGACATACTGGGAGAGGACACTGGGGATGTGTGAATGGCAGTGGGGGTGGTGATTGCACGTGAGCGATGTGTGGTGATGGGCGTGCTGGTGATGGAGGTAGTGGCTGAGGATGTAGTGCATGCAGGTGTGAGTGGAGACGAGACAGGGAGGGAGGAGGAGGATGTGGAGGAGGGGGACACAGTGGGGGCAGTGGATGTTGCTGTGTCTGCATGGGGATGGTGCTTGTGTGAGTGGTTGTGGGATATGTGGTGCTTATGTTTGCCATGTCCACTCTTGTGTGTTGATGAGTGTGCATGCTGGTCTGATGGTGTGCTTGGGATAGGCTGAGGTACAGGGGATTGGGTCTGGGTGGAGGAAGTTAGAGGGGGAGGCTGGACATAGGGACAATGGCTGCCATCAGTGCCGCCTGCCCAGAAAGAATGCCCTTCAGGTAAGCCTTTG
The DNA here is from genome assembly GCF_031143425.1 of Pleurodeles waltl. Taxonomy (NCBI): domain Eukaryota; kingdom Metazoa; phylum Chordata; class Amphibia; order Caudata; family Salamandridae; genus Pleurodeles; species Pleurodeles waltl. Next base: position 952,119,308 of record NC_090439.1, read on the forward strand.
TTTGTTGCAAATGCCTCTCAACACCCTGGATGGCATTCAAAATGGTAGATTTCCCAACAGTGAGGGATCTCAGGAGGTCAATAGCCTCCTCACTGAGGGCAGCAGGGCTGACTTGGGCAGGGTCTGAGGTGCCTGGGGTGAAGGAGATGCCCACCCTCCTGGGTGAGCGGGCACAGGACACAAACTGAGGGGCTGCTGGGAGGGCAGTGCTGGTAGGGGGGGTGGCGGCTGTACTTGTTGAGGCGGTGGGCACAGAGGTGCCCACCACCGCAATGGAGCTCCCATCAGAGGAGGAGTTGCTGTCGCTGGTGTATGCGCCTGTCCCCGTCGTGGAGCTCCCCTCGCCCTCCGTCCCACTGGTGGCTTCAGACTCTGTTGCTTCACCCTCCAGGGCCATGTGGGATGCAGGTCCCTCCTGCTCCAGTGCCACTGCTTCTCCGCCAGATGATGCTAATGCACGCACGAACAGGGTGACAAAACAACAAGGGGGGGGGAAGACAGAAGAAACTTATGTTCAGTGCATGCAACACCACTTCTGTTGGCAGACACCACACACAGGGTGCAGCCCTATGCACTAAGCCATGCACTAACAGTTCTTTGGAAATTCACATGCCCATGGGTGTTGATGCCTAAGCCCAATTGCTGCACACCTGGAAGCCACAGGAGCCTGACTAGGTCTAGATGGCTATTACCAGTAGTGGGGTTGGGGTGCCACAGAGCCTGCCTAACAAGGGACCTAGCCTACCAAGTATGCCCTGGCCTAAGGGAACCCACAGCCCACTTTCCCCACCTAGACACCTCATAAAGCGCACTGAGTCAGCTGAATTAGAGTGTACTCACCCCCTTGTGGCTGCTGTGATGCCCTCAAGCACCCATCCAACTCTGGACAGGCCACCGCCAGGATCCGGTACATCAGGGGGGTCATGGTGCAATGGGCACCCCTTCCACGTTGGGAGGCCATCCCCAGCTGGGCCTCTGCCGTCTTCTTGCTCCAGCGGCGCAGGTCCTCCCATCTTTTACGGCAGTGGGTGCTCCGTCTATGGTAGACCCTCAGGGTCCGGACGTCCTTGGTGATGGCACGCCAAATACCCTTTTTCTGGTGGGCGCTGACCTAGAGGAAAAGTGAAGTTAGAATGGATGTTTCTACCCTGTACATTTCATCTCACGCATTGCCAAACACTTCCCACCCTGGCCCAGACATACATATACACACAATCCTGACAAGCTGGCCTGTCCCCCTCCCCCCTCTTTCATCTACGACACTCCATACAATCATGTCCCATCTACCATGCTCACAGTGTACTCACCTGTTTGTCTGGAGGACCGTACAGTTGCCTGTACTGGGGGAGGACCGCATCCACCAGTTTCTCCAACTCCTCCGAAGTGAAGGCAGGGGCCCTTTCACCAGACACTGTAGCCATTGTTGCTTTCAGACACAGGTCACAGCAACACTTGCAGTGTAGGTGCTCTCCTGTTGAAGGTCAGGTATCAAGTGAGGGAACAGTTAGAAAATGGGGGCCACGTCTGCGGCGGTGCGTACCGTCACCGCCGGCGTACATCATCATTGGCTCCTGGGACCCATAGGGCCCAATGTTAACCAACGCTGAATTGTGCCGCGTTCTTCCACCGCCTACCGCGACGGTGTACAACGCCAGTGCTGTTACCTCATTTCCCCTTGTCCCACCTTACAGGTCAGGCAGCCGCCATTTCAGGGGGCCACATGGCAGGGAAAAAAACAGTGTCACATCTATTTAGGCATGGAATACGGACAGATAAAGGCACATTGCGAATTTCCAACGTTTTACCAAATAACACATTGTGATACCTAAGTGTTGGATGACCCTCTGCTCACTGTTCTCCTCCATAGGGCACGTCTGCTGGGGCAGGTGATGAGATGGCGGCATCCTCCGGTGTACAGACCCCTGGTGAACCTGTCGACAATGGAAGAGAGACACATCATTATCACTTACAGACTTGATCGTGCAACAATCCATGAACTGTGTGCCTAGTTGGAGCCAGACCTGATGTCAGCTATCTGCCAACCCACAGGAATCCCCCCTCTTGTGCAGGTTCTGTCTGTACTCCATTTCCTGGCCAGTGGGTCTTTTCAAACAACAGTGACCATGACATCAAGGATGTCCCAGCCAATGTTCTCTAATGTGTTGTCCAGAGTGTTGTCTGCACTGCTGAAACACATGGGCAGCTACATCGTTTTCCCTCAGGTGGAGAATTTGGCCACAGTGAAAGGTGACTTCTATGCCCTGGGACATATCCCCAACATCATTGGTGCCATTGATGGTACACATGTGGCATTTCCCCCCCCCCCCCCCCCCACAGGAACGAACAGGTGTACAGAAAACGGAAAAGCTACTATTCAATGAATGTGCAGATGGTGTGTTTGGCAGACCAGTACATCTCCCATGTGAACGCCAAGTATCCTGGCTCTGTGCATGACGCTTACATTTTGAGGAATAGCAGCATCCCTTATGTGATGGGGCAACTCCAGAGGCACCGTGTGTGGCTGATAGGTGAGCCCAAGGTCCCAACACAGTTGACATAGGTGTCTGGGTATGGGGTTGTCCCTAAGGATTAGTGTCTGTCTGACAGTTGTCCCTCGACATTTGCAGGTGACTCTGGTCACCCCAACCTGTCATGGATACTGACCCCAGTGAGGAATCCCAGGACAAGGGCAGAGGAACGCTACAATGAGGCACATGGGCGAACTAGGAGGATTATAGAACGCACCTTCGGGCTCCTGAAGGCCAGATTCCGGTGCCTCTATCTTACAGGTGGCTCCCTATACTACTCACCGAAGAAGGTGTGCCAGATAATCGTGGCCTGCTGTATATTGCACAACCTGGCTTTGCGACGCCAGGTGCCTTTTCTGCAGGAGGACAGGCCAGATGGTGGTCTTGTGGCAGCTGTGGAGCCTGTGGACAGTGAAGAAGAGGAGGCAGAAGAAGAAGATGTAGACAACCAAAACAACATCATCATGCAATACTTCCAGTGAGACACAGGTAAGAAGATGTAACTGCTTCCCACATCTCATACTATTGTTGGAGCTAACATAAGTGTGTCATTTTCACTCAATGTATGGACCCTGACTTGTTACTTTGCCTTTCCATTTCACAGATCTGGGTCCCACTTTGTGCCCTCTGCTATGTTTACTGCTGGCCTACAGCTGTGTCACATTGGTATGTGAACAAGTACATTGACATTGCTATATTCCAGAGGTTTTGCAATTACACATTTGTGAAAGCACAGACTGACTCCAGATTGTTTTGTGATTCAAGGGTCTTTATTTCTGTGCAAATAAGTGGAGGGGGTTGTAAAATGGGCTGGAGTGGTGGTGGAGGAATGTCCATGCCAGAGTCCAGTCTATTTGTTTCACAGGTGCATTGTCCAATGGAGCATAGGAAGTGGAGCAATGGCAGTTTAAGCTGGACAGGGTGTCAAAGTGGGACCGAAGGGTGACATTCAAGGGGGTCTTATTTCCTGGCGGGGGTCTTGGCAATATTCTCTGTCTTGTTCCTGGATCTTAGAGACTGTTTGCGGGGTTATTCTCCTTCTGCAGGGGTGGGGTGCTGGTGGCCTGTTGTTCCTGTAGCGGTGCCTCCTGTCCACTAGCGCCGGCGGAGGTGGAGGGCTGTTCATCGTCCAGGGTAGTGTCAGGGGCCTGCTGGTGTGCCACTGTGTCCCTCCTGGTGTTGACAAGGTCTGCCATCACCCCTGCAATGGTGACCAGGGTGGTGTTGATGGACTTCAAGTCCTCCCTGATCCCCAGGTAGTGTTGCTCCTGCAGCCGCTGGGCCTCCTGAAACTTGGTCAGTACTGTGCCCATGGTCTCCTGGGAATGGTGGTAAGCTCCCATGATGCTGGAGAGTGCCTCGTGGAGAGTGGGTTCCCTGGGCCTGTCCTCCCCCTGTCACACAACAATCCTCCCAGCTTCCCTGTTATCCTGTGCCTCTGTCCCCTGAACCGTGTGCCCACTGCCACTGTCCCCAGGTCTCTGATCGTCCTGTGTTTGTGGGGTTCCGTGGGTTCCCTGTAGTGGTGGACACACTGCAGATTGAGGTGTCCTGGAGACAGAGGGATGGGCCCGCCTGGTGGGTGCTGTGGCGGTGTTTCCTGAGGGGGGAGTTTCAGTTGTGGTTTGTGACTGTGTCAGGGGAACCGACTGTCCCGAGGTCCCTGATGGGCCGGGCTGGTCATCTTGATCCAGGTGTGCAGAGCTGCTGTCATGACTGTGGGCCTCTTCTGTGGGGGGACTGGATATGTCTGGCACCTCCTGTCCGGTGATGTTGGGTAGGGGTCCTGTTGGGGTGTGAATGCATAATCTTAGTATCTTATTTACCATCTTGTGCAATGGGTGAGTTAACCTCTACTTCTGTGCTTGCATTGTTGCTGTGGCCCTTGTGTGATTGGTGATTTTGGGGCATGAGTGAATCTTTCTACTGGACATGCTTTGGTGATGGGTGTTACATGCAGGGCTTGGTTTTGGGATGTGTTGGTTGTGGTAGTGGGGTATCTGTGGGGTGTTGGGGTCAAGGGTGTGAGGGTTAGGATGAGGGTGGGAGTATGTGATGGCATGCAGGTGGGGTGGGGGGATAAAGTAGTTAAGAAATGACTTGCCAGAGTCCAGTCCTCCTGCTACTCCTGTGAGACCCTCAGGATGAACTATTGCCAATACTTGCACCTCCCATGTTGTTAGATGTGGGGGAGGAGGTGGGGGTCCACTGCCAGTCCTCTGTACAGCAATCTGGTGTCTGGATACCACAGAACATACCTTCCCCCCAAAGGTCGTTCCACCTCTTTTTTTGATGTCATCCCGTGTTCTTGGATGCCGTCCCACTGCATTGACCCTGTCGACGATTCTCCGCCATTGCTCCATTTTCCTAGCAATGGATGTCTGCTGCACCTGTGATCCGAATAGCTGTGGCTCTACCCGGATGATTTCCTCCACCACGACCCTGAGCTCCTCCTCTACAAACCTAGGGTGTCTTTGAGGTGCCATGATGTGGTGTGGGTGATGTGTGAGGTGCTGTCGGTTGTGATGTGTGTGTTTGAGGTGCGTGGATGTTGTATAAGTAATGCTGTTGTGTGTCTGTGGATGCTGGTGTTATGTTAGCTAATCTCTCTCTCTGGCCTTCTTTCAAAATTTTGGTTGTAGGGGTTTGTGGGTGATGTGGGTGTGTTCTTTATATTGTTTTTGGGTGTGTGGGTATGGTGTGTGTATGTGTATCAGATGTATGTATTTTGAATTGTCCAATGTGGTTGAGTTTTGCAAATGTGTGTGTATTTTGGGCGCAGCGGTGTGTACCACCAATCGATTACTGCGGTTGAAAGACCGTTGCGTTGATTCGTGGGTCGTGATAATGTGGGTGTATTCTTGTTGGCGTGACGGTGAGGGTTTTGGTATCACCAGTTTATCACTGACCTTTGGTGTGGCGGACTTGTTTGGGTGTCTGTATTGTGGCGGATTCCGAGCTGTGAGTCGTAATACCTGCGGCGGAATTCCGCTGCTGCAACGGTATGTTGTCAGTCTTCAGCACGGCGGAAAGCGGTATTTACCACCAGGGTTGTAATGAGGGCCTATATCCACTTATCCAACCTGCAAAAAGACCATGACAGAGACTTCCATCAGGATAGTAGGTATGGTGGCACAGAAAGCACTTAGGCAGATCATAGTTTTCGTGCCCAGTGTAGATTGCCAACTAAACAGGGCACAACAGATGTCACTTCTACACCAGCCTCAAGAAATACATCATAAAATACTGTAGCTGGCATCTGTCATGGGCAAATCTCTACTCTGTAAACATTTACCTAATGCTAATGAACATGAATGTCTCAAGCACTAGGTAGGAGAGGCAAAGATTCACAGTTCACAGTTACTCACTGGAATGACATGAGAACAGGAGAATGATGGACACATTGCACAGTACATGCCTGTCTATAGGAGATATGATTCTTGCAACTTGGATAGAGTATACATGTTAGAGATGAGACATTTTAACTCTGCACCATACATACGATCAGTTACCTCCCACAACACAAACATAGGGATAGGAACACATTGCACCATCACTGATATTCCAAATCAGGAGGACTATTGACACCAATCAGTGTGAAATACAACACTTGCAAATACGCATACAACATACCTGTATGTTAATGGAAATATTAATTGTTGAGCTCAGTCCTAGAGTCAGCTGCACCTTCCTCATCTGCCTCCTCATCACTTTCCATGTTTTCATCACCAGCCACTGGTCCAGCTGCCTCGTCATCATCAGCTAGTAATGGTATCTGACGTATCAGGGCTAGATTATGGTGCATGGAGAAGGCAACTATGATCTGACATACCTTTTAGGGAGTCTAGAGGAGGGCATCTCCAGAGACATCCAGGCACCTGAATCTGACCTTCAGTAGGCCAAATGTCCTTTCAAATACATGCCTCATCCTGATGTGGGCCTTATTGAAACGGTGCTCCCTTTCAGTGGCAGGGTACCTTACTGGTGTCAATAGCCAGGGAAGGTTAGGATAGCCAGAGTCACCTGTGTGCACAGAGGTGGGTCCTGTTACAATACAGCGATAGACACAAGGAAGAATGTGTTGACAGGTGCCATAACAGAAACATACATCCAAATGCATGCATACCAATGAGCCAAACCGTCTCTCTGCGTAGCCGTGCCATCATGTGGGGGACATTGCTGTTCCCTCAGAATGTAGGAGACATGCACGGATCCTGGAAACTTGGCTGTCACTTGGGAGATGTACGGGTCTGCAGGTCATCCGTTGGATGTTTAATTTGATGACAAGCTGTGATGACTCTTTCCGGTCACTGCTAAAAAAATAAATATTAGCTGTGCACAAAGTAAAATATACCATCAGTTGGAATTTCTTATACGCCATGGATCCTTTACAACTAGATCTATCTGCAATCTTTGCCCTCTCACCAGCACAGCTTAAATTCACTCTCAGGAAAGCAACTTGGGCAGTGAGCTTCAGACAGGATAGTCAGGCCTGTATACATAGACAGAGTTTCCATGTAATAGCTGACTCTTTAAGGCCAGGGGTCACATAGCAATACCTTATCTGGAACTTGCCCCATGGGGTGAGAAGATTCTGGCTCCTGCTGCGACAGGGACAGCTCCCCCTGAACACTTTACAAGCAACATAGTTTGGCTCTTCCGTCAGTTGTAATCTATGCTATAACGGTGTTCAGGATTTGTAGCATGTTGTCTTAATTTGTTCGACCTTATTGCCTTATCGTCGTAAGTGGTTGCGCTCCATTTGTCTATCTCTTTCACTTAGATCTGCTTCTAATTTATCTCAAGCTTTATTTATTCCACCTAATGAAATGTTTTGTGCTAGAGTTTTTAATTATTTTAAGTGTATTCATTTATTTCAATCTGTTTCTCAAAGTTTAATTCAATTGTTATTTCTTATATTTCTTCACATTTGTGTATCTATGTTTTTATTCTTATGTAGATCTCCATTGGAGTTCCGTAACATAATAAACTTGAAACTGAAACTGAAACTGAGGTCTGCCACACACACCACCTGTACATTGAAAAAAGAATGGTAGTTTTACCTGTTCCTATACACCTGTTCATTGGCACTGGGAGGGACCAAAGCTATATGTGTGCCATCTATGACCCCTATTACATGAGGGATGTGTCCCATATCATAGAAGTCTGCCTTCACATAGGCCAAATCCGCAAGTTGGGGTAACCTGATGTAGCTGACCAGGTGTTTCAAGAAAGCACATAGCGAGTACATCCTTCAACACAAGAGTGAACATGGGCTGTGACATCCTTGCTGCCAAACCGACTTTATTCTGAAAGGAGCCTGTGGCAGGAAAATGTAGGACTGACAGGAATTGTACTGTAGAATGGAAGGCATGGGAATTACATATGGCAGACAATAGATCTGGCTTCAACTGGGTACATAGATCAATGATGGTCTGACAATTCAGATGATAGGTCAGGATGATATGCCTGTCCTCCAGGGTTGCAAGTTCGACAAGCAGACGGAACACTGGTGCATATCTCAATCTCCTCCTGACAGGGTATCTAGGAAAGAGAGGAGAGAATGTACAAAGTGATAAGCACTCCACACATGTTAGCTGAACTTGTCCTTATCGCACCCACCTAACACTGCATGCCTCGCACTGTTGACACATAAAAGATTGGGCATGCTGAAGTGGGACATATACCATTATTGCTACATATTGCTGCCCCAATCAATAATGTGACACACATCACATGTGTAATGTTCCATATGTGGTACACTGAGCTGTCCTGCACTGAACATATATGTACTCATGCCATATACCTATATGGTTACACAGCCTATGAACCTCCAAGTATCTGGACATGCATGTCATCTGACAAACGCCCATATAATGTCACGGTGTCATGCATGTCACATGTATAAGCCTAACCATGATGGCACAACATAGGCCTGCTTCGCATTCTGGTCACAAAATGTGTATGACACACTTATTTTGCTGAAGCGAGGCATGATATGTGCATAAAATAGTAGCCGTCTGTTCTGCACCACTGGACAGATGGAAGTGACCTAAGTTCTCCGGCCTATGTCGTCATGGTGCTAGGAGGTCGCTACCACCATGCAATTTTTCATTGGTTTACATTGCTGCCTATGAGGGACTGGGGCCAATGGTGATCACTGCCAGCGGTAATGGTACTTCACGCAGTGGGCGTGACCGCCATTTTCTCCAGCCTTGCTCACTTTACTCCTGACACTCTTGCAATCAAGACCTCCACAACGTGAGCTGCTGCGTACTGTCTCTGGGAGCCATCATGCCACGTCCTGCACATGATGGTGGAAGGGGTCCTACCCCTGTATGGACAGCAGAGGAGGAGGTGGACCCAATGCCATAGTCATGTGTGATAGGGGTGTGCGTGAGGATGAATGGCGTAATTGTACCGGTCAGGGAGTACAAGCATGCAGGGGGCATGGAGTAGAGACCTGTGAACCATGGTGATGGGTATGTGTGGGCTTTTGGTTAGTCTGATGTTTATAATCCACTGCTGTTGGTATGGTGCCAGTCTACATGACTTTCTCCTTTTGTCTGTGTCGCCCATGCAGGTATATGTCCATCAGAAGAAGGGGATATGGTGTGTCATCACCATGCAAATGCAGACCCTGGGGGTTCATAGCTGGTGGAGCACCCATTTTCGCAAGCAGTGGGAGGGCCTGAGACGCTGGGCCCGGAAGACCTTGGAGGCCCAGCTGGGGATGTCCTCCCAATGAGGGAGGGGTGCCTGTCGGACCCCGACCCTCCTAATGGCCTGCATTTTTTGGTGGCCTGCCCTGAGTTGGATGGGCACTTGAGGGCAATATAGCAGCTACAAGGGGATTGAGTACTGACTGCATCCTGGGACTTGGCTGGACTCACTGCAGGCAAAGTGACATTGTCGTTTATGCTACATATTTAGCAACAATTGGAAATGTGCATTAGGCACCCCAGCAAAGTATATTTTGTAGATGTGTTTCCTGCTTTATTGTCAGAGGATGTACATCACACATTTCCATAACTCTCCATGGGCTAGATGTAGGAAAATCCGATTTTGCTACTCTCAAATTGCGAGTCTGAGCGACTCGCAATTTGACAGTCGCAAACCCGGATGCTGGATGGTGTCCCTAACACCATCTGCGAATCGGAAGGGGGTCGCAAAGACCCACCTTATTAATATTAATGAGGTGGGTCGCAATTTGCGACCCCCTTCCGATTCCCAGCACTCACAGGGATGGTGGCCTGCTGGAGACAGCAGACCACCATGTCTGTGACTGCTTTTTAATAAAGCAGTTTTTTTTTATTTTTATGTATTGCAGCCCATTTTCCTTAAAGGAAAACGAGTTGCAATACACAAGAAAAAATGAAACGTTTTTGTTTCATTTTTTCAGAGCCATTTTTCAATTCGCTGTTTGCACCATGCAAAACGCTTGCTACATCTGGCCCCATGTCTGAAATGTGGAGATGCACTTCTGACATAGGCACGTGTGTGACTCCATTCTGACATACAATGGATGTGAGTGTTTGGATCACCCTAAGCATTGTGTGTGACCAGCTCCATCCATCTGTATTAGTGGCTCTGAGGTGTCAGTGCACTCCCATCTGTGTATCCTACCTGAATATGCTTTAGTGTGACTCTCCTTTTGTCACTGGGGCTATACGTACATCATGTACTGTATCTGGTATTGACAGATTGTGGGGCTGTAATTACAGTTCCACCACAGAAATGGCCTTCATGGGACAGGAGTATTGGCCTGATAGCTAACTAGGCATATATAGGTGAACAGCTGACTGTAGGGTATGTGTAGGTAGGTAACCTGGGATACTGAAACATGTAGCATTGATGAGCCCTGATTGCACAGGTAATGCATTCCTAGGAGCTATATTTGGGGGGATCTGGGCTTTATACCCATGGGATGGTACTATAGGTTGTAAGTGCCCTGGGAGATCCCTTATTTGCCACCAGGGTGCTTACATGGCATATATGACAGAGCCATAGCAATTCCTATGCTGCAGTGCTCAGTAACTGCCTACATCATATCATTATGGATATTTGGAGGCACATCGGATGGCCAGTGACTATTACAGCTTGACTTGAGTAATATGTAGTGTTGCAAATGGGGTTTCTGGTCGGCTAGAGTATGCACTTAAGCCATGCAGAACCCACCCACTCTAGTCAGGGAGAGGGAGTTACACACCACAGATAACCCCTGCTCACACCCTTGGTAGCTTGGCACAAGCAGTCAGGCCTATCCCAGAGGCAATGTGTAAAGCTCTTGCACAACACACACAACACATGTGATGCACTATCCCCACCAAAAAAGGAAACACAACACCAAGTCAGATAAAAATAAATTGTATTGTACACAACATCATTAGACCAAATACAACATGTCAGTAATAACCTGCTAGATAAGCAGTTGTCAGAATATTTCACAGTACTCAGACTCTGCAATAGCCAGCAGTAGTCACATAAAGCACATAAGTTACTTGTTATCCTGCAACATATGCAGTAGCTAGGTATACATTACTGAAGGAATGCACATGTCATAATGCCATCATAAATGCCTACAAAAGAACATAAGAAAACACATGGCAAGTCATGAAAACGTATCATCATAAATGCATGGGTCATAGTAAAAACACACTCATAAATGCCCATAACAGAAACATCACTGCCAAACCATTACAATGAATGTACCATCATGATTCATATTGCCACAGTCCCCACAACCTCAGAAATTCACATTAATAATAAGACCTCCTCTGTAGGATATATGCCCCGTTCATGGGGCCACATGGGGGAGCTCCTGAGCTTGTGCAACACTAGGGAGGGGTGGTCCCAACACAGGCTTTGTGAGGACTGGGCCTCCACTGAGGTTTCCCACCTGTCCCTCAAGCTGTCTGAATGTGGGTGAGGGAGGGAGGTGGCACGCACACCCTCCGATCCTCTTGGTAGGTCTCGCTCCTTCCATCTGAAACAATGCCAGAAAGGGGTGCAATTGCCCCAGTGGCCAACGGGGACAAACGACTGGCCCTCATGGGGGTAGGGAAGCCACAAAGAACCCTAACAAAGTTCAGAGCATCATGCTCCTCTCACAGCGACCGGGAAAGAGGAGATACCCTCACTCCCTGCGTCCTGTTCCTCAGGTGCCCCATGCTCATCTGGGGGCACTGTGCACCCCATCTTTGCCAGGTAGAACCTCCGATGAGGTCTTGCTGCTGCCTGGTAAGACGAGAAAGGCTCTTGAATCCTCTTGCACCTAAGGGGACCACCCGTCTTCCCCTGAGCACACTCAGTTGACGTTGTGGGCCCTGGGGTGGCCCTGAGAGCAGGAAAGACCTCCGATGAGGTCTCCCTCCTTACTAGGGTCGCTCCAACGCACTCACCTGCACCCGATCTGGTGCACAAGTGTCTTTCCAGTCCCTGGGTCACTGCAGTGATTTCAGGCCAAAGTTGGGGCCTGTCGGTGCCCATGGGGGGCTGTGCTCAGTGTTCGTCATCCCGGGAGCATCGCAAGGAGCACACTCGCTCTGGTCTCCATCTTTCCATGCCCAAGGGCACTGATAAGGAGCCGGCATCGCACTCCTCAGATTTCCTCAAGTCACAGCAGCGATTCTCCCTTCGGGCACATGTAAATAGTGCTTGGCACGCGCTGGACCCATATCAAGTAGAGTGTTCTACTAAAGAGCTCTGAGCAGAACCCATAAATAAAGTGAAGCGCTCCTCACATGCTAAAGTCCATTACAGGAGTATTCAGAAAGAGCGCTGTCCTTGTGCTGGGAATCAAGTAGATCCAGGGGGCAGGGACCACACACCCAGCCCCCGGGGACACAAGTGGAAGCACAGGGTGGTAGGGACCAACAGCAGGCCAGCACAAGGGAGATGTAGTCAGGCAGGTGTTCCTAGTGACCCAGCAGGTCATAGGTCAGCACAGCAATAGCAGTCCAAGGCGGTTCCTGATGAGTCCCTCCAGCAGCATTCTGTGTCCATGTCAGTTGTTCCAGAGTATCTCTCAACATGGGGAAAATCCCCTGTACTTATACTCAGTTTTGCACAATGCTTTCCAAGAGGGGGAGAAGAGGTTCCAACTAAATACAACTGGTTCTAGGAGTGTCCCCTCTCTAATCCAGCACAGGCTCCAGACATCAGTTGGGGGTAAACAAGCCCTTTGTGTGAGGCAAGGGCACTAGCAGGCCTGAGACAGGTTCAAAAGGCTACTTCTGTGGGTGGCGCAAGTAGAGCTGCAGGCCTACTAGTAGCATTTAATTTATAGGCCCTGGGTATAGGGATACCACTGTACAAGGGACTTACAGGCAAATTAAAAGTGCCAATTAGGTGTAAGCCAATCATACAAACTTTAGAAGGGAGAGCACCTCCACTTTAGCACTGATCAGCAGTGACAACATGCTCAGAGTCCTAGAGCCAACAACAAGATGTCAGAAAAAATAGGAGGAAAGAGGCCTGCCATTACCAATAATCCACATTTCAACAGTTTTGATGGCAGCTGTGGGATCCAGTACCTGTGTTCAGTATCACACTACAGTTTTAAGTAAAACAAATTATTGTCCTAGTACAAAAATAGTTTTTGATTTTTAATTTAGATTAATTTCAATTATTGTATTTTTGTGATGTTTTTAAATTCTTGATTCCAATTTTTGCAAAACATTTTTGTTGACACAATACTATGGAACAATGGAGCTTGATCTGGCTAGCCTACCCACCATGATAGTAGTCCAGCTTAGGGGGTTGTGTACTAAGAGAGGGTTGCCTGCAGCCACTAACCCCTGGAAAAAAATGCTTAAATCCCTGACAGCATGGGCTGAGGCCCAAGAAGTTGTCACAGAGGAAGCTCCAGGGGAGGAAGAAGTAGGGGAAGATGCCAGCACCAACCACTCAGGGAAGGGGTAGCATCTGAACCTTGGTGAAGATGAGGAAGACCACTCCTCACTGCACAGTTATAAGGGCCATATCCAAAACTAGTTGGGGGAAGGGGGTCCCTTCGGAAGGAGAGAATCTGTCCCTTAGAGAAAGAGAGCTGGAGGCCAAGCTGGCATATATAGCTCTGGAGGCAAAGAAGCTGGCCCTGGAAATGAAAAAGTGGGCATGGGAAGAGAAAAGAGATGGCAACAGCGACAGAGAAGCTGGGATGTTCATAGGTGGAGGGTTTTTTCCCAGACTCCCAAAGGAGGTGGTTCCTGCCTATGTAGAGGGGGATGATATAGATAAATGGCAGGGCACCTTTGAGAGGGCCCTCCAGATAAGGAGAGTTAAACCTCAATACTGGGGTTCACTCCAATGGGAGTTGGTCCCAAACTCTGGGAGCGATAGGCTTATGACCTTATGTGGGGAGGAGGCAGATTCATACCCTAGTACGAAGAGGTGCTTAACTAAAAAGCTTAGTCTGATCCCAGAACAACATAGGCTTAAGTTTAGGGACACCAAGAAGACATCTACCCAGTTCCGGGTTGATTTTGTGGAAATCTCAGTTAAGGCACTAGAGTGCTTGTTACAGGGCAATAAGGTAAATACCTTTGATGGGCATTACAATTTGATTATGAGGGAGCAGCTTCTAACTAATTGTGCCCAAGAGAAGCTACAACAGCATCTAGTTGACTCTAATTTGACCAACCCTAGAGATCTGGGGGAGGCAGCAGAAGACTGGTTAAGAACCAGGGTTAACCAGAATCCTCTAGGGGGTAACAAGAGAAAAGGGGGGCATGGTTCTTCTCAGAGGAAGAACCAAAGGAAAGATGAAAGAAGTGCAAGCAGTCCAAAACCTTCTCAGGGTGGGTGAGCACTGAAGCCTGCCACTTCTAAGGGGAAGTGGTGCAAGGGGAATCACTATGATCCTGTTAAGGCAGGAAAGTTTCAGGAGCTTCCTAAGGCTGGGAAGTGGTTTGAGTGGACACAAAAGAGGGAATGCTACCTGTTCCAAGAAGCCCCCCACTGCTGGGCAGTCCCGTGGGGTTACTAGTGTAGGCATGGGGGTAGAAGTTGGCCCAAGGCTGAGTTCAAGGTAGCAGAGGTCACCTTAGTGCCTGTGGATGGGGTGGACATTGCAGCTATGGCCACCTTATCTACCAGCATGGAGAGATATAAGCAGAGGCCTAAAGTCAATGGGGCTGAGGTGGAAGCTTTGAAAGATACAGGAGACAGTATGACAATGGTCACAGAAAAGCTGTTTTCTCTAGAGCAGGTCTTACCTGGTGTCTTCCACCAAGTAACTTATGCAGCTATCGGAAGCAAATTCTATCCCATGGCCATGGTGAGCCTTGAATGGGGAGGTGTGACTGGCCCTAAGAAAGTAGCAGTAGCCCCTGCCATCCCAGTAGAATGTCTGTTGGGAAATGATCTGGAAGCATCTGAATGGTCGGAGGTTGAAAGAAGGGTCCATGCACAGATGCTAGACCTCCCTGAATGGGTGTGTGCTGTGACCAGGTCACAGGTAGAACAGCAGGGAAGTGCTGGACTCTTGGACCCTGGAAAAATGGACCAAGCCTCCAAGAGGAAGAGAATGAGCACTGGGCCTGGATTGCCAGCCCTACCAAGTACAGAGATTCCAGAGGAATCGAAACCTGAGAAGGATGCTCTGAGGGCGGGCCCCTTCCCCTGCAAGCTCTGTCTGACGTGGCAGGACTGCTAGGGACAGGTAGGCCTACCAGAAAGGAATTGTGCCTACTCTTGAGGGCCTGTGGCAGACTGCCTCCAGGCTAGAACAATGGGATGTCAGTGGCTCCCACAAGGTTTACTAGGAAGATGGAGTTCTCTAGGCAAAGGCAAGTGACCCCCAAACTAGAGGTAACCAGAAGAGTGGTGGTCCCCCGGAAGTATGGAGAGTTCCTCCTAACACTAAGCCATGACACAAATGAGTTAAATGAATTAAAAGTACTTTCAAAGTCTTAAATAAACTACCTTATGTTTACATATAAGTCACTCCTAAGGTGTGCCCTAAGTGCCCCTAGGTTTGGGTGCCATGAAATTATAATCAGGGACCTTATAAAAATTGTTTTATAAGCACTGGTGAGGTAAAATAGCCACATTAGTTTTTCCCTCACTGTAGTGAATGGCCTCGATAGGCTAAAATGGGGAGACTTTATTTTAATTAAACAAGTCCCCAGCCATGACGCAAATGAGTTAAATGAATTAAAAGTACTTTCAAAGTCTTAAATAAACTACCTTATGTTTACATATAAGTCACTCCTAAGGTGTGCCCTAAGTGCCCCTAGGTTTGGGTGCCATGAAATTATAATCAGGGACCTTATAAAAATTGTTTTATAAGCACTGGTGAGGTAAAATAGCCACATTAGTTTTTCCCTCACTGTAGTGAATGGCCTCGATAGGCTAAAATGGGGAGACTTTATTTTAATTAAACAAGTCCCCAAATGAGCCAGATGGCTTGAGTTTGGTATCAAATTAATTGCCAGGAACTGGTGGTTACTGACTCTTGGCTGTGCCCTGGGTACTGCTTACCAGTCCCAGGGCCTGTGCTCTGTGTAAAGTGGATATAGAAATTAGCCTAATTATAATTGGCATTATACATAAGTCCCTAGTATATGGTAGGACATGTAGGTTTAGGGACCCCAGTGTCATTTTGAAGGCAGGCTTGCCATGCTGGCTGCTTTTAAACTAAAATTACATGCACATTTGACTTTGGAATTAAAAGTACTTCCAAAGTCTTAAACTACCTTATATTTGCAAATGTCACCCCTAAGGTGTGCCCTGGGTTCCCCTATGGTGGGTGCCATGTAACTATTAGCAGGGACCTTATCAAAAATGTTTTATAAGCCCAGGTGGGGTAAAATAGCCACATTTGTTGTTCCCTCACTGTAGTGAATGGTCTCCATAGACTAAACTGGGGACACTTTATTTTAACAAAATCCCCATAAGAGCCAGATACCATTAGATTGGTATCAAATTAATTGTTATAATAAATCACACAACTTGCCACTGTTGGATTTAATATAACTAGATCAGTTAAAGAGTTTTAAAACTCTACCTGAAAGTTACCAACTTTAGCTCTGTAGTGCATTTCTCTGATTGGCCCGCCTCTGGCAGCCTGGCCAGGCTGCATTGATGAGGTGTTAAGTGGCCTGGGCTGACAAAAATGTATGTGTTTGGGGGAGGAGATCTGCCTCTGCAGATGGTGAAACAGGATGGGGGGAGAGCAGTCTTCAAAGCCAGCCAAGGACATTTGAAGCATCTCAGGACCTTCCCCAATTTGCAACCCAAGACAATTAGGTGCCCTCTTGATTAGTTTTGGAGAGGGGAGGAGCGTCACGGGGAGAGTGATGCACTCTGGGCACCAGTCCCCCTCCAGAACCTGTGGAGAACAGCATCCACTACCTCAGTCCTTAACAGGATGAAGCACTCTGGGCACCAGTCCCCCTCCAGAACCTGTGGAGAACAGCATCCACTACCTCAGTCCTTAACAGGATGAAGCACTCTGGGCACCATTCCCCCTCCAGAACCTGTGGAGAACAGCATCCACTACCTCAGTCCTTAACAGGATGAAGCACTCTGGGCACAGTCCCCCTCCAGAACTAGTGTAGACTGTTATCCACTTGTGAGACTGTGGCTTTGCACTCCCCAGGATGGTACAGTGGGCACACCACCCACTAAAAAGACTTGTGAGACTGTGGCTTTGCACTCCCCAGGATGGTACAGTGGGCAAACCACCCACTGAAAAGACTTGTGAGACTGTGGCTTTGCACTCCCCACGATGGTACAGTGGGCAAACCACCCACTGAAAAAACTTGTCAGACTGTGGCTTTGCACTCCCCAGGATGGTACAGTGGGCAAACCACCCACTGAAAAGACTTGTGAGACTGTGGCTTTGCACTCCCCAGGATACATAAATGGGCATGGAGCCCCGTCGTAGAACTGGCGTGGTGCTGTCATCCGGCTGAGGTGCCCCCCGTTCCCTTCCCCCTGAGGTGCCTGTTGTATTTCGATCTGATGCCCCAGCAGTGTTCTCTCCATTTCTGGACAGGTATCGTGTGTGGGCCTCTCCCATGCATTTTGGGCCCAGTGGTCCACGGACATTGAATGGTGCCTACCTGCACTACTAATCGTGATGTATAAAAATTTTTATGAGGATATATATCTGTATATATTAGCTTACTGTATTTTGATACATTACAATGGTTGAACTAATTTCCTTTTGTCTTTGCATTCTTCCAGGGGGGTTGGGGATTGTTACTGTGATGTTTGGAAATGCATTGGTGTGTGTGTTGTAGTGTGCGAGGGTCGGGGTGGGGGTGTTTCGTGTGTGTGTCCCTGACTTTTGCCTCCCCTATGTCGTAGGTGCAGTACTCACGTTGTCTTCGGCGGCGGCGTTGCTGATGATCGTAGAGGAGCAGGAAGACTATCGCAGGGAGTATTTGAAGTTCCGGCACCATGGTGCCCTCCTTCCTCGTGGAGTGTGTTAAGGTGAGCGTTTTCCAATTGAAATGGCTGTTTCCGCCGTGTTTTTATCCACGGTGAATCCACCCTGGAAAAGGTGGCGGATTGGCCTGTTGTAATACGGTGGGCGGTACTTTGTCTTCCGCCTGTCTGTTGGCGGTGACGGCCACGCTGCTTGACTGTACCGCTGTGGCGGTCGGAGTGTTAAAGTGGCTGTCTTTGTTGGCGGTTTCCGCCACGGTCATAATTCCCTTTTTATTCCGCCGGCCTGTTTGCGGTCTTACCGCCGCTTTAACACCGTCACCAGGGTTGTAATGACCCCCAATGTGTCTGAACATAACATATGGTACTCACCACCAATACCTGCAAAATGCACATCCCATTGATGCCATACCGACTGCAACAAGAAGTCTAACTTGCACACGGGGCACATTGTAGCCTGTGAGGAGGAAAAGGATGGTGAAGTACAGGGAACATTGTGCACATGAGGTGCTTAACTGCTTCTCTGGTGAGCTATCAAGCTGTCCATACAAGGGAGGAACCCATTTACAATCCTCTCCAGCTCCTCTGGAGAGAAGGCAGGGGCCCTATCACCTGCTGGATATGGCATGACTGCTCCCAGAGGCAGAACACAGCAGCTCAGGTTGTGAAGGTGTTGCTGTCAGCAGTTTCAGAAGTCAAGTGAGTGAATCTGCACAACATTTCGGTCACGTCTACCACATACGTGATCATCACTGATGGTGGACACAGCCATTGGTCTGTGACAGCCACTGGCAACAATATTACACTATGGTTATGTCACCCGCAGTTGCAACCTCCTACCACCACAATGACTTCCACCCGTGGGTACGGGCGGTTCCTAAAGTCCAGTGGAGTAGGGCAGGCTTCCACCATTTTGGTGGCCTGAAATGCTGTATTGGGCTTTATAAACTGTGTCACACCTACAAAACATGTATTTCTACCTCACAAACATCTTTATTGTGCCTTGTCATGTAGACCCTTCTACTCAACCACCATCATAGTATGTTGAAGGGCACAGATGGGCACAGTCCACCACCACTGACTGTCATTTTAGTGGTCTGAAAATACAATCACATTTCGAGGGGCAATTGTGTTGCACATCTTTGTGGTTGGTCCAAATCCATGTTGTAGAAACATGTGAACCATGCATCATGCATGTTGCTGGGACACTTTATTTAATTTATTTGTTTTCTTTAGTTAATATTCCATGAATTAAAATCATTACATGTAAATACTGTGCCTAGCATTAACACATAAAATAATGAGTTCAGCCGGCTTATATTAATATTTAAAAAAATGACAATTATGCAGCTTCTAGGGGGTAATCATTCTTAAAATTAAAAAAAGAAGTGGATATTACAATTGTTAAAAATAGCTATAAAATAAAGTGTCAGCCCATAGGGCGAGAACACCTGTGCAACCCTTATAGTTAGTAGGACTAGTTAGCAGCACATCTAAAATGAAATAAGCAGATTAAGAGCTAACATTAACTGTTTAAGGGAGTGCTTGATGGATAATGTACGTAAATTTCCCTAGTCTATCTAAGTATTTGGGGGATATTTCCGTGAAGCAGTGGTCCGAGGCCTCCCTACAATGCCTTACACACTTGGAGTGCAACAGAGAAACAAGTGGGCGATGTCTTGCCTCAGCAAAATTTGGACAGCAGCACTACAGGTGATTCCATGATTTGATACAATAATTACAGAATGTACATGCAACTGTTTCCCCTCTACTGCCCCAGCTCAGATTAAAATCCACAATTGATGTTAACCTCATGTAAAGGACTTTACTACGGGTTTGGACTGAGAGAGCTTGGCAAACAAAGTTAAGGCTGTGCTTTCCTCTGGGAATAGGATGTGTACAATGCCTTGGTCAGGGTGCTGAAATGAAGACTTTCAATGTCCCACTCAAAGGAGACAATTTTCGCCTGCCTGTTCACAACACATTTCAAAACTGAATAGGTCATTTCTTGAGTGTGGGGCATGTTAGCTTTGATCTTCAAACAGCTGCAAGCCTTTGCCAACCAAGCTTGCCATGGGGAGGCAGACTTCTCGAAAATTAACATAATGGTCCCTGGGGCTCAATGGACCCTCAGACAGTACTTTATAATGTCCCCCAAACATGCAAGGTCAGGGCTCCCAAGATCCAGCTCCAATCTTAGCATAGCTTCTCTGGTTTGCTGAGGGACAAGAAGGACTTTCTTGCACACCTTCTCTGGGAGCCCGTTAAAACCTTGTCAAGGGCCCCCGGTAAGGCCAAATGGCCATAGTTAAGAGTCTCAATCAATCTAGATTTTAACAGAGTCAGCATAGGGGCAGTAGTAGGGCTGAGTAAATGGACACTTAGACAGTTCAGTAAATTAACAACACTTTGAGATTCAATTTTAGGATGCCTTAGATGAGCTGTCGACATGGCCCTTTCAGAGAACCAAACTCCAAGATAGTTATAGGCAGAGGCTGTCAAAATCTGTAGACCCCCCCCAGCTGCCAGTGTGATTGTTTTTTATGAGGGCACTTGCCAAATACAAAAATCTTAGTTTAAATTTGATTCACCTGCAGATTGTTCACCTGGTTGTAGCTCTACAATGCATTCAGAGCCCTCTGCAGCCCAACTTTGGTGTGGTCAATATTTACAGTGTCGTCCACATACTGGATTCTGGGCAGGAGCAGCTGTCCCAACTTTGGGGTTACTAAGTTGTCTCCTTTCAGGGCAATTCTCAAGTCAGCTGTATAAATATTGAAATGGAGAGGAGCCAATATACAGCCTTGTTTGAGCCGGTTGTGGGTTGGGACTCTGGTGGTGACTGTGTTAGGGCTTGGTTTTACCCGGACCCATGTCCACTGATGTAAGAACATATTCGCCATAAGGAGCTGGGGTGAAATTCCCCACACAGTTAGCTTTCCCCAAATACTGCCATGATCCACTCTATCGAATGCTATGTTATAACTGATGAAGCAGCAAAACAAAGGGGGACACTTCTTCCTAACTGCCTGGGAGACTAGGTATCTCAATGGCATGATGTTATCCATTGTGGAGAATTCCGGCGTAAAGTCTGATTGAAATAACGGAAGAATACATTTTTCCTTTACCCATGATTCTAAGTGCATCAAAAGAATGCATGTGTAGGCCTTGGCTTCGAAGTCCAGAAGTGCTATCAGCTGATAGCTGAATTCGGACACATACCTTTTTTATGAATAGGGAAAAGGATGGAGCCCCTCTAGGAAAATGGAATCATAGCTGAGGCATACTTGTAGTTAGAAAGTGACATGAGGCAGCCACCCAGAAGTTTGAGACGTTTTATACACTGCTGATAGAATCCCACTGTGACCAGGAGCACCATCACCCCTCATTGTCTTAAGTGCTACTCTCACAAATCCTTCAGAGATGAGTGCCCTCAGCTCAGGCCGAAGAGCCGAGACCTCTGGAGCTGAAAAAGGGTTTTCTTCCACCTACTAATTGATTGTACATAGCTTTTCAATGTGGCTGATCCAGATGTTTTCCGCTACACAGTTTACCTTAGGCTGTCCAGGGTTGCCTAGATGGGTGAGGTGCCTCAACAGGCGGAAGTGATTTTTCTCCTTTGTTAAAGTAAAGATAATAAGCCATTCTGCCTTAATATGCTTTCTTTTGTGCTGCCAGACTTTCAGCTTGTGAGTCACCCTTAGTACCGTAATAGCTGGTCCATCTGCTGCTTTATTTTGTCTTCTCCTGGTGGCCAGTGCTCTGTGAAGAGCATGTTTGCTCTCTTCTAGCTCTTTGTAGCGTCTAAGAGCATGGGAAGAAGTCAAGGGGAGTTTGTACAGAGGAGACTGTTGCACATTCGTCAACCCCTGATGTAAATCCACTTCGAGTTCCTCCCTGGGTCCAAAAACTTTTGTTGCGCTTATCATTGTCTTAGCAGCCTTTCTGATCTCTACCAAGAGAAGCAGTTTGTCACCAAGACTGCTGGACCACGTGATTCTGCAAAGACGCTTATGGCACTCTGCGCCTGTTGACTGACCAAGTGCAGGAAGAGAATGGGAATCTGATTAAACCAACTACAAGGTAGCCAGCAGGGGTATGTGGTCACTTTCATCCTCATTTTCAACTTCAAAATCTTGGAACAGGGGAGCCATCCCTGTGCTGACAAAGATGTATTCTATTGTGGATATGTTCTTAAAAGTGGAGTTTGCTCGCCATTGGCAAAAGCAAGCTTCTTTTAAGGACTGAGGTGATCTCAAGCTGTGTTTGTGAAAAAGAGAGTGAAGAGGGGTGGACCTTGCTAGTGGCCGGGGGGATAGAACAGTTTATTCAAGTCCCTTTTGCTAAAATCCCCAAATATTATGGCTTGGTGTGAGTCTCATGTAAACAGCAGCTCCTCAATCATGTTTACTAGCCTAGCTAAGGTCTCTTTCTTTTGAAGCTGGGCACGGTTGAAGTAGCAATTAAATAGCATCAGTCATAAGGTTTGAGAACTGCACGTTACACCACTGATGAGAAGAGCTTGAATGGAGTTCGAGTTGCTGGAAAGTTCAAAAGCCACTATCTTTTGAGCATGTTTAATATAAATTGAGAGGGCGCCCGACGAACATCTGAATATGCTATGTTTAGTAGCCATGAGGTGAAAACCATAATAGCCAGCTAGTAGCAGAGAATCAGAAGCCCATGTCTATTGGCGGCATAATATGTCACTGCTGAGTAGATAGGAAAGGGCTGACTCAGCCACCAAAAACCTCTTGAGGCCTGCCACATTCCAGGAAACAATTGCCAGCTGTTGACTTCTGCCTTTCACTCTGCTTGTGTCCCTGACCAACTGGCTATGGTTGATATGAAGAGTAATGCCAACAGGGGCTATGACCCACTGTGACAGGTGCATATGGTGTCCAAATAGACACAGTCCATTGGTTGTCAGTACATGTTATCCTAATGGCCAGGTGGGCTGAGTGGTAGGCATGGAAAGATCTAACACTGTTGTTGATCCTGTCTGTGCCACACAGGATTAATACTGCCCCTTTCACTCTTGAAGGGGGGGACAAGAACGTGCAGGTATTTCTTCATACTGCGAAGCTTAATTTCTTTCCCCATTCTGCCAATTAAGGGAACTCTTTAAGAGCAGCAAGTTGGAGGGGTTAGTGGAGAAAGCCCACCAAAGTTAATTCACAATGGAAATCTCTGGGCAAACTCTGAAATCTAACCCACTTCAAATCATCTGATTGAATATGAGCTAAGGATGATGTATATTTGAATGGCTGTAAAATGTTGCACCTGTTTAATATGTCGTGCGAGCCTTGAACGCATATCTAGGAGTAAGCACTACCTCATAAACACTATAAACTTTATCTACTGTGGGAGAATCTCTTGGATTTGATCAAACAGTTTTAGCTGGTATAGAAGGGCCCGGGCCTAGTGGAATGGACATTGGACTTTTGTTATGACTAGTTGTTGTTTAGTGATACAAAAAAGACAAAAATGTCTGACATGGGTGACCTCTGTTAAAGGCTCAGAAGAAGCAACGCTTGATTTGTGTGTCCGGAATATCAAATTGCTCAACTCTGTGTTCAACTTGCTAGAATTGGATCTGTTGGCATGTATACTTAATTGTGCACAAAACCCAGTCCTTGCTCTGCACTTGCTGGGGACTCACTGAATAATGTTACAAATCATGTCTTGTCACACATATGTATCCTGTGAGAGGAAGAATGTGACATCCTCCTGTCTACCATGCACTCACAGACCTTCAGACCATGGAGCAACCCCACATATTGATGTGCATCCTGGATAGGCAAAACATAGTAGACTTATGTTATAATTTGGAGCCAGATCTGAAGCCAGCTCTTAGTTATTCAACCAGCATACTACATTGTGCAAGTCATGTCAGTATTGCACTTCTTAGCCACAGAGTCCTGGGTACAGGTACGTCCCAACCTATGTTCAGGCTAGTGTTGAAGGATGTCCTCTCAGCAATGTTGAAAAACCTTGACAGCTACATATGGTTTCCCAGATGCGAGGATTTAGCCCATGTGAAGGCTGACTTTTAGGGATTTGCCTGTATCCCACATGTGGTGGGGGTCATTGATGGCACACATGTTGGCGTGATCCCACCGCAGGCCAATTAACAGGTTTATCGTTACAGAAATAATTTCCTTTCCATCAGTGTGCAACTTGTCAGTTTGGCAGATCTCTACATATCACATGTCTGCGCCTGGTAGCCGGGTTCAGTCCATGATTCCTTCATAATGCAGAACAGCACCATATCCCAGCCAATGTTATAACTATACCCAGAGAGAGCCTGACTGGTTGGTAAGTCACAACTGTCCCTGATTGTGTGTATGCAATGCCAGGTGCTACAATCATGAACTGAGTGATTCATTGTTACATATATGTCCCATTTCTTAACAGAAGATTCTGCATATCCAAACCGTTCTTGGTTATTGACGCCACTGAGGAATCCAACTACGCGAGGGGAAGTTCTCTTTAATGAGGCCCATGGAAGAACATGGCCGGTAGTGGAGCATTCTTTCGGGCTCCTGAAGGATAGATTTAGGTGTCTGGACAGGACTGGTGGAGTCCCCCTCTACTCCCTTAGAAAAGTGTGTCAGAGCATTGTGGCATGCTCCACAACATTGCAATGCAGTGGAATATCCCGTGCATCCCAGAGGAAAGGGACCCTGCAGTGCAACTGAGTGAGATTTCTGGAATGCCAAGTGAGGATGACAATAATGAAAAGGAAGTAGCTGACTTGAGGGAATATCTCCTCAACAGCTACTTTTCATGAATGTAAGTATGTTATGTGATGCAATGACTGTGATTGTACAATGAACTGTAGTTGTGAGAATGTGTTGAGTTGAGTGTATTCGAAACAGCTAAGGAGCTGATATTCTGCAATATTCAGGCCAAGGCTGTGTGATAAATTAGCTTTTGACATATCTCCACCTTGATGATGATGCTTTGTTTGTGTCAGTTTCTTTGCAATGTAATGTCATTTCCAGATGCTTGCTATGTGATTTTTGTAATAGGTATATTTTCAAGACTATGGCCCTCAGTATGACATTGGCTGTAAGTACCGCTTACGGCCATGCTGACTGCGGCCGGCCAATATACCACCGCCGCAGTGGATTACCGCTACCCATATTATGACACACACATAGCAATCCGTCACTATGCAGCCACACACACAAGTCCGCCATCACCTATACACCATCCACGCACCTTACATGACATACCCCAAAACATCACCCCACACACCCTCACCCACACCACTCACACTACACCCATGGCACCACAACGACACCCCATGATCTCAGAGGAGGAGCTAAGGGTCATGGTGGAGGAAATCATCTGGGCAGAGCCACAGCTATTCAGATCACAGGTGCAGCAGACATCCATTGCGAGGAAGATGGATCTATGATGGAGACTCACGGACAGGGTCAACGCCATGAGACAGCACCCCAGAACAAGGGACGACATCAGACAGAGGTAGAACGACCTACGGGGGAAGGTGTGTTCCACAGCAGCAAAACACCAACTGGCTGTATGGTAACTGCATTATGATGGGCCTGTGATCAGAGACAGTTGTACTTCCATCTGTCTGTATCTTGGAATATGTGATGTTGGATTATTTTGATGTGGTATGTGATAAGACTCAAGTTGGTAACATTATCCACTTTAATGTTTGCCTATTCTACAGGACAATGTCTGACAAATCCCTTGAATCTGTGTTCTGGGGTGCTGCACCATGGAATATGCACTTTGACTCAGTAGGAGCCACACATTCTTATTACAAAAAGTCCAGACATATAGAGAGACTATGGGCCTGATTATGACCCTGGCGGACGGCGGAGGCCGTCCGCCAAGGTACCGCCGCTGAATGACCGCACCGCGGTCAAAAGACCGCGGCGGCCATTTAGACATTTCCTCTGGGCCGGCGGGCGCTCTCCAAAAGAGCGCCCGCCGGCCCAGAGGAAATGCCCCTGCAACGAGGACGCCGGCTCAGAATTGAGCCGGCGGAGTTGCAGGGGTGCGACGGGTGCAGTTGTACCCGTCGCGTATTTCAGTGTCTGCTTAGCAGACACTGAAATACTTTGCGGGGCCCTCTTACGGGGGCCCCTATGGGCACGGCAGGGGCCCCCAGGGGCCCCGCGGCACCCCCCACCGCCATCCTGTTCCTGGCGGGCGAACCGCCAGGAACAGGATGGCGGTAGGGGGTGTCAGAATCCCCCATGGCGGCGCAGCTTGGGATTCTAAGGGCAGCGGTAAACCGGCGGGAGACCGCCGGTTTGCCTCTTCTGACCGCGGCCGAACCGCCGCGGTCAGAATGCCCTGCGGGGCACCGCCGGCCTTTCGGCGGGGTCAGAATCACCCCCTATGTGTTGTACCACTGGAATAAAACGTTTGCTGTGACAAACCACTAGAACTAATGTGTTGGTGTGTAATGGTTGTAATCCTGAGCAGAACACTTTGTACCTGTAACATATTCCTCCTTGCACAAGCAGCTTGTGTCTTCGTCATATGGTTCACATGGTCTTACATCTCTACGTGACAAAATGTGGAAATTAAACAAGCAGACTATGAGGTGGTGATGGGTGAATTTGATGCAATGCTGATGTAGAAAATAACATTTGGACAGAAAGGAACAAAAAGGTAAAATGAAGGTTTCAGTCATGGTGAATGAAATCATTGGAGTAGATGCCACACCATTGGGAGTCCAAAGACCAGAGCTCTGCTTACATTGGAACTGGTAGTTGGTTGAGAATCAATCAACAGAGTGAATATGTGGCACACAAAGAGATACTTTCGGAAGAGCTCACTTGCTGGCAGTGATGGGTGTCTTGTCATCCGCACCTTGTAGTTTCTTTGCTGGACATTCCCGCTTGTGTGGGGAAGGTGTCTGCTGCTACAGAGGCAGGGGTGTCTGGGGCGGGTTATTCCTCTGGTAGGGCTTCACTTCCAGTGGCTGGCACTGATGTTGATGTGCCTGATGTCAATGAACCAAAGGAAGGGAAAGATTGGTTTTGAAAAGCCCTGCTCGTGGTGGTGTCCCTCTCCACCCTTGTTAAGAAGGCTGTGTTGTCATCGTGGGCCTCCCTCTGTTCCTGCATGTCCCCATGCATGTCCCTCGGTAGCTGATTGATTTCCTGGGGTTTGGGCAAAGCCTGATAGAACCACAAGACCTAGCTGATGGTTTCCTGGCCAGGAGTAGCCCCAGTGGCCTCACCCCACCAGCCCACAGCATCCCTCTCATGTACCCTACCTCCACAGGCCTGTGCCTTTGCCACTGGGTCCTGGAACCTTATTGTCTGAAGTCTTGCACTGCAACTGAGGATCCAGGACTTGGGGGCACAATATGGTAGACACTGTGCTTGGTGCACAGATGAGGGGTGCATGGCTGCTTGTAATATTGAGGCAATCGGGCTAGGAGGTGTTGATGTGTGCCAGAGTGAGACTCACGGATGGTGCCTGACCAGGTTGCCCAGATGGGCCAGAACCATCCTCCACGTCCAGATGTCCAGGAGTGTTGTCTTCACTGAGGGCTTCATCTGGTGGGGGGGGAGGGGAGTAGGGGCAGTCTCTTCTTTGGCCTCTGTGTGTCCAGTGGCATTTCGACCTATGGATGGGAAAGATACAATGTTATTTGTTGTATTGAGCCATCCACCTCCAAAACTTTTCTGTTACAATAAGCAGAGACCTTGTACAAAGTTAAGTTGCAGTTAATCCTATTGTGGCACATACCCATGGTATTGTTTGTATTGACATGACATTTGTGGAGCAATGCAAGATCTTTTTGTATGAAGCAGCTGCTGAAATGTGCAGCTCATTAGTCCACTGGAGGATGGCCTAAGAATGCCATCTTGCCACCAGTGCAGGCAAATCAGTGGCTATGCAAGATATGGCTTTGGTCATTTTGAGGCCTAGGCGATTGTGATGCAGGCAGACCCAGTAGTTTGCTGTATTTTTGAGTGAAGTCATCATGTGGTCAGTGAAGTGTGAATATGTCTGCTGCCAATACCATTGTGATTATGCATTTGGGATCATAGTTGTGCACACTGGGTAAGCTGTCCTTCCTGTCCACAATAGTTTCATCTTGGGTTGGAAGGTAGAGGATGGAGCTAGGTAGGCACACACATCTCAGCGTTGAGCATGATCTGTATCTTGGTCACTCCCAGGTGAGTAAACTTCAATTGAGAGTTAGCAAGCAAGGGTACTTATACAAGTGATCACTGGTCTGGTGTTTGGAGTTAGAGAACGAATGCCACCTGGAGTTGCAGTCATGTCACACTCTATAGTACACACACTTGGCAAATGTTATCCTCCCAGGTGTGTAAACTTCATTTGAGAGTTCACTAATAAATGTACTTGGGCAACTGAACACTGATTTTGTGGTTGGAATTAGAGACACCGGGCCTTTTGGGCTTTGCATTTCGGTAAACTCCCTCCACTTCCCACCACTATACAAATGGAATTCTCCCAGGTGAGTAAATTTCACTTGAGAGTTAACAGATATGGGTATTTGGGCATGTGAACACTGAGCTTGTGTTTGTAGTTCAAGATATAGAGCCTCCTGGCCTTAGCAGTCATGTCACTCCCTCTACTTCAAGTTCGTTTCTAAATGACATCCCCACAGGTGGGTACACTTCATTTGTGGGTTATCAAACAAGGGTATTCTGAGAAGGCAACACTGGAATGATAGTAAGAGAGCCTCCTTGGAGTTGCAGTCACGTTACTCTCTGTACTACACACACCATATAAATATTATTCTGGTGAATACACTTCACATGTGAGTTACTAAACAGGGATCTTTGGAGAAGGGAACAATGGGCTGGTGAGTGGAGTAACAGTGACAGAGCCTCCTGGCCTTAGAAGTCATGTTACTCCCTCTACTACACTCTATACAAAAGGTATCCTTCCAGCTGAGTAAACGTATGTTGACAGTTGCAAAAACAGGAGTCTTTCAATGAATAAACACTGTTCTTGTGTTTGAAATCAGAGAAACAATGCCTCCTATGAGTTGCAGTCAGGTTATTCCATCTACTTTAATGTTATCCCCCAGGTGAGTACACTGCAATTGAGAGTTCACTAGTAGATGTATTTTAGCATGTGACAACTGTGCTAATGTTTTTGGTTACAGGAATAGTGCCTGCTGAGAGTTGGAGTCATGTCAGTCCCTGTACTACACACACTTGACAAATGTTATCTTCTCAGGTGTTTACCCTTAAATTGATATATTAAAAACAGGGGACCTGTGAACACTGGTCTAGTGTTTGAAGTTATAGGAATAGTGCCTGCTGTGAGGTGGAGTCAAGTCAGTGCCTGTACTACACATACTTGACAAATGTTATCTCCCCAGTTGTGTACCCTTAAATTGATAGATAACAAACAGGGGTCTATGGATAAGTGACCACTGGTCTGATGCTCGGAGTTACAGAAACAGTGCTTGCTGGGAGTTGCAGCCATGTCAGTCCCTGTACTACACACTATACAAATGTAATCTCCCCAGGTGAGTACACTTCTATTGTGAGTTTCAGAATAGAGGTCTTTGGATAGATGAACACAGGGGTGATGAGTGGAGTAACAGTAAATTAGGCAAACAGTGAGCTCTGAGCATGAATGACATAGCATTTTGTGACATTTTTAGTGTCATTACTTACCTGAATCCACTCCCTCAGGTATTCCTGTCACATCCTCAGGATGCAGGATGGCCAAGACCTTCTTGTCCCAGGGAACAATATGTAATGGGACACTGGGAGGGCCATCACCAGCCTTCTCGGTCCGCAGCTGGTGCCTGGAGACCAGGGAACGGACCTTGCCCGTGAGGTCATTCCACCTCTTTCTGATGTTCTCCCTTGTGTGCAGGGTGGTGCCTAAAGCATTCACTCTGTCAACGATCCTGTCTGACATTTCCATTTTCCTACTGTGAGGAGTATGCTGGACTTGTGCTCCAAACAATTGTGGGTCTACTCTTATGATCTCATCCACCATGACTCTTAAATCATCTCCAGAAAAATGGGGATTTTGGAACATGGCATGGTGGAACAAAAACAATGGGTGATAGTGACTTACTAAACAGGGGAAGTGCAAAATGGTATGAGAGGTCAAAAGTGTGTGCAGGGTATTCAATGGAATGGTAAAAAAAAGTGGTGCCTAATATATGGACTCTAGACAAAAAGTGTTCTGGCTTCTGTGCCTTGTATGCAAATGCAAAGGATTGTGTGTGTGAAGGGGTGTGTTTTATACTGTCCTTTGCAGGTTTGTCCAGTGTGGCAATGTGTATAAGCTGTGTTGTTTTCAAATTCATCCAATGTGGACCGTGGACCACCGTGGTTCGGACTGCCATTGGCTGACAGCCATGGGGGTCCACCACTGTGACTGTGTGCTTGTCATAAGGTCAGTGGTTGCTCACGGTGCTGACGGGCCAGGAGGTCAGACTGCCTATTTCCAGGCAGCTGTGCCGCTGGCAGTCTTCCTTTTTTGCCTGGTGGTCCTACTTGTGTAACTCATACAAGAGCGGTCAGAAAAACCATCAGCATAGCGGTCTTTTCAGGACCAACCCCCAAACGCATAGTGAGGCTCTAAGTAATAAATTACCTCTATTTCCACAATTATTCTTGACAAAATTGCCTAATCATAAGAAAGATAATGATTACTCCTAGATAAGGGAATTTAAAATATAATAGTGAAGTATAGTGAAGTATTAATATGCGTCCTGAAAAACCAGAAAAGTCTTGCCCCCAATTTAAGTTCTGCAAAATTATCAAAATATTTCTTACCCCACATAAAGTATTCATCCAATTCACATGGAACAAAATATCCTCATTGTCATTGTTATGTATAGTTTTCATATTAAATGAATATTCCTAAAAAATCAATCATCTATCATTCCAGATCTTAGGCTGATATTTTAGGTCTATTTACCAATACACCATGACCTGGCAAGCGACCCGAACAAAATATGCTTTCTCTTACTGTTACTCTAGCTCCAAACTATCCAAACATAACATGATTTCCAAATCTATTAGCTAAGTTAGTGAAACACTCAGAATCTCAGTGTTATCACCAACTAAATGAAGAAAAGAACTCTATTAGTCCATATTATCCTTAACATATTAGAAAAGTATTAAATTGTCTAGACGTACTGAATGACTGAACCTGTATTCTATCATTTAACAGCTCATATCCAGTGCCCTGTATTACTCACTAAACAAGGCAACCAACATCAAACCTCCACCAAGAGTCTTAGAATTAACAAATACAAAAAGGAAAAGAAGGTTAAATCCTTAGCTACATAAGAACAATAAAATTAAGAATTCTAGTTTTGAGCTACTATTACCAATTATGTTTATGATTATTAAATTTTCCACATTAATCAAAACAAAAACTAATCAGATATTGTTTACAGATGGCAATATAATTTTTATATAGTTTGTGTTGTATCCTTCCATTAGACTCATATCAGTTATCTTTGTACCCTATGTATAACCATTCAAAATAACGGCAAATAAGATACAGTAAGATAAAAGAAGATAAATGAAATATAACTGCATCAAATATGATAAACCTACAATGACCTTTAAACTACATATTCATAATTAAAAATAACAATATACTTTTCCTCCAAAATAAACCATCTGTGGACATCTTTATAGTAAGGTATTCAGGGCCAGATGTATCAAACATTTTTGCATACGCAAACGGTCTGAATCGCAAAATTCGTCCATTTGCGAATACAAAAATGGCACATGCGATGTATGAAAGACATTCACAGTGTGAAAATAAGGAATCGCTAAATTAGCGAATATTTGCGAATGCGACATGATTTTGCGTGTCACAAACAGCGTATCGCAAATTACGACCTGAATTACCGAATCGCTATTTGCGTTATGCAAATTGCGACATAGATTTGTGATTCGCAGATAGCGATCTGCAAAATCTTGACGCAATTTGCAAAACGCTGATTGCGACATGCAAATTCCGGGTTGCAATGCGATGCATTAAAAAAATTGCAAATTGCGAATATTCGCCAAATGGCCTTTTGCACATTCAATTTAGCACAAATTGAAATCAGGTGGTAACCAGGTGCAACCTATATAAAGAGGCCCAGAATGACTCAGCCTCTTTTCCACAATAGCTGCACTTTACGTGATGGCAAGGAGAATGAGGATCTTGGCAGGTTTGAGGAGAGGAAGGAGGAGACAGAAGCACATTTTCAGAGTGAGCATATCCCTTTTTGACCAGACAGAAGAGGAAATTTATGAGAAGTACATGTCAAGCTCAGCCATGATACTTGACCTGATAGCTAATCTACAAACCATATTGCAGCGTACCACAAACAGGACCAATAGTATACCCACCCAAGTGCAGGTATTATTCTCCCTGCACCTATTAGCCTCAGGGAGCTATCAAGGGGTCATAGCAGCAGCTGGAGGGGGTCTCACAGAGCGCTCTCTCACGATTCTTCAATGCATTTCTCAATACCATGCTTAGCAAAATACAAGAGCACATACAATTCCTCAACACCCCACAGGAATTACAACAGACAAAAATACATTTCTACCAGATTGCACAATTCCCACATGTCAAAGGTGCCATCGATGGGACAACTGTAGCAATCTGTCCACCATTGGCCACCGAGTATGTGTATAGGAAACGTAAGAACCATCATTCCATGAAGATACAGTTGATTAGCAATGCCTCCAACATCATAACCTATCTCGTGGCCAGATACCCAGTTAGCACTCATGACTCGTACATCTTTCGCTACAGCGGGATTCACACAAGACTACTAGTTGGGGAGTTTGGCGAAGGATATCTACTGGGTAAATTGATTGTTTAAAATGTTGCATTGGTGTAAATGTGACGTCAAATATCACAAGTACTCATTTTACACTCCGTTCATTCCAGGAGACAGTGCCTACGCAATGCGGACCTAAATACTGACACCCTACCTGAGCCCTGCAACGCCAGCAGAGAGGAGGTACAATGCTGCACACAGGGCAACCCACAGTGTGGTGGAGCGGACCTTTGGACTGCTGAAGAGCCGCATCAGGTGCATCCATAAGAGTGGAGGTGCACTCCAGTACAGCCCATACACGACCTGCAAAATAGTGGCTACATGTGCTATGTTGCACAACATTGCAACGAGAAGGGGCATACCTGTGGAACCCAGGGAGCTGGATACAGATGACGATGGTGATCCCTTACCACCCCTTCACCAGTAGACAGGAGCAGTGCAGCAGAGGGCAGGCAAAGACGTGCTGACATCATGCACAACCATTTGTGATGTAATGACAACACCACTTCAATATTATGTATTTCTGTAGTTAGCAACTTTATTACCTTGACTTCAAGTATCGTATGTGTCAATAGGCCAAAGCCATGCACTATAGGCAAGCATGTGCAATTAACAGTGTGACACTATTAGCATCATAGGATAACTTTATAGTTACATGTTACAGTAGTCCCCTGTAGCCCTCAACATTATTTCCTACGTCCACGCACTCCACTTGAGTTCTCAGTGGCCTCACTGGCACCTCTTGTAGTGGGTTCTGAGACAGTACTGTGTCTGATACTGCAACGCCTAGGATCAATCACAGGGGCTGCAAGACTGATGAGGCTAGAGAGCTCCTCACTATCCCCACCACCCAATTTGCTATTTGTAGCACTGTGTGCTGTCTGCATTGCATCTAGAACTTTGGTTATTTGCACCAATCCCTGTGCAACATCCTGACTGCAATGTGCCATCTCCATCTGTATTCCCACAGCACGTCGTGATATCAAGGCAGTTGAGCTAGAGAGCCGATTGACTGATCTGCAGAACCCATCATACCTTGTCATAAATTGGTGCTGGCGCCCACGGTTGCTGACACGCTCCTGCTGAATCTCAGTGCAGAGGTCCCTAATGGCGTTTGTCAACTCCTTTGTGTTTTCTGATGCTGTTTGCTGTCCCTCATTCAGAGACTCCAACTGATTGTGCATTGATCCAATGTTTTCATTGAGTGCATCCAACTGCTTGTGCAGTACTCCCATATTGTCATTGTGAGACTCAAACTGCCTGTGCATTGCGGCCATGTTATGATCGATTGACACCAACTGCCTGTGCATTGACCTCATGTGTTTGCATTGCAGGTGCTGCACTTTCAGCATTAAAGCTTCAAGGCCACCAAATATAGATGGGCCCTCTCCTTCATCTGTGCACTGTCTGCCTGCTTTGTGACGCCTCCTGAGGGGAGTTGACTGACTCTGGGGCAGGGACTGCTGTCTTCCTGTGGATCTAGCCTCTTAGGGGGGTGTGGGGACTTCATCCGACATTTCATCTGAGTACAGGTTATACTCTGCGAGAGGTAACACCCTTCCCCTGCGTCTAGTTGGTGCAATACTGAAAGACTCACTGGTGTGGAGTCGGACTGTGGCTGTGTTTCGACATCCCCCACATTTCCATCTTCTGCTGCAGCAGGTGCCGGGACATATGCAACAACAATGTGCAGCATGTCATTTATGAATATATCACAAAATGTTGCACAATAGTAATAAATGTACACTGACATCGTATCACTGTGAGTTGTATGTGTTGTTCCTCTGTGTGGCCGAACACTAACTTGCTATTTATGTGGTATTTGCACTTTAGGAATGTGGACTACCACTCCCATAAGGCATTGTTGCGTCTTATGTAAGATGTGGCATGGCATACTTACCACAATGCATCGAACTACTAGCTATTTTCTAACGGGCATTTGTATATGCACAAATGGGGAAACACATCATTACGGCCCTTGCCTTTGCTGGTACTGGGTGACCCTGAGGTGTCAATGTCAGTGACACCACTGACAGCTTCAGGAAGCAGTGTGGATTCCACCATGTCTTCCATTGGTGTGGACGGTGTCTGGGTAGGTGGTCCTCCTCCGGTGCTCCTTGCCTCATTTAGCCTGCTGGCTACCCTCTCTTTGGCATGGAAACACAAGTCATACCATTGCTTGCGTATCTACTCAACGCAGCGCTGCGCAACACCCACTGTTCATATTTTTGTCTGGCTTTCTGATCACAGTTTCCTCTTCTCACTTTCAGGTACCTGGAGTGAGTTCTTCCCAAAAGGTTTGTCACGGTTCCTGACCACCTCCTCAGTGAGCACCTCCAATTCCTGCTCACTGAATTTGAGCTTGCGCTTCCTGTCTCCTTTCTCCTTCACATTCCCATCATTGGCCATGTTGATGTTTGGTCCTGACTGGCTCACAAAGCTGGCTCCCTGGTGCTGGGCTGTGTCTCCCTCTGCCTACTCCTGTGGGTGTGGCTCCTGGAAACAGCATGGGATGACTCACTTCCTGGTTGTGATGTCATCAGGCTGTTCTGGTTTGCCGTTTTCTCAATTTGCAATTTTCAAATACCAAATCGCAATTTTTTTGCGATTCGGTATTTGCTACTCGCAAATTGCGTATGTGAATTTTAAGAAATTGCTATTACCGACTCACAATTTTGCAAACCCGGAGCTTGATACATCTAGCCCAAAGTTCCCTATCTATGCCAAGTCCCCTCTGAACAATATTCAATTTATTAATCCAGAAAGCTTCACTGGCCCTAACCTTACTTTCTATATTTGCTCCTCTTCATCTGAAAGTATCATGTTCTGGGCCAATAAAAGTAATCCCTTCTAATTTTGTTAATTTATGTGTCTTTCTGAAAGGGATGTCAAAGGATGCTTCACATCAAAAATGTTTCTAGCTCTGATGTGTTACTTACAAAGCGCTTTCAGCTTTCTGGTTGGTGATCCCATACACTGTTTGTCACATACACAGATCATCAGGTATATACAGTTTGGGGCATTGTAGTTAATAAACAATGAAATACTGTATCTATGACTTCCAGTAATGTCTGTGAAAATCTTTGTGTTCTTCAAGACATATTCACAACATATGCAATGTCCACATTTATGTGAACCTGATGTGAAATCAGGCAACCATTGAGAACCATCAGTAGAATCTCTCATATTATCTTGCTAAATAATAGTATCATTATGACTAAGGAGTGGTTTTAATGTTGGTACTCTTCAGTATATGATCTTAGCTCTCTTTGGAAGATCATTTCTAATACCTGAATCTGACATTAAGACCTCCTAATGCTTCAATAGGCCCTTATAAATCAAATTATTTCCATCACTATAAGTAGTAATTAATCTAATGTCATCATTTCTATATTTAGATTTCCTACTCTTATCCTTCAATAATTCATCTCTGCCTAATTTATTTGCTCTTTCCATAGTCACATTCAAAACTTTAGCATCATACACTTTTCTTAAAACTCTATCTTTGATTTCAGCGGATTGTTTGCATATTGCTCAGGCAAGATGCAGTTTCTCTTGGGCCATACAAATTCTCCAATGGTACATTATTAATTTGTTTTTAGGATTACATGAAAAAGCATGAAAATTAACATTAACAGAAGTTTGTTTTCTGTACATTCTTGACACCAATTTACTTTCCATAACATAGAGTTCTAACTGCAAAAAGCAAATGTTGATCTTGCTGTTGACCAAACTTAAAGAAATGTTTAACAAATTATTGTTTAGATATTGATTATATAATTTTAGGTCTTCTGTACTTCCTTTTCATTTGATGAAATGTCAACAACATTAAAAACTCTAGTACACAAGCTTGTCACACTCATCCCAAGCCCAGCTCCAGGCATTCCCCTCTTATGCAAACATATAAAAAGATACATATATAATGTACTAATTACTTTTAGCATTTGCATCTATTTTCTGTGTATTTAGGCCCTTATTATGATCCTTGTGGTATAGGGACTGCCAGGGCCCTGGTGGCAGTTTCACTGCCAACAGGCTTGCGGTGAAGACCACCACATTATGAGTGTGGCAGGTTGGCCTCTGACAGTGAAAAGCTTCATGGGGCCCTGTTAGGGGGCCCCTGTACTGCCCATGCCAGTGGCATGGGCAGTGCAGGTGCCCCCAGGGGCCCCAGGACACCCGTTACCGCCAGCCTCTTCCTGGCAGTGAAAACCGCCAGAAACAGGCTGGCGGTAAGGGGGTCAGAATCCCCATGGCAGCGCTGCTTGCAGCGCTGCCATGGCGGATTTGCCCAGCCGGAGGGAAAACGGCGGGAAACCGCCGGCCCCGGTTTTCTGACCACGGCTTTACCGCCGCGGTCAGAATGGGCTTGGAAGCACTGCCAGCCTGTTGGCGGTGCTTCCGTCATTCGCGACCGCCAGGGTCAGAATGACCCCCTTAGTGTGAAGGTCTGTGACCTTCACACTAAGCTATTTATTTCATTGCTGTTTTCTTTAGCCCTTTATGGGCTATCAGGTACCGCTGGGGAGACCTCAAGGCCTCCCCCATGGTCCCTGTATTTATTTATATAATTATTTAATAATATGCCCATATGGGCTATCTGGGACCGTTCGGGATGCCTTAAGGTCCCTGAAGGACCCTGACTTTATTTATTTAATTATTTATTAATATGCACTTACAGGCTATATGGGACTGCGGGGGAGCCTCCAGGCCGCCCCTGCGGTCCCTAACTCTATTTATTCAATTATTTAATATTATGCCATGACAGGCTATCTGGGACTGCGGGGGACCCTCAAGGCCTCCCACATGGTCCCTAGAATTTTTTTTTTTGTGTCTCTTTGAAGGCTATCTGGGACCGTGGAGGGAGCCTCAAGGCCTTCACGGCGGTCCCATCTTATTTGGGTGTTTTTGGAAGCCCTCCTCAATCAGTCTTTTTTTTTTAAGAGCTCGCTACTCGCCCTTAGGGTCTCAAAGCGCTATGGGGTATGTCCTCAGGGTTCAGTTGAAGAGCTAGGTCTTGAGGTTTTTCCTGAATTGAGGTAGCAATGGCAACTAAAGCAAGGTGTTCCAACATTTTGCCACAATCTTCCTCCAGAGAAGGGCTTTTTTATGTGGGGTATGTTGGCGAGCGACTGCTAGGAGGAGCGGAGAGGCCTGGCAGCGGAATAAAAGTTGATGCAGTGGTTGAGATAGCTGAGTCCAAGGTTGTAGAGGGCCCTCTAGGTGTGTACAAGGAGCTTGAAGTTGATCCTCTTCTTGACGGGGAGTCAGTGGAGATCTATCGGGTTCCCTGTGAGGTGTTCTTGGCATGGGATATTCAGGACGAGTCTGGCAGAGGACTTCTGGATTTGATGTTGCTTGCT
The DNA here is from genome assembly GCF_031143425.1 of Pleurodeles waltl. Classification (NCBI taxonomy): domain Eukaryota; kingdom Metazoa; phylum Chordata; class Amphibia; order Caudata; family Salamandridae; genus Pleurodeles; species Pleurodeles waltl. The sequence continues at coordinate 952,157,401 of NC_090439.1, forward strand.
CAGGTTCTTCTTGGTGGTTCCGGCATAGAGGACCTTGCCATAGTCAAGTCGGCTCGTGATCAAGACATGTGTCACGGTCTCGCAGCAGTCACTAGGGATCCATCTGAATATCTATTGTAGGAGTCGGAGGGTGTAGAAACAGGTGGAGGCGACGGAGTTGACCTGTCTTGTCATGGTGAGCGCTGAGTCGAGGACGACGCCAAGTTTGTGTGCATGGTCTATAAAGGTGGGGCAGCCAAGTGTTGAGGACCACCAGGAGTCATCCCAGGCTGAGGAGGAGGGTCCCAGGATAAGGATCTCAGTATTTGTCAGAGTTCATATTAAGGCAGCTCTCCTTCATCTAGGCGGCGACTGCTTCCTGTCTTGCAAGTTCTTTTGGCAGTTGAGGGGTTTTCAAGCAGGGAGATGATTGGCTGGGTATCATCAGCATAGGAAATGATGTTCAGTCTATAATTCATGATGATTAGGGTGAGCGGGGCCATGTAGATGATAAACAGTGTGGGACTCAACGAGGATCCTTGGGGTACTCCACAGCTGCTCTCTCTAGGTTCTGGCAGGTGTGGCGGGAGTCTGACTCTCTGTATTCTGCCTGTCAGGAAGGAGAGCATCAATCAAAGGGCCTAGCTGTGTATGCCTGTTGTGTGGAGTCTAGCGCATAGGATGTGGTAGGACACAGTATCGAAAGCAGCCAATAGGTCTAGTAGGATGAGGGATGCTGTTTGGCCACAGTTGAGGAGAGAGCGGAGGTCATCTCTGGTGGCGAGCAGGGTGGTCTTGGTGCTGTGATTAGTTCTGAAATCCTGATTGGGAGATGTCCAGGATGTTGTTGTCTTCTATGTGTTGGCAGAGCTGAGCATTGATTACTTTTTCTGTGACCTTGGCTGGGAAAGGCAACAGTGAGATGGGATAGTAATTCTTGAGATTCGTTGGGTTGGCTGTGGGTTTCTTTATGAGCGGGTGGCTATCGGTGTGCCTCCAGTCCTCAGGGAAGTTGTCCAACTCTAGAGAGCAGTTGTTGGTCTTGCAGAGCTTGGGTGCGATCAAGGCACTGGTCTTGCTGAAGATGTAGGGGTGCAAGGGACGGTGGGGGCTCCGGAGTGGATGCTGCTCATGATGGAGGGAGTCTCATCTGTTGTGAGGGAGGTCCAGGCATGCAGGATAAGTGGGGGTTCAGTGAATCCAGGTTGGGATGTTGTTGGTAAGTATGAAGAGCCTTGGGGTCTGAAGCTGTCATAGATATCCTTGATTATCCAATGGAAAAAGGCAGCTAGTCTCTCGCAGAGATCCTGGGATGGAAGTATGATTATGGCCTCAGCTTGTGGTTTGGTGAATTCCTTGATGACGTCGAAAAAGTATTTCATGTTGTGAGTGGTAATGTTGATGTGGTTCAGCAGGGCCTTGGATCTGATGAGGCCACAGTGGGATCTTGTGGCGGAAGACTTTCATGTTCCTCCATTTCTTTTCCATTTCCCTGCAGGTGTGCTTCGATTCCCGGCAGGTGGGGGTGAACTAGTTGGCTTTCTTGGTGGTGTGTTTTCCTGGGGTAGTTCAAAGTAGAGCTATGATGTTAAAACAATCAGTGATCTATTGGCGGAGGTTGTGTGCTGAGGTGTTGGCATCTGTTGTGTTGTGGGTGGTGAGTTGCAGAGGGTGTTAATGAGCTGCTCCTCTGTGGTCTAGATCCATTTGGGGCTATGGGTATAGGTGTGAGCTGAAGGTGTGGTGATGAAAAAATTGATGCAGGGTCAGTCCAGTGTAGCGGTGTTGAGTCATCGATGGCGACGTTGCTGCTGCCGGCGAAGATAGGGTTGAGTGTGTGTTCGGTGATGTGCATTGTTGAGGTGACCAATTGCTTGAGACCGATTGTGTCAAGGTACTCAAGTAGTGATGAGGTGTTGTGGTCGTTGTGGTCCTCAATGTGGAAGTTGAGGTCTCCGAGGGCTATGTAGTTGGTGGAGGTGAGTCCGTAGGGGGCTATGAGGTCGATGATGGAGTTGCTGAATGCTGAGCGTGGGCCGGGTGATCTGTAGATGAGGGTCCTATGAATGGTGGTCTTTGTAGTGACGAGCACTTGGAAGTGGAGGTGCTCCATGAGGAGGGAGTGTTCCTGTGTGTTGATTCATAGGCGGAGGTGGTCTTGTATGTTATGGCTAGTCCGCCACCTGTTTTGGAATATTGGTCCTTGCGGAGCAGTTTGTAGTCACTGGGGATGGCGATGGTGATGTCGGGTTCAGATGCTGTGTTTTTCCATGTCTCAGTGAGGAAGGCAATGTCCAGGCAGGTGGAGTCTATCAGGTGCCTAAGTGTCATGGTGTGCTTGTGCAGGGAGTGAATGTTGAGCTGGATGTACTCAATGTGGCTTAAAAGGGTTTTTGATGGTTCTGAAGCTGGTGGCTCTGGTGTTTGGAGGGTTGTGTTGGCAGTTGCGGCAGGTAAAAGGTCCATGGGTGCCCCTGGGAAAAGTTAGGTGGCAGGTGTTTGAATGTCCTGGGTTCTGTGCATGGAGCAGGTTTTAGCATTGTGTCATGGTCCTGGGTGCTGGGCACGGTCCAGGCATGGGCGGGTGGAGACGGGTTTGCCTTTGGCGTGCTTTTCGGTGCTGCGGGGGTAGCAGTGACAGGGAGCAGTAAGCGCAAGAATGGGAAGAACGCAAAAAACAGTGAGAGCAGAAAAAGCAGATAAAAGAGTAAAAACAGAAAAACTGCAAACACATCAAAACAGGGAAAAAGAGAAAAGACAGACAAACCAGAAAGGCACAGATGACCACTAAACCACCAGGGATGAGGAGCAGGTGGCTGCCTGCGGGTGGAGGTGGGCTTCATACACTAAGCTGCAGGCTCTGTCAAGCACAGCAGTAGTAGCAGCAGCAGCAGTGGCTAAGCAGGAGGGATCTGTGGCCACGGGTGGAGCCTCAAGACCTCCTCCACAGTCTTACTTCTGTGCAAGCAAGGAGCTGCTTTAAGCAGCAGTTCTCTGTGTGCTGAAGCAAACCTTTCCTCTCTGTCCTCTGCACACATGTCTGCGTACAGGGGACAGATTTGAAAGATTTGTTTTTTGACAGCAGTACCTGTAAAGCTACAGCCAAGTCACAGCAAACAGCTATGTCCTGGAATTGGGCACTCTGGGACATAGCAGGAGCTGACCCTGGGGGGTGGCATTCCCCAGGGCCATCAGTGCCGCCCCCCTTCAGCATGATAGCCCTGGTGAGGTGGGGCTGCAGGGGTCTGAAATGGACCCCCTGTTATCATTTATATTATAGCTGCAGGGAGGTGGTGATCCCAGAGGGCTGCGAGGGTGCCTGAGTGGCCCCCTGCACCCAATTTCTTAAATGCCCCAGGGGTGGTGGTCCCTGGGTTCCAAGGGGCCTTGTGGCCTCCGTTTACATTTCAGTATAGCCCCAGGGAGGAGGTGGTTCCCAGGACTGTGGGGAGGGAGGCAGGTGGCCCCACCTATTAAAAAGAAAAGTACCCCTGGGACCTAGCACACCCGGGGGCTTATTTAAAAATAAGCGCAACAGCCTGTGCATTTTTTTATTTTTTATTTTTTTTCATCACAGATTCACAACCTAAGTATGAATTTGCCATAACATTTTAAAAAATGCTTTTTTGCCCTTTGGGACTCCAGCACCAGAGCAAAGGAGTCAGGGTGTCCATACCCTGGCCCCTTTTGCAATTTCTATGATTTTGTTTCTGGGACTCAGTGGTGTTTTGCATAGTAGAGTGGTTTGTTATACAGTGCAGTTGAGTGTTGTATTGTGGAGTATCGTGTACTATAGTATATTCTACAATACAGTGTAATAACGTACAGTGGATTGTCATAGAGTGGAGTGGCATATAGTGGAGTGGAATACAGTAGAGTGGCGCAGAGTGAAGTGATGTACACTGGAATAGAATAGAATGTACTGGTGTACTCTGAAGTAGCGTACAATGGAGTGTTGTTGCGTTTAATAGCATAGATTGCAGTGTTGTAGAGTGGAGTTGTATACAGTGGATTATCATTCAGTGGAGTAGTATACAGCATACAGTGTAGTGGCGGTGACTGGAGTGTCATAAAATGGAATGGCAAAGAATCTAATATCACACAGTGTAATGGTGTAGAGAGGAGTAGTGTTGAATGGAGTAGAGTGAAGTCACATACAGTGGATTAATGTAGAGTAGAGTGGCGCATTGTGGAGTGACATAGACTGGAGTTGTGCAAAGTGTAATAGCCTAGAATATAGTGACATAGATTGGAGTGGCATAGATTGGAGTGTGATAATTGAAGCAGTAATAGCATGATAATGCATGAACAGATGTAATGTCTCTGTAATATACATTATGAGGTATAAGTGGTACTTTTTTGGATAGTGTGAATAGTGTAAGTAGTGCTAAAGTTATACGTTTTAAAAACCTTGTTAGATATTGTGCTGTGGTATACTGCAGTATTTGTGGCTTAGCGCAGTACAAACAGATGAGAAGTCAGTATGTTACTGGCTAATTGCTGAGTTTACCAAAGGTAAAAGGAAGCCATGTAGTTATTAGCACAGTTTAGCTGGGGGTTCTGCATTTTGCTGTATTCTCTGTTACGGCCTCAGATATAGGTACATTGTAGGTTTTACTGTTCACCCTCCTAATACCACTTATTAAAGTGGTAGTTGGGAGAAAATGCATTTATAACTTTTCTATATGTTTTTATAGCTGTTTAGGGAGAACTATGCATTTTTTTATGTACTGCATTAATTTGTTAGTATTATCATGGTACTCTGTAGACTTTTTTCTGAATATTTAAATGTGTTACAACATGAAAATGAACTAAATTGCACTATGTTTGTAAAAGATAGCGCATTACAGTGTACTTTTACATTTTTCACTTATTTTAGGTACTGTGGTACTCCGCAAATTTTTTAAAATATGTAGAAACTTATAAATATTTGTCCATATCTATTACCCCTTTATAAAGTTGTAAAAAGTAGGGGAAAAATATCAAATCTAATACTTACCTGTATCTGAAGGCGTACTGCAGTACACAGCCAAAGCATACCTAAAAACAACATGGATGCCTTCATCTTTTGTTAATTCAGTCATTAACCAACTACATAATGACTTGTCATCACTATGTACCATGGTACTCCTGTGAAATAATGCAAAATACCACAAAATTTCACAAATGTAACACAACTACTGATATCACTAAGGTAAAATGCCATATAAGTTAAAAAATCCTTACCGTACTTGCCTCTACAACCCAAAAGGGTAATTTGTGTACCATAATCTGTAATACAGCTAAATTTTATTCAAATTTGCCCAGCCGATTTCGTGATACATGTGAATGTAAAGCCTCTACATGCCCAAACACATATTTGAGACCCCTCTTTTCTTTTTTCACCCCGTTGATTGCTCTCAACAAAACTTTGAATACTCAACCAAGGTAGAGTGAGGGGAAAAGGTCTGCAAAGTTTTGGAGGGATTCGTCAAACGGATGCAAAGTTAGAACTAGTGAAAGTTCCAAGGAATTGATGTAAGTATGGTGCTCTCCTGCTCTCTTCTTTTCACCCAGCACAGAATTTTTGGGTACTGCGCTTTGCTGTATGGCACTTTTGTAAATCTGGGCCAAAGTGAGTTGGAGCAAACAAAATAAGAGAGCAGAAAAATAAGGATATGGCTGTCTTTGCAAAATCCACTCAAGTGTTGTTGGAAATGGCCCTTTCTGCAGGTTCACCTCAAACTGTTTGCCTTCCACCTCTTCTTTTTTCTGAACTCATTTTTGTTGGCTTCCTGATTCTGGCACTTTTTAATTGCTAACTAGTGCTAAAGTGTATGTGCTCTGTATTTACAATGTGGTAACATTGACTTATCCTCAATTGGCATATTTACTTGTTGTGTGGTCATTTTAGCTATAATCTTATCTACGTTATTTTAGCAAACTAGGCCTGCCGCTGTGCACTTCACCCTAGATATGTTTTTTTCAGCTTGGTTAAATTATTTTAACAGTAGCCACATTTGCGGTCTTGTTTTATTTTCTCTATCTAGCTGTTCTTCGCCTAGGTCAGCACTATGTCCTTAAACAAGACATTTCTTTCACTCTGTGCTTTTCTCAAGCCTGCAGTAAGATAGGTTACTGGCAAAAGAGGTACGCTTTGTCTCCAGTGTTCACAGAAACATACACATTCTTACGTGGGGATCCTTTCTTGGAACATCAGCTGTCTTATAAAAACACTACTTTGACCCATGTACCTTAGAGGGAGATTCCAGCCAGATGACCACGACTGTATGCTGATTGCTGATTGCTTTGTTACAGCTGCTTATGTAGACTACAGGCCTCTTGCTCAGGTATGAGGTATTATGTATTCCCAAGGGGAACCTGAAAGGCAGAATTAGAGCTTAACATGCTGTGCTCTGACCTAGCTTAGGCAGGAACTATCCTGATAAACTCTAGTGACAATATGGTAGCATTATTCTTGTGTGTCACTCTCCTTGTCCTTGTCACAATTTTAATCTTATTGTGCTTCATCGTCCTAGTTATTGCAGTACATGCTTTACTATCTAAGATGCAGTTACTTCAATAAAACCTTATTAAACTATACTCTGCCTCTGAATGTACTTGCATATGTGAGACTGAGAGAAACGGATAAGATCTGAGTGACCACAATTCCATTGAGGAGTCATTTATGTCATGTGCCCAGTTGTCCCAATCATCCCTGCTCTTGGGTGGAGATGTGGTACTGCTACTTAGCCGGAACAAACCCGGATTGGGCCGACATGGTGAGGGATCAGACTCAGTACCCCTCAGTACAGGTGATTCTGCCACCCGAATCCAGTAGTCTCATTAGGATAATGAGAACCTATGCAACATACTTACTTATAAATACCTGGTAAAGTGCACTACCTGTGCCCAGTCCTATAAATTGAATGCTACTTGTGGGCCTGCAGCACTGATTGTGCCACCCACTTAAGTAGGACTTTAAACATGCCTCATGCATGCCTCAGTAGAGCCTGCATATGCAGTTGTAAACTGTTATATCGATAAGTTAACAAATATGTCAGGTACAAACTTTCATTTTTAATACACATAGGTGACCGCTAAGGTAGGCCCTGGACAGACCATTGGTAGGGTGCAATTGATTTAAAAGTCTTCCTACTTCAAAGTCCCAACTGGAGATAAGTACTGGACCATTTACATCACCGAATGTTTTCATTCTGCCAGGAGGACTGCCATGCTGTAGGAGTGACTGCCACTTTGCTGAATTGCTGTGCTGTGTTGACTCGCTGCCTGCTGCTTCTTGCCTGGGAGTGAGAAGGACTGGATCTGCATGTCTACATCCCAGAACCTATGTTTCGCCAAGAGCCTGTTGGCTTGCCTTCTGTTGCTGAAGTCTCAAATACAAGGGCGCCTGCATTGGCATTAGGCAGGAATTTGTCCACCAGCACAGGGGGAGAGGACAGCAATGCACCCTATCTTGTATAGACGTCACATTTCTGCCCTTTACCAGTGGTGCACGGAGGCGCAGCAAGCACAACTGGCCTCGTGAATGAGGGCTCAATTTCTAACAGATGTGAAGAGGTGGAAGCGAAACAGACAGCACAGGAAAAGTAATGTAAATTTATCAGTGGCCAACGGAGCTATATTTACAAGTAAGCAACAGCAAATAAAAGATCAAAAGTGGTATGCAGAATGCTTTCCTGTAATAAAGAAATAAAAGAAAAAGCATATTACACAATAATCATCCCATAACCTGCTTCAGTAGAATTATGAGGAAGATTTTTCTAGTATACATCAAAAAGTTAATCTACCAATTAGCAAAATATCAAAAATACTAATAAATATTCTATTTCAATGGAAATATTTTTCTGTAAATATAGTCAGATAAATCACTTCTGATTTCAGCATAGAACGGCTTCCCCTATTTTAAGTCACATGAAACAATCATATATTTATAATTTCAGCAGAAACGTATTTCCACCAGTGTATTCTTTTTTTTTTGTAGAAAACCTATGTGCTAAAGTGATAATACAGGTAAAAAAACTTCGCCAGACAAAGTTGAGTAAAAATGAGAATATTTGCCAACTTCATTGAGGGCAGCAAAGCTTTGCAAGTGCAAAACAAATTACACTAATCACTAGTTTAAATAGCACGCTCTGGTTACATTTCCACTAGCAACTATCAGTGTCTTTGTTTTTGAAACTACAAGTTGTTACTTACGGAGTAGTAACAAAGTAACTTAAAACCTGCATAAATCAATCTGGTAATATGAGAACAGACAGACTAGTCTCATTTGACGATTAATTCAAACATTATCTGAGAGTTCTAAGCAGCATATGGTTGCACAATTGTTTTTCCCAAAAGAAAAATCAGTGAAATTTATATCATGTTGTCCTTCTCCGACCCTTCAGGGTCAGTTTTGCTTTTTGTTATGAAATTGTCGTTTTCCAAGACTGTTTGAATATGCCTTCCTGGTTCTATGAAAAAAAGAAAGAGAGATTTTTGCCTGTTTTGATGTTTATGGTTGCCATTACATCCTTAATCTGTTGAACAGCTGGCCCAATCTGCTCTCCTATTACATTTCAGCAGATGTTAATGCAGCGTTATCAGATGCATTAGTCTTCGTTTGGAAATGTATCATTTATTACCTAATCCAGATTCAGCTCCAATTGATACACACTGGCCTGGGAACAAGGAACTTCAAGTTGCGGCTGACCATGTAGTCAAATAAAGCTTTAGTAGCAACAAGCAGATTGCATCATAATTTCAGTTGCTTTCATCATAGGTCTCCTGGGCATTGACTTTAGGAGGTCCATAATTTTGAATAAACGTCTTTAACGTCGTTCGTGATTACATCCTTCTTTGAGCGATCTCACTTCTTTTACCACTTACTTAACTGTGTTTTCTAATGTTCTTACTGAAGACATTCGAGATACTAGGAACAGTTGTAATTGAACTGATATCTTGGTGTTGATGGAGCAAATTAAATGATTTGATTTCCTTGCCTTGAGCATTCTTTAGACAACATTCTTTGTTGTTTTTTCAGAGATGGTACCTTAAAATAATAGTACCTATATTCAAGTCTATGTAATTTGTGCTGGGTGTCTGTAGAAGCACCAACGGTGAACTGGGGCTAGCTTCAAAACTGGTAGGGGTTCTGTGGGGTTAGGGCCCTACATTCCCCCTAGATCACATATTTCCCGAAATATTGTTATCTACATTGTTAGTTACTCTTCGAAAGTTATGAAATATATCTACTAAAAAGTATGCTGCACATTATGATGAATGTATGTCGAATTTGCCCATCCTGTATATACCCTTATCTTGGCCACAGCTTTGGTTCTCTTAGCCTCAATCAACTGTCTTGGTCATCAGTGGTCCGTAGACATTACAGGTGTGGCAGACTAATTGCAGGGTACGAATAGCATTTCCAAAATGATGCGATCTGTCTTGCCTTTTACCCCTCTTAGCCTTCACCTGTGTGGTTGGCTACCATTATACTTCATTATATTTAGCAGGATAACAACTCATCCAGATTGGGTGACAGATGTGTTGCTTGGTTACTTGCACCTTTCTAGGGTCAAGGGTGACAGATTTAGGAGATACCATACTTTTCAGAATTAATTGTTGAAAAGGCCGCAATACTTTGTTAACAACTTCCCCAAAGCTCTTTATGACTTACTAAAACAGAATATACAGTTCTCCTTTAAGAGTACTGCATTTTGAACTTGAATGTCAACAGCAAACTACTATAAAGGGAAGGTATTTTCAGCTCATCTTTTACTAGCTACTTCCATTAGTCTGCGCAGCAATTTTATACTAGACGAATGGTTGGCGCTCATGACCCATTTACATTGATGGCCTGCGGAGCTATCTATTACAAGATGCTGGGAACTCCAAAACCAGTGCCTATCGAAAACGTGTTCTTTTGAACTACGCACATAAAACCAAGCCCCTTAACATAGCTGCAAACCCAGGTGTCAAGTTCTGAGATGTCACTGTCCTTTTGGTAGTCCAGTCCCAAACTAACTACAGGACTCACCGATGATATCTATTAGCATTCAGTGAAGTCCCTCTTACAATCACCTACCCCCAGGCTTCGTGCAAAGGAAGAAGATAAGCAGAAGATGACAAGGAAACGTGAGTCTCCCCCGCCACGGTGTACCCAATACTCCTCCAGGTCAGAGCACAGAAAAATAGAGGATAAAGCACAATTAGCCATGTCATGGCACAGCATCTCAGATACCCATGGATCTGTGGCTCCACTGTCAATCTCACAACTAGCATTTGTAATATATGTGGGACACACGTTCAGACTCGAAGGCCAGGTTTTGACACTAGTGCAACAAAGCACAAGGAAGCCCATTGATTAAAATTGGTGTGTCATTTTAACGCCTATTCTAAGTAGGTATTAAAAATTATGGAAAAATTGGCCCAGTGAAATGTTGTAAATTTCACTGTGCCATTGTTTTGGGCCCCCACCGCATCAGAACGCCCACTTGCATTCATTATTCCTGATGCAGCCATAAGGTTGCACAAGGGGTTGCAAAGTGGCCAAAGTGGCGCAATACGGGCATTGCACCACGTTTATAAATATGGTGCAGGGTAAAAGCCATCTTATGGTCGCTTTAGTGTAAAAAAAAAATGCTATGTTGGCACAAGGTGGCGCTAGGGTCTTGTAGATATGTCCCTATGAATAATGGTGTAAACAAATTCAATAAAAATTGAACTAAGATTATTATTTGTACTGAGAAAGTATTCAGTTTCACCCAGTGAAGATGATAATCAAGTGAGGGGCATATTTTAGAGCCCCTAGCGCCATTTCAGCCCCACATCAGCATCATTTTTCTTACGCTAAGTGGTGTTAGAAGGCCAAAAACACTATGCCATATTCACAAAGTGGCAAAATGCATGCATTGCCCCACTTTGTAACTCTTTGTGCTACATTATGGCTGTGTCAGGCATAATGTATGCAAAGGGGTCCTTCCCCGTCATAGGGGCCAAACAAATGGCACAACGAAATCTAAGAGATTATCTTGTGCATTTTTATCACCACCTTTAATGCCTGCTCTGAGCAGGCATTAAAAGGAGGCTTCCATTGGTTACAATGGGCCTCTGGGTGCTTTGCATGATTAGCGTCAGAATTTTTGACACTAATCCTGCAAAGCGCCAGACTAACGTAAAAAATTCTGACGCTAGTCCCCTAAGTACTGCCATGGCGTGCCGTATTTTAAATACAGCGCACACACAATGGCGTTAGGGGGGCATTAAGGGGTGCAGGAAAATTGGCGTTGCACCATGTACAGCGCCATTTTTCTTAAATATGCCCCTAAGTGTATATGACCTCTCAATTAATCACCACAGTTGTGCCCACTCTGATCTGATCTGCTGTAACAGTTTAAACATTTTATTTTCTTTATTTTCAGTTAGGACCCCGAAACAGGTCTTCTTCACATTAGTTGCCAGTTCTTTCATTCCACTCTACCTGATAAAGTTATTTTTGTCCTTGGACAATAGGATGTTCTGCTTCATCATATACCCTCTTCTCTTTCAATATGGGCCTCATGTTTGCCCTGCACCACGTCAGAATCCCTTCTTCCTTTCCACAGACCTCAGGGTCAACTTGTTATTGTGAAAGTAAACAATGTAATGTAAATGTTTCTCAGGAACTCTTGTAAAAGTGTAAAGTCTTTCCTACCAGAGCTGAAACCTCGACTAGTCCAAGCCGATGTCCTCTTTGAAAAAGATTCAAAAACATTATTTTTTTTAAAAAGTCTTATATTTGAAGCAAGGGTGTGGCAGCTCAGCACCAAAAAGTGTAACTGTCAGAGCCCTAAGTGGGAGCTGTGGGAGAATCATAGGTTCTGAAAGTACTTAACGGCCTTGAAGAAATCCACTGATCTTGGTTGCACGTTTTAGGGATGTGATAATGCAGAAGGAGGTTTTCGCAAAGAGCAGGTGCTTGTTGCTGGACATGAGGTCTTCTTGCAGCTCTGTTCTCCACCACATCTGCTTCTGTAGTATAATTGCCTTGCAATGGTGCAGATGACTATACTTGAATGTTGCAGGAATTGATCTAAGATCAGGTGCCTGCTTAACATTGAAGAGCATGGTTAAACATAAGGGGAGGGTTTTAGTATATGTGTAAGATTCAGAGGTGGCACCTTGGGACATTGGGTTCCCATCAAGAGTATTGGGAAGTTACTGAGTTAAATTGTGCATTGTTTTGCTGGTTGTGGTTGATCTTTATGCATGGGTCAAAAGCAATGCAATAACTGCATGTATAGAGGAGTCATTGGGTGGTAGGTTTGGATTTGGCAGAACAAATGTAATCTGTGTTGTTCTCCATGGTGTTAGCTTGGAATTCAGTGTGACTGTGGTTAACATATCTGATGTAAGTTGGGAATCACCAAGAAAACTTATGTTGCATACTTATTTGAGGTGTCTGTGATGTGATTATCACATCAGATGTGAAAAGTACTTTGATTCACATTGATCATTTATCAGTGGAGACAATCTACATTGCTGACATTAGGATCGATGAAAGAATGGATGATCTGTGGAATATCATGCTTCGATAATTAGTGGATCACTTGTAGGCCTCCTCTTGTGCTGGTTGACTGGTTGACTGGTTGATGTGCTGGATTCTTTTAAACTGGTGAGAATAAGAAAATGAAGATGTGAGTGCTGTTTGTGGAGGGCAACACCCTGTAATGAAGAGTGCAATGAGGCTGTTTGTAGCAAGGGGTTCTGACACTTTCATGGCATGGGTGGCTGTAGGAAAGTCATTGATCAGCATGTATTGAAATGTAAATTCTGTGCTGTGTGAAGTGGTGAGTGGAATACTGATAAGGACGATTTAATTAGATGTGCATTAGTGAAATTACTGTGTATATGTGCATAGAATAATGGTGCTGGTGCATGGTGTTATTTTGTAAACGGTGCTGCTAAATATCTGAAAAGGACAAAGTGTACCAAAACTGTGATGCAGAGGACACTGATTGGTCTTTCTACTAGCATTTTGGCTGCAAAATTGTGCTCACAATAAAAAGAAATGAATCTACTACTTGCTTCCCCTCCCAAACCAACAACATTATCCAACACAATATAGTGGTCAAAGAATTCTATTGGGGATTTTTTCCACCTATTTATAAGATCTGAAACTTCCAACATCTATTATATTAGACCTAATTTATTAACTAAACCTACTGAACAGCAGAGATATATCTATTACTTAGAGTGCCCATACATCCCTGCTGAAAATTGGATATAAAGTACTCTTGTGGATTGACAGATAAAGGATTTAGTGCTAACATGGATATTTCACTAAGTGATGTTCACACCAACTGCAATAATCACGTGGCTAACAAAATGTTTTGTTCTAAGTTAGTTTTCTCATTTATTTTTGTATTCAATAGGGGTGGTAGCCAAACCCTTGTTATGATGGCACAGACTTGCAGGCTTAACTTAGAGACTTTATATAAATAGTTGTGGTGGAGTAAACCATCCACTCAGTTCTAAATCAGGCCCAAGGTCCCAAGGTAAAAACTGTGAGTGGGTCAATCCTGTTTGTTGTATAGGACCATGTTCCATGTTCCATTGCAGTCAGCGTGAAATTGTGTCTAGGTCACAATCTACTGCGACCAGTTGACCTGCATTGGCACTAACTGCTTTTTGGCACTATTTTTACGTAAATCATATACAATTCATATCTCCTATTACCCTTATTAGATTTTTTTTGTTTTTGTAACATTCTTCTCATTAAACCTTTTCTTTATTTTTATAAGTTGGAGTTTATTGTGTTTTTCTTTTTTTACTTTTCAACTGCTTCGATACTTCAAAACACTTTACACATTTTCTCTAAGTTGAGTCTGCAAATCTGTGCCATGGCTACCAGGGGTTGAGTTCAGGTTTAAATTATTGAAACCTTTAACTAGACCTAACAAGATATTGATCCTATTTCTAGTACCATTCTCCCCATAAATAATCCATGTTCTCACACTTGTTGTAGTCATTAATGAATTATGGCAACAATCTAGTTCTTCCTCCCTCTGTGGAGATCAGGGGCCTAATTTTGAACTCAACGGATGGGTTACTCATTCACAACGGTGATGAATATCCTGTCCGCCAAAATCTAAATCCCATCGATTATAGGCCCTCATTACAACCCTGGCGGTAAATCCCGCTTACCGCCGTGCTGACGGCTGTCAAGATACCGTGGCGGAAATCCGCTACAAGTATTACGACCCACATCTCGTAATCCGCCACAACACAGACACCCACACAAGTCCGCCACACCAAAGGTCAGTGATAAACTGGTATTACCAAAACCTACACCATCACGCCAACAGAACTACGCCCACAGTATCACGACCCATGATTCAATGCGGTCTTTTAACCACGGTAATCCATTAGCGGTACACACTGTGGCACTCAAAATACACACACACTTACAAAACACAACCACATTGGACAATGCAAAATACACATACCTGATACACATACACACACCACACCCACACACTCACACCACTATAAAACACACACCCACATTACCCACAACCCTTTCAACGAATTTTGTGGAAGACACAGAGAGAGAGAGAATAGCAAACACAACACCAGCATCCACAGGCACACAACACCATCACTCATACAACATCCACGCACCTCAAAGAACACACACCAACACAACACATCACACAGCACAACAAACAGCACCTCACACATCACCCACACCACATTATGGCACCTCAAAGACACCCCAGGTTTTCTGAGGAGGAGCTCAGGGTCATGGTGGAGGAAATCATCTGGGTCGAGCCACAGCTTTTCGGATCACAGGAGCAGCAGACCTCCATTGCTAGGAAGATGGAGCTATGGCGGAGAATTGTCAACAGGGTCAACACAGTGGGACAGCACCCCAGAACACGGGATGACATCAGGAAGAGGTGGAACAACCTACGGGGGAAGGTGAGTTCCGTAGTATCCAGACACCAGGTAGCTGTACACAGGACTGGTGGTGGACCCCCACCTCCTCCCCCACAACTAACAACATGGGAGGAGCAAGCCTTGGCAATTCTGCATCCTGAGGGCCTCGCAGGAGTAGCGGGAGGACTGGACTCTGGTAAGTCAAATCTTTATTACTTTCACCCCCCCACCTGCATGCCATCACATACCCTCACCCTCACCCTCACCCCCATCACTCCAACACCCCACATATGCCCACCATCACAACCCACCCATCCAAATACCAAGCCCTGCATGCAACACCTATGCATGGACCCCCATCAACAAAGCATGTCCAGCACAGATACCCACCCAGGCCCCTAAATCACTAATCACACAAGGGCAAACACAATAATGCAAGCACAGGAGTAGAGGGTAACTCACCCATTGCACAAGATGGCACACACAGATACAATAACTGTGCATTTACACCCCAACAGGACCCATACCCAATGTCACCGGACAGGAGGTGCCAGACATATCTAGTCCCCCCACAGAAGAGGCCCACAGTGATGACAGCAGCTCTGCACGCCTGGATCAATATGACCAGCCCGGCCAATCAGGGACCTTTGGACAGTCGGTTCCCCTGCCACAGTCACAAACCACCACTGAACCTCCCCCCTCAGGAAACACCACCTCAGCACCCACCCAGCGGGCCCATCCCTCTGTCCCAGGACACGTCAAGCAGCAGTGTGTCCACCACTACAGGGACCCCAGGCAAACCCGCCAACCCAAGACAATCAGGGACCTGGGTTTAGTGGCAGTGGGCACAGTTCAGGGGACAGAGGCACAGGATAACAGGGAAACTGGGAGGACTGCTGTGCGATGGGGGAGGACAGGCCCAGGGAACCACTGTCCACGAGGCACTCTCCTACATCATGGGAGCTTACCACCATTCCCAGGAGACCATGGGCACGGTACTGGCCAAGTTTCAGGAGACCCAGCGGCTGCAGGAGGAACACTACCTGGGGATCAGGGAGGACTTGAAGTCCATGAACACCACCCTGGTCACCATTGCAGGGTTGCTGGCAGACATGACCAACACCATGAGGGACACAGTGGCACACAAATAGGCCCCTGGCACTAGCCTGAACAATGAACAGCCCTCCGCCTCCGCCAGCGCAAGTGGACAGGAGGTCCCGCCACATGACCAACAGGCCACCAGCACCCCACCCCCTGCAGAAGGAGAATCAGCCCGCAAACAGACCCTGAGATCCTGGAACAAGACAGAGAACATTGCCAAGACCGCCACCAGGAAATAACACTGTCCTGATTGTCACCCTTTTGTCCCACTATGTCACCCTGACAACTTTAAACTGCCATAACTCCACTTCCTATGCCCCCTTGGACAATTAACCTGTGATACCAAGAGACTGGACTCTACCGTGGACATTCCTCCACCATCACCCCAGCCCATTGCACAGCCCCCTCCACTTATTAGCACCGAAATAAACACCCTTGAATCACAAATCAATCTGCAGTCAGTCTGTACTTTCACAAATGTTTAATTGCAACCGCTCAGAAAAAAAACAATGTCAATGTTCATGTTCACATACCAATGTACGACAGTTGTTGGGCATCAGCAAACATAGCAGAAGGCAGAAAGTGGGACCCAGATCTGTCAAATGGAAAGCCAAAGTGACATGTCAGGGTCCATACACAGAGGTAAAAAGGCAGATTCATGCAATGTCTCACAGTAGTCTGATATGAGAGGAGCAGTGCCAGTCTCTTACCTGTGTCTCACTGGAAGTATTGCATGATGATGTTAATTCGGTTGTCTATATCTTCTTCTTCTGCCTCCTCGTCTTTACTGTCCACAGGCTCCACAGCTGCCACAAGACCAACATCAGGGCCATCCTCCTGCAGAAAAGGCACCTGGCGTTGCAAAGACAGGTTGTGCAACATTCAGCATGCCATGATGATCTGGCACACCTTCTTCGGTGAGTAGTATAGGGAGCCACCTGTCAGATGGAGGCACCGGAATCTGGCATTCAGGAGGCCAAAAGTGCGCTCTATTATCCTCCTAGTTCACCCATGTGCCTCATTGTAGCGTTCCTCTGCCCTTGTCCTGGAATTCCTCACTGGGGTCAGTAGCCATGACAGGTTGGGGTAACCAGAGTTACCTGCAAATATCGAGGGACAACTGTTAGACATACTCCAACCCTTAGGGACTCACCCATACCCAGACACCTATGTCAACTGTGTTGGGACCTTGGGCTCACCTATTAGCCACACATGGTGCCTCTGGAGTTGCCACATCAGATAAGGGATGCTGCTATTCCTCAAAATGTAAGCATCATGGACAGAGCCAGGATACTTGGCATTCACATGGGAGATGTACTGCTTTGCCAAACACACCATCTGCACATTCATCGAATGGTAGCTTTTGCGGTTTCTGTACACCTGTTCATTCCTGCAGGGGGGGAGAAAAATGCCACATGTGTACCATCAATTGCCCCAATGATGTTGGGGATATGTCCCAGGGCATAGAAGTCAACTTTCTCTGTGGGCAAATCCTCCACCTGGGGCAAAACGATGTAGCTGCGCATGCATTTCAGCAGAGCAGACAACACTATGGACAACACGTTAGAGAACATTGGTTGTGACATCCCTGATGCCATGGCCACTGTTGTTTGAAAGGACCCACTGGCCAGATAATGGAGTACTGACAGGACCTGGACTAGAGGAGGGATTTCTGTGGGATGGCGGATGGCTGACATCAGGTCTGGCTCCAACTGGGCATACAGTTCATGGATTGTGGCACAATCAAGTCTGTAGGTGGTAATGATGTGTCTGTCTTCCATTGTCCACAGGTCCACCAGGGGTCTGTATACCGGAGAATGAAGCCATCTCATCATCTACCCAAGCTGACGTGCACTATGGAGGAAAATGGTGAGCAGAGGGTCATACACCACATTGGTTTCACAAGGGTGTTTAGAGCAAATGCGATGTAATCGGTGTTTTGCAATGTATATCCATATTCCTGCCCAAAAGTGCTGTGACGCAGTTAGGTGCCCTGCCATGTGGCCCCCTGAAATGGCAGCAGCCTGACCTGTAAGGAGGGACAAGGGGAAATTAGGTAACTGTGCTGGCATTGTGCCGCATTGTCGTAGGCGGACGAATACCGCAGCGCAATTCAGCATTGGTTATCATTGGGCCCTATGGGTTCCAGGAGCCATTGACGATGTACGCTGGCGGTGACGGTACGTACCGCCGTGGACGTGACTGCCATTTTCTATCTGTTCACTCACTTGATATCTGACCTTCAACAGGAGAGGACCTACACAGCAAGTGCTGCAGTGACCTGAGTCTGGAAGTGACAATGGCTACAGTGTCTGGGGAAAGGGCCCCTGCCTTCACTGTGGAGGAGTTGTAGAAACTGGTGGATGGGGTCCTCCCCCAGTACACGCAACTCTACGCTCCACCAGACAAACAGGTGAGTACACTGTGAGCATTATTGATGGACATGATTGTATGGAGTGGCGTTGATGGAAGATATAGGTGGGGGGGTGGGCAGAGGCCAACATGTGAGGATGGTCAGTGTACGTGTTTGTGGGCCAGGGTGGGAGGTTGTGGCCAATGAGTAAGAATAACCGGATGGGGGAGTAAAATCCATTCCTACTTTACTTTTCCTCTAGGTCAGCGCCCACCAGAAGAAGGGTATTCGGCATGCCATCGCCAAGGAAGTGCGGACCCTGGTGGTCTACCATAGATGGAGCACCCACTGCCACAAAAGATGGCAGGACCTGCGCCACTGGACCAAGAAGATGGCGGAGGCCCTGCTGGGGATGGCCTCCCAACGTGGAAGGGGTGCCCGTCGCACCATGACCCCCGATGTACCGGATCCTGGTGGTGGTATATCCGGAGTTGGATGGGCGCTTGAGGGCATCACAGCTGCCACAAGGGGGTGCGTACGGTCTCATTCAGCTGACTCTGCCTGCTTTATGAGGTTTCTGGGTGTGGGAAGTGGGCTGTGGGTTCCCCTAGGCCAGGGCAAACGTGCCAGGCTAGATCCATTGTTAGGCAAGATTAGGGCCAGTCCAACCTCAAAAGTGGTAGTGGCCCTCCACACCTAGTCAGGCTCCTGTGGGTTCCAGGTGTGCATCAAATGGGCCTAGGCACAGCCCCCAATGGGCATGTGATTTTACCCTGAACTGAAAAGTGCATGGGCTAGTGCATAGGGCTGCTCCCTGTGTGTTGTGTCCGCCAACGGTGGTGTGGTTGCAGGCATTGACCATGTGTCTCCTCTGTCTTTCACCCCCCTTTTTGTTTTGTTACTCTGTCCTTGTGTGCATTAGCATCATCTGGAGGAGGAGCAGTGGCACCGGAGCAGGAAGGAACTGCAACCCACATGGCCCTGGAGGGTGAATGTATGGAGTCTGAAGGCACTAGTGGGACGAAGGGCGAGGGGAGCTCCACGATGGGACAGGAGGAGACACCAGCGACAGCAACTCCTCCTCTGATGGGAGCTCCCTTGCAGTGGCGGGCACATCTGTGCCCACCACAACAACAGGTACAGCCGCCACCCCCCCTACCAGCACTGCCTGCCAGCAGCCCCTCTTCGAGTTTCCTATGCCCGCTCACCCAGGAGTGTGGGCAGCTCCTTCGCCCCAGGCACCTTAGGCCTTGCTTCAGTCAGCCCTGCTGCCCTCAGTGAGGAGGCTATTGACCTCCTGAGATCACTCACTGTTGGGCAATCAACCATTTTGAATGCCATCCAGGGTGTCGAGAGGCATTTGCAGCAAACAAATGCATACCTGGAGGGCATTCATTCTGGCGTGGCAGCTCAACAGAGAGCATTTCAGGCTCTGGCCTCAGCACTGATGGCAGCCTTTGTCCCTGTATCCAGCCTCCCCCCTCCAACTTCCACTACCCAGACCCAATCCCCTCTACCTCAGCCTATCCCAAACACTCCATCAGACCAGCATGCACACACATCAACACACAAGAGTGGACATGGCAAACATAAGCACCACAGGCACTCACGCAAGCACCATCCCCATGCAGACACGCCAACATCCACTGCCTCCACTGTTTCCCCCTCCTCCACGTCCTCCTCCTCCCTCCCAGTCTCGTCTCCACTCACACCTGCATGCACTACATACTCAGCCACTACCTCCATCACCAGCACGCCCATCACCACACACCGCTCACGTGCAATCACCACCCCCACAACCATGCACATGTCCCCTGTGTCCTCCACAAGTGTGTCTGTGAGCCCTCCTCCCAAACTACACAAATGCAGGCACACACCCACTCAACAGCCATCCACCTCACAACAGCCTCCAGCCCATGCACCCTCACCCAAATTCAGCAGACGTACACCTCCTACAACCACTACCGCTTCCTCCACTCCCAAACCCCTCCATCTTCCTGTCCCAGTGTGTCTAAAAATCTTTTCCTCGCTTGAGGTACTGGGTTTTTCAGAACCGGTACTGATCCGGTAACCCAGTGGTGCCAGGGTACACCCAAAGACCTCGGGTACTTTCCTGATTCAGACCACAGAAACTCAGAGTCTTCTAGGTGAAGTCAAAGATCGAATTTAGTGGCTGCAGCCAAGTAACAAGCGTCCTAGAAGTACAACAGCACGGTTTGTATGTTCTCAGGAGACTGTGTGTCAATGCAAAATCAGGTTTCCTTATATACAGTTTTTTAAGCTTCAGGCAAACATTCTTGACATTTTGGTTGGTCATTCACATGTTTTCACTACAAAGGAAAAAACAGTGTCATGATGAAACCTCATATTTCATGTCATCCAACCCATAATAAATTACCCGGCAAGGCCTAGTATTTTACATCAGATAAGTGTGGACCCCCAATAAAAACGGGCACCTCCCCCTCGTAAAGTAAGAAGAAGAAAAGAGCAGGTGCAGGTGTGAGCAAGATTAGGCAGGGTGTGTGAGCGATAATAAGGGTTTTATGGCATGGTGTGCCTTGATGCTATCTGATTCGGCCACTGGGAGAGGGACTGACCAAACAGGTTTGGCCTGAGGCAATGGTTCCAGCTTGCCCAGGTCAGAGAAAAGTCAATCAATGTGTACGTGTCCTTGGAATCAAATCTGACTGTATTATAAGCCTATGTGAGGGCAACTTTTAAAAATGGGAGCCACGAGTGCAGGACGAAAATGGCGATTTCGAGGTGAAAACGCTGCTGGAATTGAGCGAAAATGCTCATGCTTAGTGTACTAGTCATTATCGGTCTTTTGATACTAAAATCGTACTGCTGTGGCAAAGTAAATTACATGGGTCCAGAATTTTTAGAACCACAAACCCTCCTTTTGCCCTTACATAGGCAATAAACCTATTCTCATGCTAATCTGAGTCCAGGTCTATGTTTATAAGGCCATGGAGAAGTTGCTGGAGCAAAATTCTAGTACTTGGTAACTCGGTCTGGACAGGTCTCCTCGAGCATGAAGTAGCACAAAAGGCCACATATGGCAGGACAAAATAAGGAATACCTCTATCTGCAGTAGGTGGCATAAGATCACACACCCAACAATTAGTGATGTTCACTACTAACTAGTGTTGATGCAGAAGCTGTACAAAAGAATTGCTTACGAACTCTGATCTTCTAACCTGCTCATGTTCAGGAAAAGGGTGAAAAGAGTGCAAAGAAACAATAGTAGGAAAAGACATAGGTTGGGAAGTGGGTGCAGAAGTCAATTGAGTAGAGAAAAACAATCCCACCCATAAATGACAACGTCATGTTTAAAAGACACTAGAAAACACATTATTAAGAACATATAGACAACGGGAGAAAGTAGTGACCACTATTACAAATGAAATAATAATTTTTCACAACCCTAAGCAAAAAGCAAATCCTAAAATTATCTAGTAACATTTTAGGGCTCCTCTGCATTTCAGTAATTTTTGTATGTTCAGGTGGAACAGTGGTGACTCTCATCAATGCTCTAAGGTGAAAAGGGGCTACTCTTTCCACAGAAAATGGACTTTATTCTGCTTTTACTAAACAGAATAGTACTTTAAAACAATGCCAGCAAAACAATCAGTCTCCTAACACCTAGTCTATACAATCACACGGAAACCTCTTGTGAAACCAACTATGCCCAGAGTCCGTTCAAAAAGCCTCTCTGGCAGGCTTCTATTGTCCATCAAATTTTCTTTTGTTGTTTTCTTTCGCATGGGCCTCTCAATTCAGGCCTCTTCGTGAGAAAAGTACTGCTTAGTTGGAGTGCCCTCCTGGCAAACACCCACAGCTCACTCGAAAGTCTCAATGTCTTAAAGCAATGCACCAGTGTCTCTCCTCTGTGGCAGACACTACAAACAATGTGCTCTTCATTGATCAAGGGCACAAATCATCTCGTGCAGACCCAAGCACCATTAATTGGGAAATAGCTCAAGCTCAGCAGCACTTTCAGACTCCAACACTCATTATTTAGTGTCAGAGGACGCTCAAGCTGCTCTTTCATGGGCACCACAATATAGTGCCTTTTTCCAAACTTGAAATCTCCGGTGCACTGCCCTTCTTCCGTTGGAGCAAAGAAAAGGGGATGTGTGGCCAAAACTCAGGCCAAGGGGCTCAAGGGATTGCACACTGTCAGAGGTTACCAGCACATGACAGGTAGAGAAATGAAACCTCAAAACAGCTCTGCCATCAACAACAGGAATCCTTCTCTTTAGCTCTTTTACACTGAAACTTTGGTTTTGTGATGTCCAACGCCGTCTGATGGAGCAAGTACGATACCATGCGCTGGCGATCGCTGTCCAGCTTTGCTACTTTCTGGGTGCTGAGACTGTAGGGCCAAGACGTCCGTCTTTCATCTGTAGCTGTCACTGATGGGAATTAGGCTGAAATCAATGTCCTGCAGGTTATTATGACTTGATACCCGCAGAATCTAGTGACGTAGGAAATGTGCCACAGTTTATAGTTTCCTTCAATTTAGTAAAAAAAAAACAGTTCATGGTTTTTAACAAGGGGACTGCAAGCAGGTGGTCTGCAATCTTCAAAGGAGTAGCCATACACCATGGGCATAAAATACAAAGACAAAGGCAGAAGGGCAAAACAGGGTCTCTAGCATCTTTAATTGGGTTCTCTCCATTATTCTCTGCCATCTATAGTTACATGAGAATTCTATCTGAATGGATTTCCTCACACAGTGGCATTGTCTAATGGGGTAAACACATATTTTCCTCAATGATTAAGTCTAGGTGTTCCTCCTTATCTTAGAACATCTCAATAGAGAAATCACATGATACCGATTATCAGGGACATATAGAAACCTTCCTTTAAAAACTGTGCATCAGGTGCACTATGCAATACACAGGCTAATAGTCAAATGTGCAAACAAAAAGACAGGAACTAGAGGGTCCTGATATTTGCATCATTAGGACACATCTGATCCCACCAAAAATTAAAGTAGCAGGAACAGAAGGGAACCGAAAACCAAATTAAAATAGACATTGAAAATTCGTCATGTTCAAAAAGGTAAACATAAGATATCTCCTATTGAAATGGAAAACTTGTCTTACTATAATATTGAGTCAGTTAACCAGTCTATCGCTACCCTGACAGTCAGGCTGGAAAACATTGAAGCAGGCCTAAGGCAAATTCTTGAAAAACAGTCTGGTCATACCAAAGGGAATTATACATAACATAGGGGTCCCTGGTACATCACTGCAGTCTGGAAATGTGAACCTGAACAATACATCAATAATAATAAAAGGTCTGACTGGTGAAAGGAATTTGAAAAAGAGAAATGGGACTAGGACATAGCTAAAATCTCAATAACTAAGCATGATGCGACATTGGTCAGGGGAAGTAACAAAAGAAAAAATCTATAGGAAGAACAAAAAAATTATTTGGGTGATAGTCAGGCATGTGACACAACACCGAGAGTACGGGTGATACACAAAGGCCAAAGTTACACAAATTTTAACTCTACCGTTGGTGACTACACCATATACGGTACTCCTAGCTAATGTTTCAGTTCCTTCTTCAGGAAAAAATGAAAACCTGGTTTTCTTTTAAGGAACGAAAGCCATATGCTACTTAGGAAACAGAACATCATTAACTAATGTAATATAGAAATTAGGCCACCTTGAGTCACAGATCTATAATTTCATCCTTAGGTCCAATCAAGGCTACATAAATGTAGGGCTGCCTGTTCCTTTAAGGGAAGGGGCAGTAACGTGACTAACTGCAGGTGACACACTTTGATCCTGTACATCTCTTTTTATTTTCCTTCAATACCATTATAGCCAAATAGACATGCACTGGTGAAGTGTTGTCTTTTATGTTCACAGCATGAAATATCATTATCTGTGGAATTTAGTAACCAGAACAAGTTCAACCAACTGTTGCGTAGCGATGGGCATCGTCATGACCATCCCCTCACAACACAGGGGAGCTTGTAATAGTATCAAAAGCAGCAACAAACATGCAAAAAAAACAAATAAAAAATAATAAAAACGCACAAAACGTCAAGCCATCAGATATACTTGCTGTGTATCAAACACAAAAAGCATAGACAAAACAATAGCATGTGTGAATAAGCGGTGACACACAACACCATGTCATGTACTTTATGCACTGTAAACCTGCAGCCCAAAACCCAATATTTGGGCCTGTTTAATTTGTCAGGTTTAAAATCCTTACCCTCCTTTTGACAGTAGATCACCAGGCAATGGAAATCTGCTGTCAAATATAACTTTACTGTTTCTCTTCTAACATACAGGACCAGCAAGAACAATTCATGATAGGACCAAATACATGAAAATAAATTTCCATTACTTAACTGTTACCCTCTTGTCAGTTACTTCGCAACATCAAGCCACCTTAGTTTTACCTTTCTAAAAGTAAAAATTGTTACACTGACACTCCATATTAATTTGGCACCTACAATTTCCACTGTGAAAAATAAGTCTTAATTGGCAAATCGTTCTCATTAAGGCATGTAGCCTTCAAAATTTTAGAAAAGGGCTGCATCCTATTTTCTGTCTAAGACTTAATGCAACACTTCGTTTTCTGTCAAATAAAAGCAACTAGCAGGCATCATTTTATTTTTTTAGAGCGGAGACACAAATGTATCAGTTCTGCAGAGCATTTAACATGATGTTGGGACTTTCGAAGAAACCCCTTTTTTTTATATTTTCCCTTTGGAATTAAGTTCTTTAATTGTATTGATGTTCTTCTGGAGAAACCAGGAATCCCACTTTTAGAGGCCAGTAGGGTCATTCTGCATTTCACAGAGATAAGGCCCTAATTTAAAAGGTCACAAGTGTCAACATGACAGCCTCCTCCATTGTTTATGGGAAAACTAAAGATAGCATCTCAGCAGGGTGACTTGAGCCAGCCTCTGTAGCTCTCCTAGCTTCTGCCACTCTGAATCTGTCAAAGACAGTAGGCCTTCCTGTTTTCCTTCTAACCTGCAATAATTCACTCTATTTTAAAAAAAAATAATTTTCCTTTTTAGGTGCTAAAAAAAATTATCTCTATTTCCAGATTATTAAACTACATTTACTGTGAATAATTCACAAACCTTAATAACACACATACCAGTTGTTAGAATAAATGCTTGTTGCAATCCCATGCAATGGTACATATTTCATCAACCTCGAATGAATGAACGTCTCAGTAGGCCCAGCTGAAGTCAGAACCTTCAACCTTGATATTAAAACAAGCCTTTGTACTGGCACATTGACTCATTGAATCATAAGAAGGCACAACCTGCAAATATATATCAAACCTAAATGTATGCATTTACTGAAGCCTGAGACACTTTAAAAAGTACTCTGAATGAAAGAAAATGCAGTTTAAACAGTGCTTTTGCCCAAAATCGACTTTGATATTTTAGGCATTAAAAAATCAATATCCTACAATTTTCTTGCATAATATGCATTACCAGAATGTCTATTACACAATCCATGAGTCAGCCATTGAAAATATTAACTTATACTTTATAGAAATGAGCTTGTTTGCTCCTGCGCCAAGGGAAAATTGCACATACAAATGTCATTTTAGCCGTGCAACATAACTTAAATTAAATTTTAATGTTAGGAGGTCATAGTATAGGTATTAAGCTTTTTAAATATTAAAAAACGATTTTGAAAGGCACTTATTTTTTAAATAATTTTTCCATAATTAATAATTTTCTTTTAAAAAAATTAAAAAAAAAACAATTATTCTTTTTTTTGTGATAATTCCACATATAAAAGCAAGCTGCATCCCTTGCCTATTATTTGGGATACATTAACTCACAAGCCTAAGCGCATAAGCCTAACTTGAAATGCGTCACATTTTTGGGCCACTTTCATTTAAAAGGAAGGTTATGCAAAATTCCACCCATAATTAACTGGGAAAGTGCTGGCTGAATTGAACATTCCTATCAAATATACTGCAGCTGAAAAGTTTGCCTGTGAACATCTAATACAATGCATCTAAGAAAAATGCTGTACATGTATATATATTTTTGCAAAAATAGATAATTTCGGTTTTTTTTGGGGGGCCCTATTTATATCTATTGAATGTGTTTTCTAATTTATTAAGCATTTAACGGCAGTTTTGTATATGTGCACAATTGCTCATTCTATAAATTAAAGAGCAACATATAGCTATGTTAGCACATCACATGGTTCATTTCTGGATTTTTTCTAAGTTTCTACTTAATATTAATTAACCAACATTTTACTTAACAAACTGAAAACATCAAGAAGACCCACAAACACACATTGAGCTCATTTCAGATATAAACAGAAAACACTCAGGACACACAATACAGCGCGCTTTAGCCATTTTTCATAAATTGCGCCGTCGCAATTTACTTACAGAACCGTTTGCAGATCCTAGTTGTAAGTCATATTTACAAGAAAAAAGAAAACTTTTCTCAATTATTTCCAAGAATAGCGGACCCATACTTTATTAAACGTGATGGGGCCTACTCCGTGCTTCACATATAGTTCATAGGTTGGAGTTCCAATCGGAGGAACCGGACATGAGTCCTCCAACCGGGAGTCCCTTTTACAACCAAGACAAAACAAATTTCCAAGTCTGCTAAGACCAGGCATCTTCGCTCACTAGTCTAGCTTCAAACTTCAAAGGATTATCGTTAACGATAGTCTTGTGAATACACAAGTCCTTCGGCTTTGGTACTTGCAAGTTCCAAATCAAAGTGATCCCGAAGGGATACCAAACCAAATGTCCAACTAAGGACCAAACCAAGTGTCCAACTAAGGACTGGGAGACGCTCCACTTATACTTAACTGAAAATATCGATGACGTCACCAGAAGACTCGTCTTATCGTTTCTCTCTACCAAACATCAAGGGTCCAAATCAGGGCGATAGCCAGGGCAGCAGTCCTTCGTAGCCGTCGGGAAGCGGGGAACCTCGCAGCAAAGACTTTCGGACCACGTCGACATGCAGGGGTCGATGAAGTGGCGGCCTTCCTCCAGAATTTTCACACAAAGCTCCTCACGGACCTCAGGCTTGGACCGGTACCGCTGGTATCGCCCCACGTTGGGCGCCAACTGAGGTACTGGGTTTTTCAGAACCGGTACTGATCCGGTAACCCAGCGGTGCCAGGGTACACCCAAAGACCTCGGATACTTTCCTGATTCAGACCACAGAAACTCAGAGTCTTCTAGGTGAAGTCAAAGATCAAATTTATTGGCTGCAGCCAAGTAACAAGCATCCTAGAAGTACAACAGCACGGTTTGTATGTTCTCAGGAGACTGTGTGTCAATGCAAAATCAGGTTTCCTTATATACAGTTTTTTAAGCTTCAGGCAAACATTCTTGACATTTTGGTTGGTCATTCACATGTTTTCACTACAAAGGAAAAAACAGTGTCATGATGAAACCTCATATTTCATGTCATCCAACCCATAATAAATTACCCGGCAAGGCCTAGTATTTTACATCAGATAAGTGTGGACCCCCAATAAAAACGGGCACCTCCCCCTCGTAAAGTAAGAAGAAGAAAAGAGCAGGTGCAGGTGTGAGCAAGATTAGGCAGGGTGTGTGAGCGATAATAAGGGTTTTATGGCATGGTGTGCCTTGATGCTATCTGATTCGGCCACTGGGAGAGGGACTGACCAAACAGGTTTGGCCTGAGGCAATGGTTCCAGCTTCCTCAGGTCAGAGAAAAGTCAATCAAGGTGTACGTGTCCTTGGAATCAAATCTGACTGTATTATAAGCCTATGTGAGGGCAACTTTTAAAAATGGGAGCCACGAGTGCAGGACGAAAATGGCGATTTCGAGGTGAAAACGTTGCTGGAATTGAACGAAAATGCTCATGCTTAGTGTACTAGTCATTATCGGTCTTTTGATACTAAAATCGTACTGCTGTGGCAAAGTAAATTACATGGGTCCAGAATTTTTAGAACCACACGCTAACTTTGAACTCTTCCCTACACCTCCCCCCGTCCTTCCCCTAGGGCCAGGATGCACAGATCCCAGCCCAGCACCTCAGCCATGAAATCCTCGAGCACTGTGGTCCCTGCAAGTTCAGTAACATTGTGGGCCTCACACATCAGGGCTGCCAGTGTGCCACCTAGTGAGGGCAAGGATCAGCCTATTCCGCCACTTGCCAAGGTGAAGAAGGGGCCCACATGCCATAGGGAAAAGCAGCACCAACCACCCAGCAAGGCCTCCTCCAAGACAAAAGAGGACAGTGCCAAGGTCCCAGCAGCGACTTCCAAGGTGGGGAAGGGACACAAGGCTAAAGGGAAGTCAGCTCAGGGCACGGAGCCTCAGGGTGAGGGACTGGTGACACCCATTCTGCAGGAAAGAACAGCAACCTGTACGGCGGTGGCCACGCCACAACCACCGCCACCTGCACCGCCACCTGCACCGCCACCTGCACTGCCACCTGCACCACCACCTGCACGCCCACCTGCATGTCTGCTGCCTCTGCTACAGTCCCCAGCATCATTCCCAGTGGGCAGTCGTCCGAGGCTGCAGGAGATGTCCAGGACCCTGCACAGAGTACATGAGGCACCACAACCAGCACTGGCAGTACCAGGAGTTGGCAGACTGAGTCGCCGCAGGGTGGAGTGTGTCTCTGCCTCCATGGAGTATCATGCTACCTGTTCCCAGGAAATCTCATGGCTCTGACACCCAGGTGCGGGAATGGGAACTACCACACACCATGTGCAGCACTCTGGGCACCAAGCCCCCTCCAGAACCAGTGAAGAACAGCATCCACTGCCCCAGTCCATGGCAGGATGAAGCACTCTGGGCACCTAGCCCCCTCCAGAATCAGTGGAGAGATACATTCACTACCCCAGTCCTTGGCAGGATGAAGCACTCTGGGCACCAAGCCCCCTCCAGCACTAGTGGAGAACTGCATCCACTAGAGAGACTGTGGCTTTGCACTCCCCAGGACCAATCAGTGGGGATGGAGCCCCCTTGTGGAGCAGTGGCATTGTCCCTTCATCCAGCTGAGGTGTCCCCCCTCCCCTTCCCCCTGAGGTGCCTGTTTATTTTCAACCTGATGCCCCAGCAGTATTCTCTCCGTTTAAAGGCAGGTATCATGTGTGGGCTTCGCCCATGAATTTTGGGACCACTGGTCCACGGACAATGAAAGGAACACTGTCCGGACTTATGTAGTTGCTGTACATATTTGTATATTGATCTTTTACAGACCTATTTCCCTATTAGGATTTTCGATTATTACACTTGTTACAATCATTTCATTTTGTCCTTGCGTTCTTCCAGGGGGTGACGGGGTGTAAATGTAATGTTGATGCATGTATTTGTGTGTATGGTGTTGGGGGTGAGGGTGGGGGTGTTGCATGTTGCGCGTGTGTGTCTCTCTCTTCCCCCCCCCCTGTGTGCTAGGTGCAGTCCTCACTGTGGTCGTCGCCACCATCTTTGCTGCTCCTGGTAGAAGAGGAGGTAAACCAGCATGGGCAGGACCTGTAACTCGGGATCCATGGCGTCCTGGTTCCTCGTAGGGTGTCGAGAGGTGAGTGGTTTCCATTCCAAAGACTGTTTTCGCCGTGCTTTTGATGGCATTGGTATCGCCCCGGAAAAGGTGGCCGATTGGTGCCTTGGGCGGTACATTGTCTTCCGCCTGTCTGTTAGTGGTTACTGCTGTGCTGTTTGTTTCTACAGCCGTGGTGGTCGGAGTATTAAAGTGGCTGTCTGTGTTGGTGGTTACCGCTATGGTCATGATTCCATTGTTTTTACTGCCGGCCTGTTGGCGGTATTACCGCCGCTTTAACACCGACCGCCAAGTTGTAATGAGGGCCATAATGTGGTTTAGATTTCAATGGAGTAATCCATCCTCCTTAGTCAGGACTTAAGTCTCTCTAGTACAGGGCCTGTGGCAAGGCTCAGACCTTCTCAACCTGGACACTCTGTGCATTGTCCATCTCTACCCTCCACCACAGATAAGCTACTTAAAATGGAGGCATACATTCTCTCCACTGCTACCAGTACATCCCTGTTGTCTGCATTAGCATACTTGCTCACCTCCAGCGCTGGTGCAAACTGGACATGTTCACTGGATGCATCATTACAATTTTGCAGTAATTTCTCCTTAAGTCTGACTAAATGTCTGTACAGTTTAGAGGTAGAAGTCACAGGTCTGTCATCACAGTGTTGAGATAGCTGAACATTATGGAGGAATGGGTGGCAGTTCTAACAGATGCAGCCTTATATGAAAAGGTGGTATACAAACAAAATGCTATGCTGCAAATTTTGGTATGTTTGAGGTACATTTTTGTCTGTGTTTCCCAGTTCACTAGTTCCATATGTTTCCTCTTTACCCACTTCTGACTTTTCTCACTTCTTAACGGTCCTACCGTGCACCACCCTGGGTAGGGTTGGCTTCATATAGCAGCTTTGGAGGCACATCCAACTCTGAATAAAATCTTCTCAAACTTCAGACACTATAGAGATCCATTTTCATATGGGTAGACACTATTGCTGGGTCTTCCTTTTTTAGCTTCCTTTTAGACGCACCTGTTTGTTTTACTGTTCAACCTGATATTGGGTGGTTGAGCCTGGTTTCTTCGTACAATTCTGAACCACCCAAAAGAAACGTTGCACTGTGCACTGGCTTACACTAGGCAGGAAGTGGGGCTAAGTATAGATTACTGTTGGGATTCCTGTAATGCATAAGACCTTCTGCATTTACTCTTGTGTAAATACCACACTGAATTTCTTTCTCACTGATGCTTTGAATTCTTGTATCACATTTGAATCTTCCCAATACATATGATAAATAGATAAATAGTTTAACACATAGCACTTCCTCTTAACTATCTCTGCTTCACTGAGAACACAGTTTACCTTTCAAACTCAAATTATCCCAGCTGTTTGGGTGGCAATGCTTGTCTCCCGTCGTATTCACCCTGGTTCTCCTGGTTAATGTCTTCCCTTAGTATACAGGAGCTAAATCTGGCCTTGTTATGTTGCCAGGGAGGAGGAGGTGACATGAATGGTTATGCTGTGACGGGTGAGGAAGCTGTTACATCTAATTCTGCTCATACAACTTAAACAAATGTGTGTATCACGAGTGTTAAAGTGCAAGGAGTAATTGCAACTCTACTTCAAATTCGCCATGAAATGTGGGTGTTGTTAGCTTGCATGTCAACCTTATTTTCACCTTGATTCAAATTGCACAGTAGGGGGCATGTCAGAGGTCAGTAAAAATTACATTGGCTACATACCCTCTGTATATATCCACATGCAGGAAGATATGCTGACATTCATCTAACTGTTGGCAGGCAGCAATTACTTGAGTGACACAAAATGATGCTACGGTTGAGTATTTTTGATGAGCCCATGTATTAAACCATTACTTTCTGACATAGTTCATGTTTCTGGACTACAGGTACAATGATGCAATCTTTCATGGTCAAAAGTTGACAATAGTGCTGCCTTATGTTATTTGTTGTTATGTGTTTCTTTTTAAAGTAAGTATTCATCTGCACTTTGTTGGGCATATTCTCAGCAAGAGAAGCAAATTATATAGCTTTACTATTAAATAAGAGTGAGAGCATGCACACACCTATGAATGAGGATTCCTCAGCAGATGTATCAATGTTGTTCATTTGCCTCTGATCCCAATATGCTCTCACTGAGTGCATACACTGGACTGGGTGGTGGCTGTTCCTTGGGTCAAAAGATGCTGCTTCTTACTCCATCCTGCTGAGAACACTCCAATTGGTAAACTTTTCCGAATTTCGTTCACCTCCATTTAATATATTCTCTGTTTTTGTGTAGATTCCAGAACAATTAGTGAGCCTTTTCTAAATGATTTCTTACTTTCCTTCTCACACTCCTCAACTATGATTTTAAGGTGAAATGTTTTCTGAATGCCTTACTTATCTTAGCTGTGTTACCTTTTTTCATGTGGCTCCAGACTCGTCATGGTGTTACAGTACTCTCAGTAAGACCATTTCTCCTCTCTAGTGCTCCTTAGCTCTGATAACTGTCCATTTCTGGTGCACTTCCAGATTGTGTGATGTCATCAGCCAGTGCTGAGGAGCTAGCCTCTATGTATGAATGCGTGCGGTTCAGAATGTCCTGTTATACAGAGTCGGAGTCGGTTGTCCCGGACGTCGGGGACACAGCACTCAGGACTCAAATTGTAACACAAATTTGGAGGAGCTTCAGCAGCATCGGTCCTGCGGTGTCAGTCGCATTCGTTGCACTCAGCGGGAAGCTCAGTTTAAGCCCTTGGAGAGCCTTGGAAAGCAGGATGTAGAAAGCAAAGTCCAGTTCTTTCACTCCCAGGAAAAAAGCAGATAGCAGCAGGCCAGCACAGCAAAGCAACAGGAAGAGTAGCAGTGCCTCCCATGGCATCTAGCCCTTTTTCCTGGCAGAATGTCCTCAGTCCAGAAGTGTTTTGAAGTTGTGGTCTCAGAAGCCCAATCCTCATTCTCATTTCTGCCTTTGAAGTAGGCAAACTTCAAAGAAAAGTCTTTGTAGTACACAAGACCCTTCCTTTCCTGCCCTTGCCCCTAGACACACTCTAGGGGATTTGAGACTGCTTTGTGCAAGGACAGACACAGTCCTATTCAGATGCAAGTGTCAGCTCCTCCCTCCACTCTAGCCCAGGAAGACCCATCAGGATGTGCAGGGCGCACCTCAGCTCCCTTTGTGTTATTGTCTAGAGTGAATTCACAAGCAGCCCAACTGTCATCCTGACCCAGGCGTGTATTCCACAACCAGGCAGAGGCACAGAAAAGTGGCATTTTCAAACTTACAATTTAAAAACCAACTTCACCAAAAGGTGTATTTTTAAATTGAGAGATCAGAGACCACAAATGCCATATCTCTATCTGCTTCCAGTGGGAAATTACACTTGCAGGATATTTCATGGCATGTTAACCAATGGGAGAGATAGACCCTGCAATACTGAAAAACAAATTTAGTAATGCTGCACTAACAGGACATGTAAAACACATCAGTGCATGTCCTACCTTTTACATACACTGCACCCTGCCCATAGGGCTGCCTTGGGTCTACCTTAGGGGTGATGTACATGTATTAAAAGGAAAGGTGGGTGGCACAATCAGTGCTGTGGGCCCACTAGTAGCATTTGGTTTACAGGCCCTGGGCACACGCGGTGCACTGTACTAGGAACCTACTAGTAAATCAAATATGCCAACCATGGATAAAACAATTACCAATATCATTTTAGACAGATAGCACTTGCACTTTAGCACTCGTCAGCAGTGGTAAAGTGCCCAGAGTCCTAAAGCCAGCAAAAACGAATTTCAGCACAGGATCAAAATAGGTCAGAAGCCAAAACGATAGGGGAAATCACGCCAAGAGATGACAGGTGTAACACACGGTGACTCCACTAAGTTGATATGCAATTACAGGTCATTTAAGTATATACAAGTATTTGACTTTCAATTTGCTTTAAATAAACTAGGAACGCAAAATTGGTTGTAGGAACATTTGGGCTATAATTTCCTTTTTGCTGTTATACATTGTATAGGTCAGTATGATTTTCGATAGGCCTCCTAAACCTGCTAGGTCTAAAAAAAACCTGCAAAACACTTAATACTATTGTTTTGAGAAAATTTATTTTGCTGAATTGTTCTCACTCTCATCAAACAAAGCTAAAAAATGAGGTTTATAAGCTTTCAAAAAACTTTGGGCCACTCTGGAACAATGCTGTGTGCAAGTGCCAGCAAATGAACCAGTTCTGTTCCTGGTGATATTCTCAGCTGAAGTGCTTATCAGAAATATTTTTGAAGTATGGAAATAGAACATTTGAAAAGCTGCTCCATTTAATACCTTATCATTGCTAGTGCAGGATCCAATAGGGCTTTTCAGTGTTCTGCTCCAGCCATCAGAGCACCTGTGACAGCTAGCCCAAATGCAATTTGCAGGATTCATTACACTTCCACTACCTAATCTAGGACACGTCTGAGTTTGCTGAGCAGTAGGCCATACGAGTGGGACATTTGAGCATTTGAATAGGTCTCATATAGATGCAAAAAAGAATCTGTTTTAAACTATATAACTTCTATATTTTCCTAAGCATTTCCCTATTATTAAGGAAATTATATAATGTGATAATGTTTTTTTGTTGGATCGTCCACTAAAGATTTAAATCTAACACATTTATCGATGTTCTAAACATGATTTCGAAAAGTATGCAAAGTAGGCAGAGTCGAGATTTAATAAAGCCGATAAAAAAATCAAATGTATGCTCCAAGAATAAAGTTTCCTGGAGAATACCTTTTTGGAAGAGAGTTACCCTGCAAGAAAAATATTCTGCCACAATAATCTCTGTTTTAGTGAACATTTGCTCATAGCTGCCAAGCTTACAGATTTCCTGTGTGTGACTTTTCCAACGTTTCAAGGTACTTGTAACATTCTATTGCCAAATGTGTGACATTAGAGTGACACTTTATCACATGTAAAACCAATCAGTGAAGTCAAGAAATTCTCAAAAATATTATTAAAGCATGGTGTAGTAGCGCAGTGTCACGTACAGGCAGCACAATTATAATGGACACTACATTTGAATAAACTGTTTTTCGGTTAAAGCTATGTAGTGAACAAACAATAATGTGTGGAAATCATTTATATGTTTTAATTTTTTTTCAAGTGTTAGTGATACACTGGCATATTACAGTCTTAGCTTTCTCACTCAAATATTATTACATAGTTTGCAGAAGGAAATTCTCTAACGTTTCAGTGTGAGAAAGAAAAATAAACACCAAACTGTCTTTTAAGAGAATAAGCAGCAGTTTGCCTTGAGACAGCTCGACATGTTACCTTTGCCTTTGAACCCGCAGCAAATGTGATTAGATATAAACATAATTTAAAGGCATCTTTATGCTTCTGCACCTTTTGCGCTCTGGCATGATCATTTTAAAAATTACCCGCACTCCTTCCTTCAGCGTCCATGTTGTAATTAGAAAAGCAGGAAAATACACAAATGTTCTTCCAGCAAATCCCCTAGGAAGGAGCATTACCATGGTGAGGAAAATACCTAGAAGTGCATTCATATTCAACAGCTGCGCTCACCTCAGTCGTCATGCTGCTGCTGGGCTCGCGATTGGAGGGCAGGCTCTCTCACCTCCCACCTGTTCTTTATGTTCTGTCCACCAGAATGGAAGAGTTCTCTGTAACAAAGCTAAGTCACAGCCGAAGACGGCAAAATTGAATCAATTTCATGGCCTGGGTCTACAAATATGCCTAACTAGTTCCTCTGCTTGCACAGAGCTGGCTCTTGTGGGTTTAGCTGCAAAGCGCAGTTTTATTTCACCACCATCTCCCTGATCCTTGTTTGTATTTTTTGACCCATAAATAAAATGAACGCAAGTCACGGAAATACAATGACAGCACAACTTCACCCTGATCCCTGCGCCATCCCGATTTGTCGATGAAGCTTATGCCTGTGACCTCGCGCTGAGAGCAATCACTGGTCCCTTCACAGACAAAGAAGCGGATAAGGACTGAAGTCCCTTGTGCCTACTTCTCAGTGCCTGTTTTAAGAAAACGATGTGTATTTTAGTTTTGTGAGTCTAGAGGCACGGCTCCGGCAAGCTGCAGCGGCGCTGGCTCCGCCTTAGAAATCAATGTTAGCATACTGGCTGCTTAAATGAAGCTTATTTAAGAGCGCCTCACGGGATGGGCCCAGCTGTCCTATAATGTGTGATTCAATGTTGTGGGAGAGTGGCAAACCTTTTAACATTGGAGGATCAGAAGCTGGTCATGTACGCAAAGCTTTGCCCATGGTATATTAACGTTGCACACCCTTCAATTGTATCACATCTGGGTTGGAGTTTTCATGTCAGTTTTAAACAAAAGCTTTCGTTTTGCAAATTAACGTGGGTATCCCCAACATCGCATATGAAAGTGTTAATAATTTCTA
Organism: Pleurodeles waltl; assembly: GCF_031143425.1. NCBI lineage: Eukaryota > Metazoa > Chordata > Amphibia > Caudata > Salamandridae > Pleurodeles > Pleurodeles waltl. The sequence continues at coordinate 952,193,674 of NC_090439.1, forward strand.
ATTTGAGAGTCACCGATTGAAGTGACCTTCGACAGGTAATGTAATAATGCTCCACACAGGAATCGTGTTTCTTCTTTTAATAAGTAGCAGTACAGGAAACAGGTCCTCACTTCCCCAGCACTGAGGCTCAACTGTCAACTCTCAGTCCCACACGTCATACAGACACATAGAACCTGCCTATGTCACTACACTCCAGTGATGCTCCATCCACCCAAGCATGCTGCATCCATCCAAGCACACACAACACATCCTCCCCCTTTAATTATACAAGTTCAATACCCCCAAACAACATTTAAACCAAACAAGCATGTGGACCCTAACTAAAGACATAAACAGAAAAAAACCCACAAACAAGACACAAACAATAACTCGTAACAACCACACCAAATAAACAACACAAATACACTTCTTCCTTAAGAACTAAATAAATATATACACAACACCACAGACCCAGAATTCATGCAATGTATCCCGCCACTAAATCCTTCAGCCAACTAGGAGGTGTCACCTTCCTTTTCCCATCAAGCAACTCACTTCTCGAACACTCCGTTCCTTCATCTGATCTCCTGTACCACCTTCCCACTCATCAACACTTCCCTCATAATCAGCACCAGTAGCACTATTCCCTGTAGACATCCCATCCCTACCATCCTCACAAACAGGATCTGAAAAATTCTTCTCTGCAGACATAAAATATGTACCCCCTTCATCCTCAAGGCAATCAAATGTCCTCTTTTCACTCACAGTCTCACTCACATCCCCTCCATTGCTTCCTTCTTCTTGTCCCTTATTATATATGGCAACACGTTTAAGATTCCACACCTTACCATTGCCTAGCCTAACAGCATTATGTAGCACCTCCACTACTCGCTCCAGCTCAAAATCCTGGCTCTCTCCTTTTTTTATCCTCTAAGGTTTCTTTACTCGAACCCAATCACCCACTACAAGCTTGATAGGTTTGACGTTATGAGTTTTGTCATAATAAGACTTTGTTTTTTTCTTGTGTTCTCTCCAAACAGTCCTTCACCAAGTCTGGGGACCAATGCTTAATTTCAGTGTTCACTAACCATGCAGGATTAAATTTACTCCTTGGTCCCCTCCCTCTCATTATCACAAATGGACTCAACCCTGTTGCATCATTTTCCGTAAAATCCTGTATGCCCAAACTGCCTGAAGCACAGCAGTACACCAATCAGTACGTTCCTCCACAGCACCCTGAATAACGCCCTTAATGACTCTATTAAACCTTTCTACTGTACCAATACCACTGGGATTATACAGAGACGTGATTTTGTGTTTAACACCTACCCTCTCAAAACATGCTTTAGCTGCATCAGAGACAAACTGTACACCATTGTCACTCAACAAATTTGTTGGAATCCCTTCTGACAAAAACGTTTTGTCAAGGAATTCTAACACTGTAGCGGTGTTAGCCTTCTCCACTATTTCAACCACTGGCCATTTGGAATGCAAATCCATTAGTACAATCACATACTCCTGTGATTCACCAACAGGGCCAAACAAATCCACGGCTACACATTCCCAGGGCCCTTTGGGTAAAAGTGTTTGCTCCATAGGCAGTCTCAAAGTAGGCAAACTCTTATCAGTCAGAGAACACATTCTACAAGACCTGGTAAATCTTTCTAGCGCCTGCCACCAAAACAAATTCTTAACCATAGACTTGGTCCTGACGATACCAAAATGTCCTTCACGACAGAGCTCCAAAATTGCCTCTCTCACTCCACTAGGAGGAATAATTTTGTTCCCTCTCACAATGATGTCCCTATCTACAGAAAGTTCTGACCTCATCTCCCAATAGGGCCTACAAAACTGTGATAGTTGATCCTTCTTAGGCCAACCTTCTAGTATGTACTTCAAAACGGACTGCAATATTGTATCCACTTCCATTTCTTTTTCCCAATACTCTTTTTTAATAACAGGTTTACCCGAATCATGTATCAAGGCAATACTAAAATCATTCCATGGCTCATCCTCATATTTTTCCAAAGGACTGGGCAATCTAGATAAACAGTCCGCAACCAAATTATTTTTACCAGGTACACACACCATGTGGTGCACAAAATCCTTCATTCGCATAGACAACCTTGCAATTCTCTCAGACGCTGACACACTACCTTCACATGTGAGTAACTTGATCAAGGGTTTACAGTCACATTGGATTGTAACAGTCTTCCCCATACAAATGCAAGGAAGTGTTCTAAAGCCAAAGCTAAGTTAATGCCCCCTTCTCTATAATCAGGTATTTCTCCTCAGTTGGCGATAATGACCTTGAAGCCAACAGAATAATAGTTTCCTTACCTTTCTTGTCTTTTTGTGACAAAACTGCACCAAGACCTTTGTTACTTTCATCTGTAGTCACAAAGGTATCTAGCTCGGGATCTAAACTTCCTAGATTAGCCACCTTGCTCAGCTCATCCTTGATCCAAACAAACTCCTGTTCGCAAAGTACATCCCACACAAACCTTAATATTTTTTAGCAAAAGTCTCATGTTATACACTTTTTCTGCAAAATTGGAGATACATTTTGCGCAAAATTCTGCCATCCCCAGAAATGATCTCACTTCATCCTTACTAGTAGGAGTTTGTACGTTAATAATAGCATCAACCAGAGATGATTTAGGTTTCACCCCCTCGCCACTGATCTCATGTCCCAAGTAATCCACACTCCTTTCTGCAAACATTCACTTACTTAACCCCACCGTCAAACCTTTACTTTCCAAAACACTCAACACATGCTGCAGTCTCTCATCAAGTGCATTCCTATCCTCCCCAAACACTAATATGTCATCCTGCAAGCACATCACGCCTTTGGCCTTTCCATACAAATTATGCATCAACCGTTGAAAGACAGCAGCGGTGCCAGTCCAAACGGCATTCTCTTAAACTGAAAGCTCCCAAAGGGTGTAATGAAGGCTGTGAGCTTCTTAGACCTTTTAGAAAGTGGAATCTGGTGATACGCTGCAGGTAAGTCTATTGTCGAAAACTATTTAGCCCCTTTGAGACTTGAAATAATTTCTGTAATCCTAAATCAATGCACAAACAAATCTTCCCATTGCTGCGTCGTGCTATTACAACAGGTGAAATCCATTCAGAACTCTCCATATGTTCAATGACATCCATTTGCATCAGTTATCCAACTCCTTTGACACATCGCCCCTTATCATTATCGGTACAGGCCTTACTTTGTGAACTTTTGGTGCAGCATTTCCTTTTAACACAATGTCATGTTCAAACCCTACTAACTTTCCCAATTGATTATTAAATACTTTAGGAAACTTCTTCTTCATTTCTATGGCCAATGAATGTCCTTCATTCATCACCAACACCTTCTCCTTGCCATTTGGATCCAAAACCCTCTTTTGGCCTCATATAGCTTCCCTCTGGCGCTTCTGTTTTTAAATGAAAATATCAGCCATCTGAAACCTAACAAGTCAATCTTCTCACCCGTGTAACTTTCAGGATGTAAATCCGGTTGCATGGAGTGTGTGCCAATTTTGTCTGCAAATATCTTCTTCCACACTTCCTCATTGACTATAGTGAACTGTGAGCCAGAATCCGCGTATATCATAATAGGAATACCTCCAATTTCCATTTCACTTATTGGTTTGCTTTTAGGTCTCTCATCAGTTATATTCAGTACAAAATTTCCTGCCACCCCTGCATCTTTCGTCTCAGCGATCCTTTCCTCCTCATCACCTCCCATCTGGTCTCTGCTTTCATATATGCATTTCACTGTTTTATTTTTGCTTTTACACACCCTTGCGAAATGGCCTACAATGCCACATTTGCTACACTTTTGTTTTAAAGCAGGACATATTTTTGCATACGCCAGATGTCCCTTACTATCACATCTGTAACACCTTCATTCACCATTTCCATAATTTTCCCTCTGGGACGTTCTTTGATCTTTGACTTGTCTCCGATTCATTACTTTGTATACGCACTCAGAACATTTCTCTGACAGGTTTAATTCTGAAGCACACCTTTCAGATATTTCCGATTTCCGCACTATCGCCAAAACTTCTTCCAGTGGTGAATCACCATTAATCCACAATGCATAACTAGTTGGTCTCTTATGAAATCATTGTGGATCACACCAAATTTGCAATCAATCGGCAAGACAATCATTCACGGACTCTACTTTCTCTTGTTTCCGTTGGAACAACTTGTATCTAATAATAATACCTATGCACACCTTTCGTGCAAAATATTTGTCAAGATCCAGTGAGGCTGTAGCAAAAACACATGTATCTCCTCTTGAAGAACATTTAGGCATTTTGTTATATGTCTTTAATCCTATAGGGCCCAATGAGTGCAACAAAATCCTTTTCTTCTGTTCCAAAGTCATTTTGTTCTCTTCATCTATTGAACTTATATAATTAATAAGATAGTCTTTCCTTTCCACCCTTATAGTAGGCATATTACCTGTAGACCAAAATGCCTGTGGTGGATTAATTGTAAAATTCTGTTGAGCCATTCTGAATAGTTTTCGTATACAGATCCTTACTTTATGTTTTTATATAAGTTTTTTTTTTATGTGTCCACTTTTGCTTCTGTTCTTCCTTTCTTGTTTATATGATGCTTAGGACCTGTATAACTTACTATCCCAAAAAAAACAAAGAAAAACAAACTACAAAAAAAAAAAAAAACATGGGCTCCGCATTGTCTGTGCGTCAGCAGCATCAGTTGCTAGGATACGCCTCCAAGGACGCTTCACGTTGGCAACCACACATGTCCTGTTTAATACACAATCCCAAAAAACTAAAATGAACTACAAAAAAAATATGGCTGCACCGTTGTCCGTGCGTCAGCAGCTTCAGTTGCTAGGATACACCTTTGAGTACGCTTTGTGTTGGAACCACACGCAAGCGTCTACATCGTTCAGACGAAAGCATCTACATCATGCAGAAACGTCTGCAGGCGCGCTTCTAAATGTAAGCAGCGAGTGCCGCAAACGGCAAGGCGAAGAAGTTATAAAAAAACAAAAGGAAATGCAAATAAAGTCGCACTGCCGATGACGCTCTCACCCGTTCAGTCCAGACAAAGTCACAGTGCCAATGACGCTCCTCTGGACCAATGACACGCCGGCAAGATTTATGAATGCGACCACTGCGCTAATGATTCCAGCGCTCTCTGCACTTTTCCCAAGCTCGTCGCCAAATTGAAGTGACCTCCTTCGACAGGTAATGTGACAATGCTCCACACAGGAATCTGTGTTTCTTCTTTTAATAAGTAACAGCAATACAGAAAACAGGTCCACACTTTCCCAGCACTGAGACTCAACTGTCAACTCTCAGTCCCACACGTCATACAGACACATAGAACCTGCCTATGTCACTACACTCCAGTGACATTCCATCCACCCAAGCACGCTCCATCCATCCAAGCACAGACAACACCGATAGCTAAAAATATTTTTACAAATATCTCCCCTTTACCACTCCATGAAGACCAGTGTGTTTCTCCATGAACTGGTTAACAGATCTCAGTAAGTATGTGACATTTTTTCACCTTATTTTTTCAGGAAGTGTATCTGTTTACCCGACCACTGGCGAAATCGTACAAAATCTCAGTTATTTACCAAGCCAGCTGCAAAATAGTACATCATTTCTGCTGTTTAACTGGCCATTGACTAGTAGTGATAATGTACAATTTGATCAGTAGCTGGATAAATAGTGTGAAGGAGGTCTTTATTTAGCCGGCCATAAAGATAAAAAGGAATCCAGAGAATGGCAATGTGGTGGCCATCTTGTAATGGGGATTCAACATGTGTCAAGCACTTGAAAGTAAGTGCACAATAGTTTGCAAAAACGTAAAAAATGTACAACAGTTTGCAAAAAGTTAAGTACATGAATTAAGATGGCTACAGATGAAGAAAAATATAAAATCAATCTTGAATAGAACAATGTTATGCACTTTTAATATTCAAATATGACATGTAGAAACAGAAGCTTAAGGATATGGCACACAGATATTTTGTGCGTCAGTAGGGAGTAGTTGGTTATCAGCAAATAATACTGGGTACATTTTTAAAGCATGTTACATACATGTTTTATTCACTCATGACAATACATTGTTTTTAAATGGTTATATTGCTCCTTTTGATGTTTTTGGAGGACTGGGCTCTTTTTTGGGCTTTCTATGGAAGGCCCTGTGCTACCTTTAGACTTCTTTTTAAGGGGGATTGTGCATGTTTAGCATTTCAAATCTGGCAACATTGCAACATTAAACAAGAAGGAAACATGGAATGCAGACAGATAGGTGGTATTTGGGCTCCAGAGGGAGGGACATGTACATCAGGTAATTGTTGCCTGGGGTCACAGTGCTTTGGGGCACTTTCAGGAAGTAAATTAAGTGAAACACTCTAGTGGGTTTTCTGTGGAATGAGGAAGTGAAAGCAGAAGACCGTTACGTAATGCATCTGGGTAATTCACAGGAGGAGTACACTGTGCTGTCTGTGAATAAACACACTTTTCGTAGTACCCTGCAGAGTACGTTGAGGGCATTGATGTGTCAAAAGACTTTTACCTTTAGGATAAGAGTGTGTAGTTTAGGTCAGCAGCACCACAGAGTGTGGGTGATTGAGTTGGTGCCACACCATTTGGAAGCTGTCAACCTGATTTCTTCGGCTAGCTAGCAGCACTTCACCCAGACCTAGAAAGCGAAGGTGATCTGAGGTGACCTAGAACGTGACACTCTGACTCCTCAGTCTTGGTGAACAGAGCATACACTATCTGCCTCCTACACAAAGTGTCACACATGCAAGGCAAAAAAGGAGATGCAAAATAAGTTTCAATATACTTATTGAAGTGATTGCATTAGATTATAAAAAATGTAAGCTGCGATACCTGAAAGACAGGCAAGAGTCTGCCTGTTGTCTGCTGGCACTCCTCCCGATTGGCTGTAGAGCTAGAGCCAGGATCAGCGCAGCTGTCAATGAAATGATTCCTGTCCTCGGACAACTATGACTGGAATGCCTTCTATCTTTCTTGGGCCTAAATGATGTTTAAATAACAAACAGAATGGTGTTCTAAAAACGGGCCTTAGGTGATAAAATTTCTAGAATTGAGGGTTGGCATCGTAACTCCTGGAGTGGCAATACTAGTTGGAATATCACGTACCAATTGTGACAGACTTGAGCAGGCAACAGAGTGAAATGCGTGCGAAGGTGCTGATAAATGTGCAACTCAAACAACAATGCTTTCTCAGGAAAATCAGCTGTTTAAAATATAAAAACAACGAGCTGAAAGCACGGGCCTAATGCTAAAATAAGGGTGCCCAGCCTAGGTGCCAAGGGAAACCCACACCCGATGCTTATTGGTCCAATGTCATGAGTGCCCCCTACAGCCATACTAAGATTTTAGTCACCTACACAATGGAACTTGAATATGGTAGTTTTGACTTGTAACATGTTTGATGGTGCTTTAAGTGGGCAAGGTCCTGTCTCTACTGGGCCCTCATTTTTGTAAGAAATCTGACAGCCAAAAACAAAAAATAAAAATATGGGGTACAGGCTTGAGGCTGTGCCTTACTACAGTCACTGTGTTGAAGGTGCTGGAGAAGGAAGCAGTAGTAGGAGGAGGATGTGAAAAGTGGGACATTAAGGGCCAGTACGTGGACTACTAGGAGGGATAGGACAATCAGAGCCATGAGTATCAGCATAAGAAGAACCAGGCCCTAGGTCACATAATCTATGAAGACCAGGGTTACCAATGCCAGAGGGGACCAGGAACAAAGAGACTATGAGGGACAGGGAAATGAAAATCAGCTCTAAGGGGAATCAGGACCCAGGTGAGAAAATTGTAAGGGCCAGGAGGATCTAGACCCAGTGGACAAGGGCTTGAACGAATAGAAGGACCAGAGGTAGAAGGAACAGAAAGCCCTGGGCCATAATGACAAGGAGGGCTATGGGGGCCTGTGTGTATGGAACAGGACCAGAGGAACAAGGACAACTAGGACCAGAAGTAGGAGACCTAAGTAGACAGACCGAAGAAGTCCAGTACCTGAAGATCAATGGAAAGAAAGACAAGATACAGGAGGACCAATGCCATAGACATCAGACCAAGAAGGATTGGGGTGCCAGAAGCAAAAGGACCAGGAAGTCTGAAACCAGAATGGACCAGGGCTAGCAGGTCCTAGAGACCCTAGATTAGAATGACCAGGGGGTTATAAAGGACAAGAAAGTCTAGGTCCAGTGGTAACAGCATCAGACTTTCCAGGAGTGTTAGACTCAGGGGGATCCTAAACAAGGGTGACCCAATCTACATGAACCAGGGTGACCCACATCATAGGAACTTGGAGGACCAGAGGGACTAGGAAGAGCATACACAATAGGGTCATTCCAAGAAGGACCATGATAGCGGGGTCCATGGTCAGATGACAAGAACAAGATAGAGCAGGCAAGCTGGGAAGACTAGTAGGATTAAGATGGTGCAGGAAGATCAGGGAATAGGAAGGTTAGATAAACCAGAGCCAGGAGAATTAGCATCAGAAGACCCAATACATGAGGGCCAGACAAAGGAGTACCAGAACTAAGAGCAACACTATAGTGACTAAGGTGACCATAATCAGAAGATTAGGAACAGGCAAATGAGGGGTATAGATAAACCATGGGAGCTGGACCCGGAGGACTTATAGACAAGAATTAGGGTGAAAAGGATGAAACGTTCCAGGGCCAATAGCCTGTGAAACAGGAGACCCAAGATCCTAACGACCTAGGGGTAGTAGTAGATGGGAAGATGACAAGTCAAATCAGGACCAGGAAGTACAGGGGCAGGAAGTTCTTAGACTAGCAAGAACTGGAGGTTAAGGAACATCAGAACTAGGAAAGGCTACAATGATCAGTGACAAGATAAGGGATTGCAGAGTCATGCACACAAGGAGCAGAAGTATGAGGGCCAAAAGGATCAGGACCAGATTGAAAAGGACTAAGATGGTCAGGACCTGCAGGGCAAAGGACAGTATGTCTAGGAGAAGCATGTCAGGGATTTGGAAGACTGAGGGGAGCATACTTAGGATATCCAAAAGACTAGAGCAAGATGACCAGGTGGTCTGGAAACTGTGGAAGTAGGTCAAGAAGATCAGGAGCTAGGGGACCAGAGCTCAGATTACCAAGTAGGGCAGAGCAAACATTACATGTTGTAGGACCAGAGTGAGGAGGATCTGAGGTAAGAAGACCAAATAGCATCTGGAGTATCAAATGGAATGGTCAAAAGGAGGACCAGGCCCAGGAGGGCCTAAAGAAGGAGAACCAGGATCAAGAGGATTAGGATCAATGACGGCAGTAACAGTAGAACTAAATGGAAAAGGAACAGATCAAGGAGAACAAGGACAACGTAGACCAGGAAGACAAAGACTAAGAGTTCCAGGACACAAGAAGCAAGATGGACCTGAACCTGCAGTACCAGGGCCAGGAGGCTGATGGTAAGGAGAACCAGGACCAGGTAACTAGGGCCAAGAAGACCACATAGAAGAAGTGCCATATGGTCTAAGACTAGGAGAACTGGGAAGGGCATTACGGCCAAAAGACAACGTTTATGATATCAAGCACAATAGGACAAGAAGGACCAGGACAACGAAGAAGAAGGAGACCAAAAGTAAGGGCCTGATTTACATGTTGGCAGAGGGGAATACTCCGTCACAAATTTGAGAGAGATTCAGTAAGCCGTATTATGATCCCATTATTTCCTATAGTGATTGTAATATGGCAAATGGGATATCTGTCACATTTGTGATGGGGTATTCCATCCACCAACATCTAAATCAGGCCCAAAGATAACAGGTGGGTCAGGTCCAGGAGAACTAAGTTCAGGAGACGCGTGGCAGAGTCATGAGTCAATGTTCAAGAATGTTTAGGAGAGGGTTGAGGATGCTCCATCCTGATTGACCTAAGGCACTGCACACCCAGAATTCCAAATTGTTATGTCAAAAAGCATAACAGCACCTTGTATTTTAGATACTGCTACTGAATAGAGAGGAACTTTGAGGGCCTGAGAACGGGACAGTGAACATTGATATTGAAGTGCATTTGCTCTGGGGAATGTGTGAATTCAGTTGATGCTCCTCTGCCCCCTTTACTATGAAACAGCTCGGGAGGGCGGGAATCCTATTTGTAGCTTCTTGATAGAATACTTTGTATGAGGGCACGGCAAAATATAGGCCGTTGGAGGGAAGACTTTATGCCACCCACCCTATAGTGAGTAAACCCTGGCTGTAAGGAGCAGGAATAAAATAATGACCCTATCATCATGAAGGAAAATTCCCAGTGTGTGGTACTATTTGTTTTTTTGTTTTTCAAAAACAAACTCCTGGTTTGGAAGTTTGTATTTGAAAAACACATATTTGTTTTAAAAGCTTGCTATCGAGCCATCATGTCTGACAATACTGTCCTTCAAATGTTTGTCCATATAAAGGAACTGCCATTACAGCAGTTTCTGTCAATGTAGAAAGTTGTCCACAGGGCCAGCGGACAACTCTAAATTTGGTTTACGGAGGTCCGGCAGGATGTCAGAGGTATTGTCCTCCGCCATCCTGAAGGAATTAAGTCCATCCTCAAAACTCTAAATTGGGCCCACAGTATTTCTTGCTTCTGTCATGAGATTGGAACAGAGCCTCTGAATTATTTTGTGTTGGTAACTTCCTAAGGGCGTTCTATGCATTTGTTTCTATTTTGATAATATCACCCTAAATATTAGATGGCTGTATGTTACTGGCATACATTTCCATTTCTTTTTTTTTTGCTTTTGCATATAATTGTTTTCAAGTGTTTTAATCTTATTTCTTTAAGTGAAGTGAACAAGAATTAGTAATTCTAGAATGCACTGATTTTCTGCAGCAAAGGAAGTGTTCTCATAAGATGAAGCCTTTTGGTAGTACAATATCTGGCCCTGGTACATTCCCATGGCTTTGTGAGTAAGAGTGAGCATATAGCTTTAGAAAAGTAAACATGTTTAACAAGTCTTGCAAAGGTTCGAATCATCATTATCATTAGTGAGATCTGCAGGTAAATATAAAGGAGTAGTAGCATTTGTAGAGCACAAGACAGTTCCATAAAGGAACTGCCAAGTTGCTATGTCATGAGTTCATGGTGTAACTAAGTGGCACTCTGTGCCATGTCTGTCAAAATAAGTTGGAAATATTCAACCACTACTGACCTTCAGCACTACAAGTTAGTGTCTCTATCTAAGCCACTTTAGCCCTAAGGGCCTGATATCACAAAGTCACACGATTTGTGATCACAAAAGTACTTATCATTGTGGCCAGAACCCTATAATGAGATGGAAATTTCTTTAGACTAGTAAAAGGACTTCTGTGATAATTTTTGGAATTGGAAATATGAGGGTCATGGAAGGGGTTTCCTCCCTTCCCTTTTCAATTCAGAAAGGGACATATTGATTGTGACTGCAATTGCTGTTGCAAAACATTGATAAGCTCACAACCCCTGAATTGTGGTGGTAACTAAGTTGCAAAGGGAAAGGGGTCCCTTAAGTCAGGATGATGGCTGCTTTGGGGGAGGAGAAGCTTTCCAAAACCTGCTGATCAAACAGTGCAGAATCTATACTATTTAGACAGTGACAGGGTAAATAATAAAAAGTTTTTCTGTTATTTGCATGACTGACAGCCAATCAGAGCAGTATCTCTGCTACATAGCCAGCAGCTGGGTACAAAGTGAAATGTTCCTGCTATTTGCAAAGGCGTTGGCCAAACAGTGCAGAATCTTTATTATTTTGCCAGAGGCTGGATCATTAGTTAAGCTTCTCTGATATTTCTATTTTTAAGGCTGCTGGCCAAATAGTAAATTAACCATACTATTTAGCCAGCAGCTGAGACAATAGCTGAAAGAAATTATGATTTCCCTAGCAGCTGGGTAAAGTGCTGCTATCATTTTTAGGAACTAAGGCCCAGATTTAAGAATCTTTAGCGCCGTCATTGCGCCATATTTTTGATGCAAAAGCAGCACTAACCCAGTGCGTTATTTAGATTTTGTCACTAGAGCAGTCAAGCAACAAAATTCCAGACTTTGCCTCATTTTTTGGAAGCGCCACCTCACCATGCATCGTTTTACCACAATGATATCCAAGATAGGTGTTCCCTCCCAAAAAACGATGATAGCCCACTTGCGCCATATTTAGAACCTGATGGAAAAATGGAAAAATGATGCACGCAAAGGTTTGAGTCTAAAAAATGATGCTATGTCCGATTAGCATCAACATTTTAACACCTGGTCAGACCAGGCATTTGTAGGAGGGCCACACACTACTACAGAAGGGAAACACGCAGAAGAAACATTGGCAAGCAACTGGACAACATGGACCTGTTACTGCTACAGCTCGGTGCCTGAGAAGACAACAGCAAAGACGGCAAGTGCCACCAGCACCACCTCAGCAACTGCAATCACCACCACAGCAGCCACAAGGGCAGCGCAGAAAGTGGGAGAGGATATTTTGCCAGCACGCAACCATCCTTGCCCTCAAGGAAGAAAAGGTGATCAGACTCTACCGTGTGAAGTGGGAGTCCATTATACGCCTGCTCTATCACATTGTGCCAGACATAACAGCAAGGGTGGAAAGTCACTCAACAATTCCATCCATGACCAAACTCCTAGCTGTCCTCCCCTGCTGGCTTTAGTATAATTCCAGACCACTGCTGCACAAGAGGATAGGATCTTCCAACCATCACCATCATCAGCCTCAGACCCCACCACATCGGTTCCAAACACTTAGTAATTACAGCAGGAGACCAAGCAAGGTTTCTATGAAATTGCTGGCTCCCTGCATGTGCTGGATGCAATGGACTGCACCCATGTCTGACTTGTCTCCCCTGTTGCAACCAAATACCTCTACAGGATCTGCAAACGTACACACTCTATCAATGTGCAGGCCATTGTGGCCCACCGGGGAATAATCTCCAACATCCTTGCAAAATATCCCGGCAGCATCGATGATGCTTACATCTTCGGGCACTCAACTATCAACCAACGATTCCAGGATGGGCAATATGGCAATGGCCTACTTGTGGGTAAGACAGCATACAAATCATAACACAGACAACACACCAAACTTGTGGTACAAACAATACATACACCACACTAAACACACATGGACAAGGAAACACAGATGTGTAGACCACAACACATCTGCCACATGCCACACTACACTGCATTCAATGCACATCGCACTCACATAGCCTCATATCTACAAGTCCCTGGCACCACTTGACTGACATATTACATGATGGACAGATGGAGCAATGTCCACTAAGAACATAAAAGCTGGCCTCAAACCATTACATGTGACCTCAGTTTGACAACAAAACACAGATCCTTCACACATTACACTTACCAAGGAATAGCTCAGCTATATAAATTGCATCTGCCATCCCATTGCGTCCTCCCATCTTTTACGGCAGTGGGTGCTCCGTCTCTGGTGGACCCCCAGGGTCCGGACGTCCTTGGCGATGGCACGCCAAATATCCTTCTTCTGGTGGGCGCTGACCTACATGGCATGTACAGGGGAAGAAGAGAAGTCATTACCAACTGCACCGTCGAAGTGAGTGGCCCACATCCCTGCCCTTGCCATGTGGCACATGCATTCACACTCATTCATGGTCACAGAACTCTGCCCCCTTCCTTCTTACACCCAGCCCTCTCCACCCAGGCATAGCCCATACAACTTGCACCCTATGTACTCACCTGTTGGTCTGGAGGACCGTAGAGTAGCGTGTACTGGGAAAGGACCCCGTCCACGAGCTTCTCCAACTCCTGTGCAGTGAAGGCAGGGGCCCTTTCCCCAGACGCACGTGCCATTGTCTCTTCCAGACCGAGGTCACAGCAGCACTTGCAGTGTAGGTCCTCTCCTGTCAAAGATCAGGTATCGAGTGATTGCACAGATAGAAAATGGCAGTGACGTCCGCGGCGGTGACGTCCGCGGCAGTGACGTCCGCGGCGGTGCGTGTCATCACCACCGGCGCACTTCCTTATTGGCTACTGGGACCCATAGGGTCCAATGTTAACCAATGCAGCATTGGCCGCGGTCTACGACCGCCTACCGCGATGGTGTACAACACCAGCGCAGTTACCTCACATCCCATTGTCCCAGTTTAGAGGTCAGGCATCCTCCATTTCAGGGGCCCACATGGCTTCATTTTCAACTGCGTCATACACACCAAGGCCTAGACTCAACCCACATACATACAACTTTTTGGAATTTGTTTTGTGTTCTGGGTTGCTGTGGGTACATACCTCTGAATTGCTTGACTCTATGGTCGCTTTTGTCCTTCCTAGGCACCGTACGCTGGGACATGTGAGGAGATGGCGGAATCCTCTGCTGTACCGACCGCTGGTGGACCTGTTGACAATGGAGGAGTGACATTTAATCATCGCCTACAGGTTTGACCGTGCCACAATCCAGGAACTGTGTACCCAGTTGGAGCCAGACCTGATGTCACCAATCCGCCATCCCACAGGAATCCCCCCTCAAGTGCAGGTGCTATCAGTGCTCCATTTCCTGGCAAGTGGGTCATTTCAAACAACAGTGGCCATGGCATCAGGGATGTCCCAGCCTATGTTTTCAAACGTGTTGTCCAGAGTGTTGTCTGACCTGGTGAAACACATGAGGTGCTACATCGTTTTCCCACAGGTGGAGGATTTGGCTACAGTTGAAGGTGACTTCTATGCCCTGGGACATATCCCTAACATCATAGGTGCCACTGATGGGACCCATGTAGCTCTGGTCCCCCCCACAGGAGTGAACAGGTGTACAGGAACCAGAAGAGTTTTCATTCGATGAATGTACAGATGGTATGTGTGGCAGACCAGTACATCTCGCAGGTAAATGCTATGTTCCCTGGCTCTGTGCATGACGCCTACATCCTGTGGAATAGCAGCATCCTTTATGTGACGGGTCAACTCCAGAGGCACCGTGTGTGGCTGTTAGGGGGACTCTGGTTACCCCAACCTGTCATGGCTACTGACCCCACTGAGGAATCCCAGGAACAGGGCAGAGGAACGCTACAATAAGGGCCATGGGCGGACTAGGAGGGTGATCGAACTCACCTTCGGCCTCCTGAAGGCCAGGTTCAGGTGCCTCCATATGACAGGTGGTTCCCTAGTCTACTCACCAAGGAAGGTGTGCCAGATCATCATCGCCTGCTCTATGCTTCACAATCTTGCTTTGCGACGCCAGGTACCATTTCTGCAGGAGGATGGTCCAGATGACGGTGTTGTGGTAGCTGTGGAGCCTGTGGACAGTGATGAGGAGGAAGCAGAGGAAGAAGACATTGACAACAGGGACTCAGTCATACAGCAATATTTTCAGTGACACACAGGTGAGAACACTTTCTTTACTACTACTTTTACTTTCACACTTCTACCTCTATCCTGTCTGTCAATTTCAACCAGTATTTGGTAACTGAGTTGTACATTTCCATTACGGTGTCACAGGTGTGGTTACCAACGTGTGTCATCTGCTTGCATCCTTCATGGACTTGTGATGTGTGACATAGGTATGTTGTCATTACTATTGTGAACGGATTTTGTCATTGTTATAGCTAATACACATTTTCGAAAACACATACTGACTCCAGATTGTTTTGGGGTTCAAGGGTGTTTATTGAAGTGCTAAATATGGGAGGGGGTGGTAAAATGGTGAGGGGTGATGGTGGGGGAATGTCCTTGGCAGAGTCCAGTCTATTAGTCTCACAGGTGCACTGCCCATATAGGCATAGGAAGTGGAGCTGGGACAGTTCCAATCTGGACAGGGTTACAAAGTGGGACAGTGGGATGACAATCAGGGTGGTCTCATTTCTTGGCGGGGGTCTTGCCATCATGCTCTGTCCTGTTCCTGGATCTCAGGGACCGCTGTCGGGGTGGTTCTCCGTCTGCAGGGGGTGGGGTGCTGGTGTGGTGGTCCTGTGGCGGGGCATCCTGTCCACTAGCGCCGGCGGAGGTGGTGGGCAGTTCATCGTTCAGGCTAGTGTCAGGGGCCCCTTGGAGTGCCACAGTGTCCCTCATGGTGTTCTGTATGTCCTTCAGCACCCCTACGATGGTGCCCAGGGCAGAGGTGATGGTTCTGAGTTCCTCCCTGAAGCCCAAATACTGTTCCTCCTGCAAGCGCTGGGTCTCCTGAAACTTGTCCAGGACCGTAGCCATCGTCTCCTGGGAGTGGTGGTATGCTCCCATGATGGAGGAGAGGGCCTCGTGGAGAGTGGGTTCCCTTGGCCTGTCCGCCCCCTGTCGCACAGCAGCCCTCCCAGCTCCCCTGTGTTCCTGTGCCTATGTCCCCTGGACCGTGTGCCCACTACCACTTCCCCCAGGTCCCTGTTGTTGTTGGGGTGGTAGGTTATCCTGGGTTCCCTGTAGTGGTGGACACACAGCTGATTGACATGTCCTGGGTACGGAGGTATGGGCCAGCTGGGTGGGTGCTGTACTGGTGTTTCCAGAGGGTGGAAGGTCAGTGTTGGGCTGTGCCTGTGTGAGGAGAACCGACTGTCCCAAGCCCACGGTGGTCCGGGCTGGTCATCTGGATCCAGTTGGCCAGAGCTGCTGTCCTCACTGTGGGCCTCTTCTGTGGGTGGGGTGGAGATGTCTGGACCCTCCTGTCTGGTGACGTTAGGTAGTGGTCCTGCAGGGATATAAAAGCATGATTATTGCATCTGTGTGTGTCATGGTGTGCAATGGGTGGGTGAGCGTGTACCCCAGTGCTAGCATTCCTGTGTGGGGGCTTGTGTGATGATGGTTAGGGGTTGTTATGGGTATGTGCAGTGGGCATGCTTTAGTGATGGGTGTCCATGCTTTCTTGTGTCATGCAGGGCTTGGTGTTGGGATGGGTGGTTTGTGTTATTAGTACATTAGTGAGGAGTTGGAGTGATAGGGGATGGGGCGAGGGTGGGGGTGTGTGATAGCATTCAGGTAAGGTGGGGGATATGACAGTTAAGATTTGACTTACCAGTGTCCATTCCTCCACCGACTCCTCCGAGGCCCTCAGGATGCATGATGGTCAAGACTTGCTCCTCCCATGTTGTTAGTTGTGGGGGAGGAGGTGGGGTTCCGCCGCCAGTCCGCTGAACCGCAATGTTGTGCCTGGAGACCGCGGAATGTACCTTCCCCCGTAGGTCGTTCCACCTCTTCCTGATGTCCTCCTGATTTCTTGGGTGCTGTCCCACTGCGTTGACCCTGTCGACTATTCTTCGCCATAGCTCCATCTTCCTAGCTATGGAGGTGTGCTGCACCTGTGATCCAAATAGCTGTGGCTCTACCCATACGATTTCCTCCACCATGACCCTGAGCTCCTCCTCAGAGAACCTGGGGTGTCTTTGGCATGCCATTGGGTGGTGTAGGTGATGTGTGGGGTGGTGTATGTGGTGATGAGTGTGGTGATGTGTAGTGGTGTGTGGTGTTTTGTGCGTGGATGTTGTGTGGGTGATGGTGTTGTGTGCCTCTGTGTGGTGGGGTTGTCTATTGCTGTGCTCGCTCTCTCTGGCCTTCGTCAGAATCTTTTGGTCGTAGGGGTTTGTGGGTGATGTGGGTGTGTGTTTTATATTGTAATGGGTGTGTGGGAGTGGTGTGTGTATGTGTATCAGGTGTGTGTATTTGGAATTGACCAATGTGGTGGGGTTTTGGAGATGTGTGTGTATTTTGAGTGCGGTGGTGTGTACCGCCAATGGAATACCGCGGCTGAGAGACCGCCGTGTGGATTTGTGGGTCGTGATAGCATGGGCGTGTTTCTGTTGGCGTGACGGTGGAGGATTTGTTTTCGCCAGTTTATCACTGACCTTTGGTGTGGCGGACTTGTGTGGGTGTCTGAATTTCGGCGCATTCCGAGCTGTGTGTCATAATAGCTGTGGCGGAATTCCGCGGCGGTATGTTGGAGGTCTTCTGCACGGCGGTAAGCGGCTTTTACCACCAATGTTGTAATGACCCCCTTAGTTTGCTTTTAAAAGACTTAAGGCACTTTATATCACTTTTCAGTGAGATCCCAACATGTACTTATTGCATCTTTAATCATTTTGACCTGCATTTATCTAGATAAATATTATATATTTTTCTAAACACTGTGTGGTGTATTTTTGTGGTGATATATGGTGTTGTTGTATGATTTATTGCACAAATACTTTAGGCATTGCCTTCTAAGTTAAGCCTGACTGCTCAGTGCCAAGCTACCAGAGGGTGGGCAAAGGATAATTTGTATTGTGTGTGACCACCCTGACTAGAGTGAGGGTCCTTGCTTGGACAAGGGTAACCTGACTGCCAACCAAAGAACCCATTTCCAACAGCATGACTACACCACAACAGTTGTAAACAACTTTGGAACATAGTCCCAGGTTTAAGAGGGCCTAGCACATCCTTGTGCTAAAGTGGCCCAACAATGCCAAAATCTATGCACCAGAAATACAAAGTGATGCAAGGCATGCATTGCACCACATTGTAACACCATGCACCACAAAATGGCTGTGACAGGCATAATTTATGCAAGGGGGTGTACACTTGGTAGGCGGGTGCCAAAATGGCGCTATGAAATCCAAGATATTTTAACTGTGTCATATCTTGTGGCTACTTTTAACACCTGCACAGAGCAGTTGTTAAAAGGGGGCAAACAATTGGTATCAGCGGGCCCCTATATATTGTTCAGTGTTAGGCCCATGGGGCTAACCCTGAAGAGTACATCAAACGCATCAAGTTCCTTGATGCTATTGCCCCCTACCCTGCAACATTGCACCATCTTTTAAATATGGTACACACATGGTGGCGGTAGGGGGCACTAAAGGTCAAAAGAACTGTACTGGGTGCAGCTCCATTTTTCTTGACTCTGATCCATGGCCAGGGAAAAAATAAATAAAAGAATGGACTGTCACATGAATGTGTGGGGGGAATGTAAGCATAGTCTGTAGCAACTACATTTTACATTGTCACACACATGTCACACAAGTGTGTTGGCTTGATATATACCTGTAGCAAGCCTGGAAAAAACACGTGAAGGCTCTGTACAGATGTATGGTCTAGGTAGGAAAAGGCTAGCAATTACCTATAATGGCAGGTTTATGTCTGCTAGGCAACCAAGCAAAGTCTGAAAGAATATCACACATGAGTACTGAGAACATACTTCTCAGTGGAATTCACATGTTTGACCAAGAGAGAGTGACATACAGGGATGAATACACATAAATGTCTAGGTGTATAACACCCAATTCAGTTAGTAGTGTAAATGTATGTCAAGCAATGTCCAAACAAGTCGCAGACCCTTGGCAAATTGTATGTGTGGAGAATGACACAGAAAGGTTGAATGTGGTATTCACTCTACTCATAGCTGACATGAGTAATCACAGAACCAAAATACACTCATGGTGAATGTGACATAGGTTGTAGAATGCAGGTATGAGTGTGTGCCCATGTTTAATAAATGAGGTGAAGGTACAGCAGAACAGTTGAGAGAGAGAAGTTGGAAGACGTGGAGGAGCGGTCCCACAGAAATAATATATGGATAATAGGGATGCCTGAAAATACTGAGGGGCGGGCCATGGACCTGTTTGTGGAGGTTTTCAACCTGAAACAGCTGCAACCACATGAATTTTCCAAATTCTTGTAGGTGGAGTGAGCTCACCACATCCCAGGAGCACCACAGAAGCCTGGTGCACTCCCTTGTCCCATCATTGCAAGACTCTTCAACTCACGAGACCGGGATGTGATTCTTCAAGCAGCTCGCGGTGCCCCTCCACTGCATATAGGTAATGCTCAGGTTACCTTCTCCTCTGATTTCACTCTTCCAGTCCGGAGGCTGTGCCGCAGTTTCTTCGAGGTGAAGAAGGCTCTGTGGGAACAGGATCTTAAGTATTAAATGATTTCCCCCGGTGCAGCTTCGAGTAGTCACAGCTGCAAAACTCACTTTGTTTCATCCCCAGAAGATGGCCTGGATTGGGGTGCCAGGGTTGTGGCATCGCAGCGGAGAACTGTGATACACTCCAAGTGGAGATGTCGGGCAAAAATTATTTGCCTAGCCTAGGGCATAGCCCTGATCCTTGGGATGGAGATTGGGACACATAGGAGCAGCACTTGATGATCCTAAATTGGTGATTGGGGGCAAGATTGACACCGAGGATATGAGAAACCAACACAGTAAAGACATTCCAATATGGGGCCGGGTGGGGGCCAGAAGGCAATATTTACACATCCTAGTTATCGGTATGTTTAGTTGGGGCAACAGGTGCTCTGAACAGTTGAGGAGGTGGCCAGTTTGGATTTGGCGGCGCAGTGTAGAAGGGAGGGGGGATTCAAGAGGAGTTATTGGAATCTTGTTTTTGTTTATGTTCAGGCAAGATACATACCACCAGTCAACATAGCTGAGGCACACAGAACATTCACTCTCACAGTCCAACCCCACCCAGGATTGGCCCAGTAACCCCCCGGTACGGTCCATTAACCATATAGTGGGATGGCCAAAGTTAGTATGTCGACCCTAAGAATCCAAGTATACTGGAAAGTCAATGGCTAGGCGACAAACTGGGAGTGGTGCTCTAGTACATGAAACAAGACTCCCCAGATATAGTTATCCTACAAGAGATTCACCTCCTGGGTAATAGGTGTTACACTCTGGCCCGTTGGGGATATAAAATGGCTGTTCATGCGGGCCATACCACCTCCTCTAGAGTAGGAATCTTGGTGAGGAGATTGCTGCCCCTGGTCATTCGGCAAATATGGGCAGATGAGGAGGGTCGCTCTCTGGGACCTAGGAGGGGGGCCTCTTATACATACTTACGGTATATATCCTACCATGACTTCATGACTCAGTACTACCGACACTGACCGCTCTGCTCCTCAGACTTCCAGATGGGAATTGATCGTGGGAGGGGACTTTAAGACAACGCTGAGCGATAGCAAGGACTGACATCCCCCCCGGACTCAGTTAGATGACAATTTGCAGACTTTCTCACTGCCCAGGGACAGGCAGATGCATGGCTTACCTTTAACCCAGCGAGCCAGCACTTTACCTTTTACTCGGGGTGCATGATAGTCTCTCCTGAATTGATCACTTTCTCATGCCAGCTCTCCAGATATTAAAAGTCAGGGAGATTACTAACTTAGCCTGAGGTATTTCTGACCATTCTCTCTTGTGGCTGGTGTATGGTCGGGTGAGAGGTAGAAAACTAGCTGCATTTTGTTGAGCCATTGGTACCTTAAAGTGCCAAAAATTAGAGAAGGGATGTTAGTTGCAACAGGCCATTATTTAAAGGGAAACAGTACTTCAGTGATGTCTGCACTCATGATGGGGGAAGCCTATAAGACAGTAATCAAGAGGGTGGGTTTCTCCATGATGGAGAGGGGGGAAAAAGTAGCCAAATTTGGAGTCTTTTGGATGTTAGTTATTGTCCCTTGAGGCCAGCTTACCAGACGAGGAGGGGTCAGAGGGAGCACACAGGCACAACAGGAAGGTGCTAAAATGCACCATAGGGCAACACAGCACCACATTTATGAAATGGGGGGCCAAACAGGAAGACTATTGGTCAGGCTGGATAGGAAGGGGAAATTGCTAGTAGTGGAGAAGCCATTGCCGAAACGATTGCCCACTACTATGCTAAAATCTATTCTTCAAGGTGTTTCTCCATGAAAAGCGAAGCAGGCGAGTTCCTGGGTGACATCCCCCTTGCAACCCTCCCCACAGAGGATAGGGAAGCCTTAAAAAAATAACTTTCCCGGAGAGAAAAGTTTGAGCCACCAGGGATTTGAAGCCAAGCAAAGCATTGGGCCCAAAAGGGTACCAATGGAACTCTATCAGTTGACAGCCACTAAGCTTTCTCCACATCTGAAGCAGATATATGAGGAGAGCCAGAAGGGGGGGTACTCCCATTAGACCAGTGTCAGACTTCCATAGAAGTCATCCACAAAGAAGGGAAGCTCAGGGAGAACTGTGGGTCCTACAGGCCTATTTTGTTGCTGAATACCAAGGTGAAAATATTAGTTAAAGTGCTGGCCTCGCCTTTGACCCCCATAGTCCACAACTTGATCAGCCTGGACCAGTCAAGCTTCATGTCACAATGCAATATGACTCTTAAGCTCCATAGATTACATGGGGTACCAGGCAGAAAGACACCATTCAGGAAGGCACTGTGATCTTGTCCCTTGACGTGAGCATTGCCTTTGACACTGTGGAATGGCCTTGCCTGTTTGGAGTGCTAGAGAGGCTGGGCTTCCACTCTCGCTTTATAAGCTGCATACAACTCATATGTACAGCTCCCCAGGCCCACATAGTAGTGACCGGCACATGGTCTGAACCATTTGCCCTTCACCGGGGCGTGAGACAAGGGTGTCTATTCTCCCCCTCTCCTGGCCTTAGTCCTAGAACTGCTGGAAGCTTGGGTGCGTCCTGACCCCTTAATCTGTGGCCTCAGCTGGGCATACCAATGGGAAGACAGAATATCACTGTATACTGATGATATTCTGCTTTATGTATCATAGTGCTCACAGTGACACAATTTGGCTGAGGCTCTGGCTATACGATTAACTCTACCACATCTACCATTTTTATCCTCAAAGGAGCTCATGCCAGACTGCTGTGAGACTGTGAATCCGAGGTGGTGACTGAGGGCTTCAAATACGTGGGCATTTTTTATAACTAAAGATCCAACATGCTTCTAGTCCCATAATCACCTCACACTCCTGACCCGCCTTAGATGTTCGACAATGGAGGGCTCTCCCCTTGTCATTTCGGCCCAGCGCCACTCTTTTCAAGCTGGTGACCCTCCCACTCTTTTCATACGTATTGCATAATACCCTCATCATACCAGACTGCTATATATAGTAAACTCAGCAATCTATTATGGAATGGAGGCACAGCAAGAATAGCTCTGGCCAAGCTGACAAGAGCTAGTATGATGGTGAGAGTTCCTGATATCAGGAAATATCACTGGGCAGCACAAGTCACAACTAAAAATTATTGGATGTACGCATCCCCAGATGACCTGGTCTACCATATGTATAGGTGGCTGATGCAACTGGGGGGGTAAATGAGAGCCCTATGGGCCAGATGAACAAAACTTTTTGCACGTCGCAAAAAGCGAATTTTGCTGTTTGCGATGTGCAAAAAGCACATCGCGATGCCCAATCCCCATTTTGCGATTCGGTAACCTGGTTACCGATTCACAAAACGGGACTGTGAGTTGCAATTAGGAAGGGGTGTTCCCCTTCCTAATTGCGAGTCGCAGCACGATCTTGTATTGTTTTGTGACCGCGAACTCGATCGCAAAACAATCGCAGTTAGCACCAATTCCAAATGCCAACCCTTTGTGAATGGCATTGAAAACATTTTTTCAGAGAAACGAAAATGTTTCATTTTTTAGTTTAGTAATGCATCTCGTTTTCCTTTAAGGAAAACGGGCTGCGTTTAAAAAAAAAACTGCTTTATTTAAAAGCAGTCACAGAGATGGTGGTCTGCTGTCTCCAGCAGGCCACCATCCCTGTGAGTGCTGCGAGTCTCAAGGGGTCGCAAATTGCAACCCACCTCATTAATATTAATGAGGTGGGCCTTTGCGACCCCCTTGCGAGTCGCAGATGGTGTCAGGGACACCATCCTACATTCTGAATTGCGACTCGCAAATTGCGAGTCAGTTTGACTTGCAAATTGCGGGTCGCAATTCAGAATTTTACTACATCTGGCTAAAAAAGTGCCAGCCCCAAGATGATACAAAGTAGTGGACCAGCTGTAACAACACTCACACACTGACACACCACACTTCTGGCCCTGGGATGGGCTGGGAAAATTACACAGGCCACCTACCTATGGGATTCTGGGGCACCTAGTAACCTGAGAGATTTGCCTGGGTTTGATGAATGGGATATAATAAGCATAATAGGCATATCATAATTGTTATACCTATGGTCAAAGGCTCTGGTTGTTCACTTTCTAGATCTACAGGCCGAGTACACCTTGGCTTCACCCGAATACTACCGCTATCTTCAGGTGCATCATGCTCTGTGGTCGGTGCTTCTGGGGAGGAGTAGATGTGTCCAAGTCCTCCCCTCTGGAAACTAGACTGCTGGAAGAACACCTGCATATAAAAGCCATATCACTAACTTATCAAAAGTTAGTCAATAATATGCCACACCCACTTACTCAACTCAAGGGAAGATGGGAGCGGGATGTGGGAAGTCTTGAAGAGGACGAATGGTACGCAGCGTTGGCTTCCCCACAGGAGGTGGGAATTAGAGTCCGGTATTGCATGGAGCAGCTATGGATCCTGTATAGGTCCCACCTGGCAGGCAAGGTTAAGGCCAAAATAGACCAAACAAATGACGCTTGTTGTCTGAGGCGGTGTGGTCTTGAGGGAACGTTTAGCACATTATATGGGAGTGCCATACAGAACTACTGGAAGTCTATGATTGCCAGCATGAATTAAATGTGGTGTAGCACAATAGTGGGGTCTGTTAAACATCTGGGAAGATACAGGTATTGGGAGGGTTGCAGTATCATGGATAACACTTGCATTGAAGATAGTCAAAAGAAACATAGCATCCCTTGTGCCAGAAGTCAGCAACTATAAGAGAGTCTTGGGCTGGTGCTTGGTGGCTGAGAATGTGGTAGAGGAAGGCCGGGCCGGGCCTGCCCTGGAAATGAATAAACATACAGGGCTCACAAGAACACTTACAGGGGGATTATATGTACTAGCCCCCTCGTTGAAACAACGTCAGTCCCGGATGGGAACCATTGTGAGCCGCAGGTAGACCAGGAGGGGTTGGAAAGGAAATTGTGCACATCCATAAATAAAGATTGTTAATGACAGCAATGCCTCAGATTGTGCTTGTTGCTTGCAGCTATGCTCCGTCTAGAATGAATTTGAATGTATATGATATGATCTTTCCAAAGTGTTAATAAAAAGATAAATACATTTTTTTTTAAACTGATGTGAAAGGACAGCTGAGAGACTCCCCTACATCATTTTGAGATCCAATATGTGGAGGTCACTTAGACACTACATGAGTGTTGTGGCTGGTGTTCTGGGATGTGTGGGGGCAGTCATGTGATCTAGCAAAGCCTGGAAATGGGAGGTATATACTATTACTTAGCCTGTAGAGGAGGCTGTGTCCATCTCCAAAGCACACAAGTCTGCCTTAGTCTGCTGTGCTTGAATGAAGGGACAATGCTGGCGACAAAGATGGGTACTAAGGCTAATCAGCAGAAAATTATGCCAGCAATATAGTTTAGTACCATACATGATAAGATATGCCATCAATGTGTGTGAAGGAACACACATACTCATTGTATAACACAACAAAGCTTCTTTGTAACACCAGACACTTATCTACAGAGAATGTGTAGGTCAGTACATATTCCAGTACATATTCCAGGCACATTTGCAATGACTACAACTATGTGCCTGGCCAGCAAACAAGTGGGACAGAAGCTAGTGACAAATGACAGTATCTGTATACTGGTTCTACAGATATGACACAGTTCCATAATCTATCATTGACACAACCAAGCATCATAGGAATAATCTCACCTATTTATACCATGTCATGTAAAACCATGGCAAATGATTAGACATGTCCTACACAAACATGCTGGTAGTCCCCAATATATAATAGGGCATGCCTGATATCAAGAACCCCAAAGGTAACAAAACATGCTTGGCCATGGGGTCACAAATATGCAGGTGTGTGTCTGCAGGGGACTGTGAATCGCAGTGCTGATGATCCATCATGAGGATGGCAGATCTCCAACACCCTCCCAATCCTCAGAGGAGGCTACATCGACTCTTCATACAGTCAGGGGCCTGTTGATTGTGCACAGTGAACTGAGCTGAGGTGAACACAGTCAACCTGCATCAATGCATGCAACAATGGGCCTGTATGGGCATTCAAGGTACCACAGGAGCACTGATAACTAGGGTGCCATCATTGTCAGAGAGCATCCCTGCCATACAAATTATATGCAATTTTGTGTCATTGTCATTCCAAGTGTATGTTGCTAACACCTAAGACCTACATTTTTCAACACATGTCCCACCTAGGTAGACTAGGCTTTGTGCTGTCTATTTCCGTATGGACAAAATAGTACAATTTACATGAGAAAATGTGTATTGTCGCATGATTTCTTACAAAATTAGATGACCTGTACAAATGTTTCCACATTGGGAAACATAGTTAACGCAGGTATGAGTACACAGCTTTGAGACAATGGCCTACATATATTACTGCTGGAATTAAGAATTGGTATGTGTCAAATCCCTAAACACACCACTGTATCATGCATCACTTATTATACACGAAACATATATTTTCACAACAAACATGTCACATACATACCTACAGTAGCAAATGTCAGCACACCATCTCCAACATTTTACATGATTCAAACTATATGTTACATGTTTTGCTTTGCATCATGAATTCTGGGCCTAACAACAAACCAGAGTGTGGACATACAAGCACTCTCATTGTCATGGCTTATCGGGTCTTATCCCAGCCTTAGTCAACAGCATCCTTTGCTAAAGATTTGCCAAGGGTATTATATGCATGTACATGTATTGTACATGCCTATCGATTCTTATGCTGTGTTTTGAAATGTACAGTCTGAATTTTGACATGACAATGTGGTAGAACCTCAATATGAGTAGCATCAATATGTATATGTATGTGGAAAACATTCTTCATACGCATGCAGTTTTGCAAACAGTATCAGCCCTCCCATTCATCATATACATCTAAAAACATATGGTAACACATTCCTATGTTACCAGTACACAGAGAAATACACATGCATACACATGTTGCCATACCGTACAAACTACATAGATGCATAGCCCCTGTAACAAGGTATGTGAATCTGGGTGCACTGTCAGCCTTTCCTCCAAAATTCACATGGCCATCATGCGTAAAACAAAAATGACACATACAATACTTTTCCATTCATCCCAAATCACAAAAATGACACCTGGCATCATGCGCGTTTACTCTAAATAGTCTTGCCTTCTCAGCCTTCCCTCCAAAATCCATGAATGCCCTGCATGCTTCAAAAAATTACGCATACTGAGGTCCTTAAAACATTACCTATGCCAAAAAAGGTGCCTGGCACCTGCGCCTCAAATCTAAGTCTACAGGCCTTGTCAGCTTTCATAGAAAAATTCCATGCATGGCCTTCATGCATAAAAAAAAAAACACTATGAGATAACATGCAGCATACGCCCAGGAAGTGACGTAACATGACTTCCTTACTGCACACATGGAAAAGTGAATTTACTTTCACTTTTACTTTACAGTCTTGTAGTCTGTGGTTGAGAAAGGTTGTGTGGTGCTTGTGCTGGTGTGAGGATTGATGGATCTTGACTGTTTTGAGCTGTGTACTGTCTGTGTGCAGTCCTTTTTGTAAATTTTGTAAGTGTTTTGTGTATTCTTGTCCTGTAATTATGTAAGTATTGTCAGGTGCCTTTCTTGGGGTAGTTTATTTTGTTGGGGTATTTGGGGTTAGTTACAGTATAGTTTATTATTTGTTGAATTATTATATTGCAGTGGATGGAACCTGCAAAATGGCAGGGAAGGTGAGAGCCAATCGGATGAGTGGTGATGAACTGGGAGAGTTCATCTGGTTATTGTGCCACTGCCTCCCCAACATGGTGGCTAAGAGTGGCCAGGTTATCAAGGGCTACCCAATGGAGGTCAGGAAGCTGCAGTGGGGCAAGGTGCTCTATCAGCTACGTATGATCTTCTTGGTGGAGTGCACGGACCACCAGCTTAAACACCAGTGCCTGTGAAGGGGATCTCTTATATCACCTGGTGAATCGGGTTGGTGGACCTTTTGGTAAGTATCCCTTTTACATTACAACATCCTCATTTGCATGTGCATGAAAGTAGGACATAAGGATAAATGCAGCATGCCATGACAAGGGTGAGGACAGCAAGCTTTATGTCTCAATCAACCAATATTTATGAGAGATCAGCAATGCACAGATTGCAGACAATTAGCATATTCCCCTCTGTGTACCTTGTGTATTACATATACATGTTGAAGTGCTGAGAATGGTACACACATGTGCAATGCTGCAAGAGATTATGGGGGTCATTACAACCCTGGCGGACGGTGTTAAAGCGGCGGTAAGACCGCAAACAGGCCGGCGGACAAAAAAAAGGAATTATGACCCTGGCGGAAACCGCCAACAAAGACAGCCACTTTAACACACCGCCCGCCACGGCGGTACAGACAAGCAGCGCGGCGGTCACCGCCAACAGACAGGCGGGAGACAATGTACCGCCCATATATCAGAACACACCAATCTGCCACCTTTTCCGGGGCGGATTCACCGCGGATAAAAACACGGCGGAAACAGCTTTTGCTATGGGAAAACGCTCACCTGAACACACTCCACGAGGAACGACGACTCCATGGATCCCGAACTCCATATACTACCTGCCCTTGTCTTTCTGCTCCTCTATGAACAACAGCGACGTAGGCGCCGAAGATACCGGTGAGTACTGCACCTACGACACGGGGAGGGGGGAGGCAAAAGTTAGGGGGACACCCACCAAACACCCCCACCCTCGCATATCACAACATACACACCAATGACGTCAAAAATATCACATGAACAACCCACAATCCCCCCGGAAGAATGCAAAGACAAAGCGAATTGCGGTCAAACATTGTAATGTGCCAATATACATGTCATACAAAAATATACTGATATATATCTCGAATTCTGTCATAATTATATATACAATACAAGAAGTAGTGCAGATATGTACACAACAATGTCCGTGCACCAACAGTCCAAAAATGCATGGGCGAGGCCCACAATAGATACCTGACCAAAATCCGAGAGAACACTGCCGGGGCATCAGATAGAAACACTACAGGCACCTCAGGGGGAAAGGAAGGGGGGGCACCTCAGCCACATGAATGCGAAGCCAGATCCACGACGGGGCTCCATGCCCATTGATGTATCCTGGGGAGTGCAAAGCCACAGTCTCTCAAGTCTCTACAGTGGGTGGCTTGCCCACTGTGCCATCCTGGGGAGTGCAAAGCCACAGTCTCTCAAGTCTCTACAGTGGGTGGCTTGCCCACTGTGCCATCCTGGGGAGTGCAAAGCCACAGTCGCTCAAGTCTCTACAGTGGGTGGCATGCCCACTGTGCCATCCTGGGGAGTGCAAAGCCACAGTCTCTCAAGTCTCTACAGTGGGTGGGTTGCCCACTGTGCCATCCTGGGGAGTGCAAAGCCACAGTCTCTCAAGTAGATGCAGTTCTCTACTGGTACTGGGTGGGACTGGTGCCCAGACTGGATGAGTCTCCCCGTGAAAGTTCCTGTCCTGTCACTGTCCCAGCTGCACATGGGATAAGGATGCCTGATGTGGCGGCCTATTCATACCTACACGGTCTTTGCTATGTTCAGCGGTGCTTTGACATGGCGGTCTGTGCCCTGTTCAGCGGTGCTTTGCCATGGCGGTCTGTGCCCTGTTCAGCTGTGCTTTGACATGGCGGTCTGTGCCCTGTACAGCGGTGCTTTGACATGGCGGCCTGTGCCCTGTTCAGCGGTGCTTTGCCATGGCGGTCTGTGCCCTGTTCAGCGGTGCTTTGACATGGCGGTCTGTGCCCTGTTCAGCGGTGCTTTGCCATGGCGGTCTGTGCCCTGTTCAGCGGTGCTTTGCCATGGCGGTCTGTGCCCTGTTCAGCGGTGCTTTGCCATGGCGGTCTGTGCCCTGTTCAGCGGTGCTTTGACATGGCGGTCTGTGCCCTGTTCAGCGGTGCTTTGCCATGGCGGTTCAGGACTGTTCATCAGTGCTTTGACATGGCGGTTCTGATACTGACATCGGTGTGTGGCATGACGATCTCCACACTGGACATTGGTGTGTGGCATGATGTTCCATCATTGCCCAGCGGGGCTGTGGCATCCTGGCCCCTCCTGGACTGTGACTCTGGCGGTGGTCTCCTGACCAGTAACGATACTTGGGCCCTCCTGGGCTGTGACTCCGGCGGTGGTCTCCTGACCAGTGACGATACTTGGGCCTTCCTGGGCTATGACTCAGCCGGTGGTCTCCTGACCAGTGACGATACTTGGGCCCTCCTGGGCTGTGACTCCGGCGGTGGTCTCCTGACCAGTAACGATACTTGGGCCCTCCTGGGCTGTGACTCCGGAGGTGGTCTCCTGACCAGTGACGATACTTGGGCCCTCCTGGGCTGTGACTCCGGCGGTGGTCTCCTGACCAGTAACGATACTTGGGCCCTCCTGGGCTGTGACTCCGGCGGTGGTCTCCTGACCAGTAACGATACTTGGGCCCTCCTGGGCTGTGACTCCGGCGGTGGTGTCCTGACCAGTAATGATACTTGGGCCCTCCTCGGCTGTGACTCCGGCGGTGGTCTCCTGAGCTGTGACTCTGGCGGCGGTTTTCCTGACCAGTAACGATACTTGGGCCCTCCTGGGCTGTGACTCTGGCGGTGGTCTCCTGACCAGTAACAATACTTGGCCCTCCTGGGCTGTGACTCCGGCGGTGGTCTCCTGACCAGTGACGATACTTGGGCCCTCCTGGGCTGTGACTCCGGCGGTGGTCTCCTGACCAGTAACGACGGTGCTGGCGGTTGTGTCTGGGCCGCCGGAAATGATGGCGCACTTCTCCGCCGTGACACTCACAACAGGCTGGGGAGACTTCCTCGGGACCTTCCCCACCTTTTTTGGAGTTACAGCTGACTCACCAATCGCCTTCGATCCCATTTCAGTTGTAGTCCCACCAGGAGTCTTGACACGGTCCCGTCGTCCAACCTCCTTTTTCAGAGCCTTTACAGGGGGTGGGCGGCCAGTGCCTTGGCTCCGGGTCCTACTGCCTGCCCTGGTGGACGGTGCACTCCAAAAACCTGGAACACACACCACTGGTACTGGAGGCTTTTTGGCTGAGGCGCTACGACGGAACTGATGAATTTGAGGGGGGGGTGGGGGCAAAAAGGTCAATTTGACATAGGGACAGTTTCTGACGGACACTGTGATGGGTAGTTGGAGGGGGTCTGGGAGTGGAGGAAGAGGAGGTGGTTGTAGGAGGTGTCACCTTAGGTGTTTTGGGTGCATGTGAAGGTACTGTAGGCTGTCGTGACGTGGATGGATGTTTGGTGAGTGATTGCCGGCGTTTGTGTACTTTGGGAGGGGGCGTCACAGACACACTGGGAGAGGACTCAGGGGACGTGTAAATGGCAGTGGGGGTGGTGAGTGCAGGGGAGCGGCTTGTGGTGCTGGGTGTCCTGGTGCGAGTCCTAGTGCCTGTATATGTGGTGCATGCAGGTGTGTGTGTAGACGAGACTGGGAGGGAGGAGGGAGAAGAGGAGGAGGGGGACACATTGGAGACAGTGGATGTTGCTGTGTCTGTATGGGTCTGATGCTTGTGTGAGTGCCAGTGGTGTGTGTGGTGTCTATGTTTGCTTGAGCTACTTTTGGGTGTTGACTTGTGTGCATGCTGGTCTGTAGGTGTGCTTGGGATGGGCTGGGGTACAGGGGATTGGGTCTGGGTGGAGGAAGTTGGAGGGGGGAGGCTGGAAACAGGGACAATGGCTGCCATCAGTGCTGAGGTCAGAGATTGCAGGGTTCGCTGAAGGACAGCCTGACCAGAATGAATGCCCTCCAGGAATGCATTACCGTGTTGCAACTCTCGTTCTACACCCTGGATGGCATTCACAATGGTAGACTGCCCAACAGTGAGTGACCTGAGGAGGTCAATGGCCTCCTCACTGAGGGCAGCAGGGGTGACAGGGGCAGGGCCTGAGGTGCCTGGGGCGAAGGTGATGCCCACCCTACTGGGTGAGCGGGCACGGGGCGAAGGCTGAGGGGCTGCTGGGAGGGCGGTGCTGGTAGGGGGGTGGCAGCTGTACCTGTAGAAGAGGGGGCACAGATGTTGCCGCCACCACAAGGGAGCTCCCATCGGAGGACGAGTCCGTGTCGCTGGTTGCTGATCCGGTGACCGCCGTGAAGCTCCCCTCGCCCTCCGTCCCACTGGTGTATTCAGAGTCCATGGTGTGGCCCTCCATGGCCATGTGGGATGCAGTCCCCTCGTGCTCCGGTGCCACTGTACCTCCGCCAGATGATGCTGATGCACAAAAGAACAGGGAGAGCACAAAAAAGGGGGGGACGACAGAAGAAAGACAGGTTGAGTGCATGGCTTACCGCTACCGTTGGCGGACAATACAGACACAGCAGCCCCCTGCACTACGCCACTCTCTTGGGCTCTACAGATGCAGTTCCTGGGATATGGCCTACATGGCTATGGTGGACATCTGCACACATAGATGACACAGGGGCATGTATACCTGTACTTGGCACTCTACAGAGGTGGGGTGGAGTGCCACATGGCCTGCATTACGGAGGGGCCTAACCTACGGAACTCGCCCTGGCCTAGGGAATCCCACAGCCCACCCCCCCACCCAGACCCTCCACTGCGCGCAAAGTCAGCAGAATGAGAGTGTACTCACCCCCGTGTGTCTGCTGTGATGCCCTCAAGCGCCCATCCAACTCAGGGTAGGCCACCGCCAGGATCCGGAACATCAGGGGGGTCATGGTGCGACGGGCACCCCTCCCACGTTGGGAGGCCATCCCCAGCTGAGCCTCCGCCGTCTTCTTGCTCCCGCGGCGAATGTCCTCCCATCTTTTACGGCAGTGGGTGCTCCGTCTCTGGTGGACCCCCAGGGTCCGGACGTCCTTGGCGATGGCACGCCAAATATCCTTCTTCTGGTGGGCGCTGACCTACATGACATGTACAGGGGAAGAAGAGATGTCATTAGCAACTGCACCGTCGAAGTGAGTGGCCCACATCCCTACCCTTGCCATCTGGCACATGCATTCAGAGTCCTTCGTGCTCGCAGAACTCTGCCCCCTTCCTTCTTACATCCAGCCCTCTCCACCCAGCCATAGCCCATACAACTTGCACCCTATGTACTCACCTGTTGGTCTGGAGGACTGTAGAGTAGCGTGTACTGGGGAAGGACCCCGTCCACGAGCTTCTCCAACTCCTGTGCAGTAAAGGCAGGGCCCCTTTCCCCAGACGCACGTGCCATTGTCTCTTCCAGACTGAGGTCACAGCAGCACTTGCAGTATAGGTCCTCTCCTGTCGAAGATCAGGTATCGAGTGATTGAACAGATAGAAAATGGCGGTCATATCCGCGGCGGTGACGTCCGCTGCGGTGCATATCATCACCGCCGGCGCACTTCGTCATTGGCTCCTGGGACCCATACGGTCCAATGTTAACCAATGCAGCATTGCGCAGCGGTCTTCAACCACCTACCGCGACGGTGTACAACGCCAGCGCAGTTACCTCACATCCCATAGTCCCAGTTTAGAGGTCAGGCAGCTACCATTTCAGGGGCCCACAGGGCTTCATTTTCAACTGCGTCACACATACCTAGGCCTGGACTCAACACACATACAGACAACTTTTTGGATTTTGTTTCGTGTTCTGTGTAGCTGTGGGTACATACCTCTGAGTTGCTTCACTCTGTGTTCGCTGTTGTCCTTCCTAGGCACCGTCAGCTGGGACATGTGAGGAGATGGAGGAATCCTCCAGTGTACCGACCGCTGGTGGACCTGTTGACAATGGAGGAGCGACATTTAATTATCACCTACAGGTTTGACCGTGCCACAATCCAGGAACTGTGTACCCAGTTGGAGCCAGACCTTATGTCACCAATCTGCCATCCCACAGGAATCCCCCGTCAAGTGCAGGTGCTATCAGTGCTCCATTTCCTAGCAAGTAGGTCATTTCAAACAACAGTGGCCCTGGCATCAGGGATGTCCCAGCCTATGTTTTCCAACGTGTTGTAAAGACTGTTGTCTGCCCTGCTGAAACACATGAGGAGCTACATCGTTTTCCCTCAGGTGGAGGATTTGGCTACTGTTAAAGGTGACTTCTATGCCCTTTGACATATCCCTAACATCATAGGTGCCATTGATGGGACCCATGTAGCTCTGGTCCCCCCCCACAGGAGTGAACAGGTGTACAGGAACCGGAAGAGTTTTAATTCCATGAATGTACAGATGGTATGTTTGGCAGACCAGTACATCTCACAGGTAAATGCTATGTTCCCTGGCTCAGTGCATGACGTCTACATCCTGTGGAATAGCAGCATCCATTATGTGATGGGTCAACTCCAGAGGCACCGGGTGTGGCTATTAGGGGACTCTGGTTACCCCAACCTGTCATGGCTATTGACCCCAGTGAGGAACCCCAGGACCAGGGCAGAGGAACGCTACAATGAGGCCCATGGGCGGACTAGGAGGGTGATCGAATGCACCTTCGGAATCCTGAAGGCCAGGTTCAGGTGCCTCCATATGACAGGTGGTTCCCTGTTCTACTCACCAAGGATGGTGTGCCAGATCATCATCGCCTGCTCTATGCTTCACAATCTTGCTTTGCGACGCCAGGTGCCTTTTCTGCAGGAGGATGGTCCAGATGACGGTGTTGTGGCAGCTGTGGAGCCTGTGGACAGTGATGAGGAGGAAGCAGAGGAAGAAGACATTGACAACAGGGACACAGTCATACAGCAATATTTCCAGTGACACACAGGTGAGAACACTTTCTTGACTACTACATTTACTTTCACACTTCTACCTTTATCCTGTCTGTCTATTTCAAGCAGTATTTGGTAATTGAGTTGTACATTTCCATTACGGTTCCACATGTGTGGTTACCAACGTGTGTCATCTGCTTGCATCCTTCATGGACTTGTGATGTGTGACATAGGTATGTTGATATTACATTTTCTAACAGATTTGGTCATTGTCATAGCTAATACACATTTTCAAAATCACAGACTGACTCCTGAGATTTTTGTGCTTCAAGAGTGTTTATTGAAGTGCTAATTATTGGAGGGGGTGGTAAAATGGTGATGGGTGATGGTGGAGGAATGTCCATGGCAGAGTCCAGTCTATTAGTCTCACAGGTGCATTGCCCATATGGGCATAGGAAGTGGAGCTGGGGCAGTTCCAATATGGACAGGGTTACAAAGTGGGACAGTGGGATGACAATCAGGGTGGTCTCGTTTCTTGGTGTGGGTCTTGCCATCGTGCTCTGTCTTGTTCCTGGATCTCAGGGACCGCTTGCGGGGTGGTTCTCCGTCTGCAGGGGGTGGGGTGCTGGTGTGGTAGTCCTGTGGCAGGGCGTCCTGTCCACTAGCGCCGGCGGAGGTGGTGGGCAGTTCATCGTCCATGCTAGTGTCAGGGGCCCCTTGGAGTGCCACGGTGTCCCTCATGGTGTTCTGTATGTCCTTCAGCACCCCTACGACGGTGCTGAGGGCGGAGCTGATGGTTCTGAGTTCCTCCCTGAACGCCAAATACTGTTCCTCGTGCAGGCGCTGGGTCTCCTGAAACTTGGCCAGGACCGTAGCCATCGTCTCCTGGGAGTGGTGGTATGCACCCATGATGGAGGAGAGGGCCTCGTGGAGAGTGGGTTCCCTTGGCCTGTCCGCCCCCTGTCGCACAGCAGCCCTCCCAGTTCCCCTGTGTTCTTGGGCTTCCGTCCCCTGGACCGTGTGCCCACTACCACTTCCCCCAGGTCCCTGTTGTTGTTGGGGTGGTGGGTTATCCTGAGTTCCCTGTAGTGGTGGACACACAGCTGATTGATGTGTCCTGGGTACGGAGGTATGGGCCAGCTGGGTGGGTGCTGCACTGGTGTTTCCAGAGGGTGGAAGGTCAGTGTTGGGCTGTGCCTGTGCGAGGGGAACCGACTGTCCCGAGGCCCACTATGGTCCGGGCTGGTCATCTGGATCCAGTTGGCCACAGCTGCTGTCATCACTGTGGGCCTCTTCTGTGGGTGGGGTAGAGATGTCTGGACCCTCCTGTCTGGTGACATTAGGTAGTGGTCCTGCAGGGGTGTAAAAGCATGATTATTGCATCTGTGTGTGTCATGGTGTGCAATAGGTGGGTGAGCGTGTACCCCAGTGCTAGCATTCCTGTGTGGGACCTTGTGTGATGATGGTTAGGGGGTGTTATGGGTATGTGCAGTGGGCATGCTTTAGTCATGGGTGTCCATGCTTTGTTGTGTCATGCAGGACTTGGTGTTGGGATGGGTGGTTTGTGTTATTAGTACATTAGTGAGGAGTTGGAGTGATAGGGGAGGGGGTGAGGGTGGGGGTGTGTGATAGCATGCAGGTAGGGTGGGGGATATGATAGTTAAGATTTGACTTACCAGTGTCCATTCCTTCACCGACTCCACCGAGGCCCTCTGGATGCATAATGGTCAAGACCTGCTCCTCCCATGTTGTTAGTTGTGGGGGAGGAGGTGGGGGTCTGCCGCCAGTCCGCTGTACTGCGATGTTGTGCCTGGAGACCACGGAACGCACCTTCCCCCGTAGGTCGTTCCACCTCTTCCTGATGTCGTCCCGATTTCTTGGGTGCTGTCCCACTGCGTTGACCCTGTCGACTATTCTTCGCAATAGCTCCATCTTCCTTGCAATGGAGGTGTGCTGCACCTGTGATCCAAATAGCTGTGGCTCTACCTGTACGATTTTCTCCACCATGACCCTTAGCTCCTCCTCAGAGAACCTGGGTTGTCTTTGCCGTGCCATGGGGTGGTGTAGGTGATGTGTGGGATGGTGTATGTGGTGATGAGTGTGGTGATGTGTAGTGGTGTGTGGTGTTTTGTGCGTGGATGTTGTGTGGGTGATGGTGTTGTGTGCCTCTGTGTGGTGGGGTTGTCTATGCTGTGCTCTCTCTGTCGCCTTCGTCTATAATTTTTGGTCATAGGGGTTTGTGGGTGATGTGGGTGTGTGTATCAGGTGTGTGTAAATCGAATTGTCCAATGTGGCGGTGTTTTGGAGATGTGTGTGTATTTTGAGCGTGGCGGTGTGTACCACCAATGGAATACCGCGGTTGAAAGACCGCTGCTTGGATTCGTGGGTCGTAATAGCATGGGCGTGTTTCTGTTGGTGTGGAGGTGGAGGATTTGTTTCCGCATGTTTATCGCTGACCTTTGGTGTGGCGGTGTTGTGTGGGTGTCTGAATTTCGGCGGATTCCGTGATGTGTGTCATAATAGCTGTGGCGGGCTCCCGCGGCCGCGGCAGTGTGTTGACGGTCTTCTTCACGGCGGTAAGCGCCTTTTACCGCCAATGTTGTAATGACCCCCTATGTTTCCTAGGCACAAATGTAAATGCCCATCATGGGCTTTACAACTGTGGAAATGTGCTAAGTAATGTTTAAGTGATAACAAACATGATGCAGGGGTATTGGTGGTTATCAGTGTGTGCGTTCCTTGAGTTATGTATGTGCAGAGTAACACGACAAGAATGCAAATGTAAGAAGGACTAATTGGCTCCTAATGAAACATCATTGTCATAGTTTTTGTAGGTAATGTGGCTGATGGAGGTAAGTATTACCTAACCATATGTCAACATTTGCACAATGCAAGCAATGTAGCAGTTTTAAAGCCTGATGGCACATGATGGCAGCATCAGGCCTAATGAACGCAAGTGTGTTTTCCTGTCATAGTTGTTTCCACTGTGCCATTTTTAACTTGTATTAGTGCTAAGACAGGTTGGTAAAATAACAATTCTATTGTTATCAAAATGCCTAATTTCACTTAGCAGGTTTAGCACCTTCAAGTATGGTCAAAGCATGCTAAGTGCCACCAAAATGTCATAGTTTACAACATCAGTGTCATGACATGCGCTATGGTGTGCCATACGTTATGTACAGTACACACATGCTGGAGTTATGTTGTGGTTGTATGGGTTTGAAAAGAGTCAAGCATTTGAGTGATTGCTCCATTTAAACATAGATTACCTACAAAGTTCTAAGCTTCTGCCAATAGACAGTATCTTGTCCCCCAAACATTTGTAACAAATGTTTCTGAGACATGTATGTATGTGTGCATCCCATATATGTATATGTTTTTGTGGGCTAAATGTGTCTTTCTGACTGAAATGTAATAGATGACAGTTGTTCACTCCTAACACTAAGTTGACTGGCTCACTCGGCTAAACCCGTGGAATGTGTAACAGATGTCCATGCTTTTATTTGTTCAACTATCACAAAGCTATGTTTTCCAGTCATGTCCTGCAGGTGGACCTCCACCCTTCACTATTGGAGATGTTTCCAAGTTTGTAGACCCCGTTGCAGCCAGTAAGTTTCACCTTGTATGTCATGTGTAGAACCAGGGTTGTGCGTAAAATGTTATGATGTGTGCTGTAGTGTGGTTAGTTTTATGTATTCATTGCGCTATAGCTTCAGGCTTTAGGCCTTTGTGCACTTTGCCCTGAATATATTTTATTCATTTGCTGACAGCCTAGAGCCTCTGTGCACTTTGCTCTACATGCTTTTTATTAGGCTTCGTACTGTTATTTTTCAAATAGCCAGTTCTACGGTGTTGTTTTTTATTTCATATCACACTGTTTTGCCTACTTCAGCACTGGAGTTCTCCGTAACATATTTACTCTGTGCTTCAGTCAAGGATACAGTCTGGTACATTGCCGATAGACGTGGTAGGAGTTTAGACTTGGCATTCCTGCGTAGGGACATTTTGTGATCACGATGACATGTTAGTTATAAAATCACTTCCTTGTCCCAATACATGCAAGAGGGAGATTCCGACCAGGGAACCACAACTAGACGCTGACTGCCTCGTTGCAGATGCTGAACCAAGATCACAGGTCTTTGCACAGGTATGAGGGCTGATGTCTCCACAGTGATTCTAATAGGCAAGCTAGAAGCTTAACATGCTGTGCTCTAAATAGAACAAGCAGAGGGAGAGTAGAAACTGTTAGACAATATGATAGCTTTGTTCTTATGTTTTACTCTCCTGGTGACTATTTCAATCCTACTGTGTTTGAAGTAAATCCATAAGAAAAATACCAATTCAAAAAGTAGATCACTTGTTTATTTGTTCAAGTCCTGAATAATGAAAGACCCCAGCCGCTCCTGCTCAGCTCCTTCTTTAACTGCCTCCAATCCCCCCATTCCAGGCAGTACCATTCTAAGAGCAGGGAGAGCAGGAAGATACCATTTCACATAACATAAATAAACGAAGCGTAAAGGGGCAAGATATAATTACCTGAACCTTGAATTACAATTTGCATACATAAATGTTTCCCCAACAAACAGAATACCACACCATCTTTCCCCTTCAAACAAATAACCATAAACATATATACATAATATTATTTTGACATTCCTATTGAGATTCCTAAATAACTATTAAAATATACACATTATTTTATTTTGACAATTCTATTGAGATTCCATACACGTCCATCATCCAATTTAACCGCTCCTTTATAGACTTTAATAATTTTAAAGACTCTACTAAAGTGAGACTGCCCTCCACCAGTTCTCCCTGGTAATTTGACTTTAACTAACTCCCCTACCCCAAAATGCATCTCCTTTACAGATTTTCTCGCATCATACACAAGTTTTCTTTTCTCCTGACAGGACAAATGCTTACTCCTTGCTGAAACTCTCCTGCCCTCATAATTGAGATGTTCCTTGGTATAATTTTTAACCCACGGTGGATTTATCACAGTGTGAGGTATACGTTTCCTGAACATGATGAACGGAGATTGACCAGTGCTAGTGTGAGGGGTGAACCTATATTCCTCAACCTTCTTCTTCACCATATACTCCCAATCACAATTTAAATGATTAGCTAACTGGATAGTCTCTTTTAATGTTCTGTTGAAGCGTTCTACCATGCCATTGGTTTCTGGATGATATAATGCACTCTTTTTGTGTAAAATCCCTCTTTTCCTCAAGAACTCACACATAAGTTTGGATGTGAATTGAACTCCATTATCGGTCAAAATAGACTTAGGATTACCCTCTCTACTAAATACTTCAGTGAGGAATTCTAAAACAGTCAAAGAAGACACCTCAGAGACAATCTTGACTTCCGGCCATCTAGATAACTCATCCATGAGGACCACCACATACTTCGAATGAGATTTATAATTCAAAGGCCCCAAAATGTCAATAGATACAGAATTCCACACCTCACTGGGAATTTATTTTGAGTATCATGGGTTGAGTTCTGACTTTCAACGATTTATCTGCAACATTACACTCCACACAATCACGCACCCTTCTCTCGATAGATAAATCCATCCCTGGCCACCAATACACTCCCCTAAGTCTTTCTTTAGTTTTGCAGATCCCATGATGACCACTGTGAGCAAGATCCATAATACGTTCACGCAAATTGCACGGCGGGATCAACCTTTCCCCTCTTAACACAATTCCATTTTGAATGGACAATTCATGCCAAATCTTACCAAAACCATCACCTATACTCTCACTTTTATCTAAAACCTTACCAACAGAAAGTAAATCTCTCACACAGGAAAGTTCAACATCATCATCCACTCCTTGTTTCCATTCTTCCTCAGTAACACATCCATCCGTTACAGCACATACTTTCACCTCCTCATCTACCCACCAGGAACTTTCAGGGTCATCTTCTCCCACTCCTTTATTTCTGAGTCTGGATAAACAGTCTGCAGCTTTATTCTCACAACCTGGCACATACTTTACATCGAAAAAATAATCCTGTAGGCCCACAATCCATTTACAAATACGACCTGAAACATTATCCAAACCCTTCTTCTCAAAAATCTCACGTAGTGGTTTGTGATCAGTGCACACCACAAATTTAGTTCCCCACAGAAATTGTTTGAATTTCTTTATAGCTCAAAAAATTGCCAAAGCCTCTTTTTCAATGGTAGAATATTTATACTCCGCTCCACGTAAACTCCTTGACGCAAAAGCAATGGTTTTGTTCTCATCACCACTAAGTTGTTTCAAAACACAACCTAACCCTTTCTCAGATGCATCCGTAGTGATAGAGCATGGAAGGCCAGGTTGGAAACTATTTAAGGATTGCGCCGATGACAAGCTCTCTTTCAAGTCATCAAATTCCCTTTGACATTCTGAGTCCCACATGAATACAGATCGACTTTTAAGTAAGTTTCTGATAGCACAAGTTCTTTTAGCTAGATCAGGAATGAGCCTAGAATAATATTCCACCATTCCCAAGAACGTCTGCACATCAGACTTACTTTCAGGTACAGTAAGCTTGATAATAGATTTCACTAGATCATCTTTCGGCTTTGCACCTTCTGCAGTAATCATGTGTCCAAGGTAAGAGATTTCATTTTTAAACAACTTACACTTATCCCCTTTAAGAGTTATACCTTTGTTCCGGAAAATGTTGAGCACACTCCTCACAGATGTTCTGTGTTGTTCAAGAGTACTGGAGAATATGAGAACATCATCTTGAAAAAATTTAACGAAAGGCAACTCACCGAGAAGCTCATTCATGAGTCTTTGGAAGACCGAAGCTGCAGAAAATAGACCAAACGGCATCCGGTTGAATTTATAAATACCAAAAGGAGTGATAAAGGAAGTCAACACTTTACATTCTTCACAAAGCTGAACCTGGTGATAAGCCGAGCTGAGATCCAAAGTAGTGAAAAATCTAGCATTACCTAACGAACTTATCATTTCAGTTATGTTGGGTAAGGGAAACCTGTCTTCAACTACTGCCTTATTTAAATTGCGCAAGTCCACACACAATCTTATGTCTCCATTGGCCTTAGAGGCAACCACAATGGGTGCAATCCATTCCGCAGCCTCAACTTTTTCAATGATACTTTCTGATTCTAATCTCTGAAGTTCCTTTCTCACATTGTCCCTTACACTAAAGGGTATACTTCTAACTTTGCACATTACAGGTATTGCTCCTTTCTTAAGTACAATGCGATGCTTGTAGCCCTTAACACACCCAATTTTGTTGGAAAATACCTCAGGAAATTCATTCTTGAGATCTTCACCCTCCATACATACCTTCTGCACTTGAACTTGAGGGTTAGCATTAGGATTCTATATAATATTAAGTAATTTTTGATGAGGCCATCCCAAAATCGTGACACCCACAACAGGAATATATATTTTTCCTTCAATTACGTTTCCCTTGAACGTGATCTT
Source organism: Pleurodeles waltl (assembly GCF_031143425.1). Taxonomy (NCBI): domain Eukaryota; kingdom Metazoa; phylum Chordata; class Amphibia; order Caudata; family Salamandridae; genus Pleurodeles; species Pleurodeles waltl. Next base: position 952,235,610 of record NC_090439.1, read on the forward strand.
AGCCTCAAAGTACCCTCTTAACTCAATAGGTTTCTCTCCATAACTAAACGGCATAACATCTGGAGGGAGAAGAGTCACATTGTTGACAAAGTATTTCAAATAATCTGACTCCGAAATCAGGGTTAACTTTGCGCCTGAATCCATCATCATGGAAACCTTGATCCCATTTACATCAACCTCATCAATGGGATAATCACAATTTACCCTGGCAATACAATTTACATCATTAACAACCTGTAAAACAAACGACTTCTCTTCCTCTTCATCACTGCAAGCATACTCAATTTCATTCACTTTCACCATTTTCTTCTCACTTGACTTGCAACATCTAGCAAAATGCCCTCTTTTACCACATTTTTTACATAACATGTTAATTGCTGGACAATCCTTGCTATTGGCTAAGTGTGATGAAGAATTACACCTATAGCATAACAGTTTAGATTTGAGTGATCCAGTCGGTTTCTTTGTTGCCACCTTGGTTTCAACTAACTGGATATCCCTCAAGGCATTTTTAGATTTTCTTAAGTTTTCCATGCAAAGTTCAGAATGTTCAATTTGTTTTGCCACCATTATAACTTCATCCAAATTTGGATCACCTTTGGACCACAAGGCTTCTCTAATCTTGTCGCTCTTACATTCCAGCATAAATTGGTCCCTAATGCGCTCCTCCAAAGTGTCACCAAATTTACATTGGGCAGCCAATTTACGCAAAGCAGTCACAAAATCCTCCACTGTCTCAGTTTCACTTTGCTTACATTTACCAAAGTAGTACCTTTGTAAAATAATGGACACTTTAGGGAGATAATGTCTATCCAACCTGAGCAAAGTTAATTCAAACTCATTCAAATTTGTGTCGCCTTCCGCTCCATCTGGTGAATCAATTACCGGAAAATTCTCCAAAATCTCCTGACCTTCTGCACCCAGACAATGTTGGAGAATAGAAGTTTTCCGGTCTGCAGATAAATTGCTGCCACAAACTCGAATGTATGTAAGAAAAACCTTTTTCCATTCACTCCATGGTATAGGTGGATCACCAGGAAAAGACAAGAAAAAGGGGGGCTGTGTTATATTCTGCATTCTCTCAGGTATACTCTTACTTAAATGCAACCCTTTGAAATGTAAAACTGCCTTAAATGTTAATAATCATGTGTAACAAAGCAGAGCATATCAAAAGAATACATAGTTGAAAACAAAGAGGAAAAAAAACAATAGTCTTACAGCACTTGCTAGTGAGGTTGCTAAAGCTTGTGCGTTGCCTAGCAACAGAACCTTAATGCTGAGATAGAAGCATTGGCCCAAAGCCAAGATAAATACCCAACTTTTCTTAAACACAATGAAGCAAGGTAATTATCAAGTTCAGCTGAACACTTCAAGACTCATGTTGGCAGGCATCCAAAGTAAATACCAAGCTCTGACAATCTTTTTAGAAGCACAGCAGCTCTAATAATTGTGAAATGTAAACATTGGCTGGGAGCCAAAACAACATCACACGGGTTAAATCCTTTCTTCGATAGTTTCAGCTGAACACTCTTTTGTTGGTAGGCAGCCAAAATCAATACTGAGCTCCGATGTTTTGGCGGGGAGCCAAAACAACATCACACGGGTTAAATCCTTTCTTCGATAGTTTCAGCTGAACACTCTTTTGTTGGCAGGCAGCCAAAATCAATACCGAGCTGATGAGCTAATTCTGTTTGAAGCAGGGATAGCACAATGTGTTAAGCTTCAAAGTAAATATTGGCAGGTGGCCAAGATGAAATGAAACTCATCCGAATTCCTTTTCCTCCTCTGTCAATTAATAGGCGAAGGGCAGACGGCCTAAAGTAAACACAGATCCTTCAGTTCTAACGGCCTTATGAGAGGAAATCCCTTCAGCTTCAGCCGTTGCCTAGGAAACCAGCAATGTCGAACAGCATGAATAGCTCTGGTTTAAAAGCTCAGATGAGAGTAGGTCCTGGGGTCCTGGGGTCAAAAAGTCACTCGTCGCCAAAATGAAGTAAATCCATAAGAAAAATACCAATTCAAGAAGTAGAACACTTGTTTATTTGTTCAAGTCCTGAATAATGAAAGACCCCAGCCGCTCCTGCTCAGCTCCTTCTTTAACTGCCTCCAATCCCCCCATTCCAGGCAGTACCGTTCTAAGAGCAGGGAGAGCAGGAAGATACCATTTCACATAACATAAATAAACGAAGTGTAAAGGGGCAAGATATAATTACCTGAACCTTGAATTACAATTTGCATACATAAATGTTTACCCAACAAACAGAATACCACAGTGTTGTATCGTTCTGGTTATTGCGGCTCACGCCTTAATATCTAAAATACAGTTGTTTTATTAAAAACATTATATAAAACTTATACTGTCTTTGTCATTTGTATATGAGATCATATTGGAAATAAGAGAGTTGGTTTGGATCTGAGTAACCACGACTTCCCTGAGAAGTTCCAAAGATGTCATGCGCTCGGCTGCCAAATCATTTCTTCCACATGGGAGAAATGAGGCACTGCTAGTTAGCCAGAGCAAAAACCGAATTTAGGGTGACAGAGTTCTTTACAAGTGGGTCAGACTCAGTCCCCCACACCGTTATAGATCCTGCTACCTAGAAATCCAGTAGTCTCATTTAGAATAATGAGAGCCCACGCGACATGGCGCCGCCAACGTTTGGTCTGGCACTAATGATTAGGTCCGACTGACTCTCTTGGTCTCATATATATTTTGACTCCTCGGTTCCGTATACGGAGACGTCCGTGGGGCTGAGGGTTTCCGCCGCCACGGCATAGGTGTCTCCTATTGCTTAGTGGTTGGTTGTTCAAGCTTGAACTTTGAAAGGAAAAACCCCGATATTGGTGTGCCTTCTCTGACCTGAAGCTATTTTTTTATAAAATGGCGAATCCTAATGTAGTGAATATAGCAATTAATATGCGTCACCCGCTCACGGGACATCTATTGACACATGGACTGACAGTCCAGGGGGGTCTAGTCACTTTTGTGGTGGACGCCCATGCAGCCTATAGAACGGAACTTTTTTATTCTTGGGTCGGATTTCCAGCAGTGGATGGGGGAACAAATACTTTTCACGAATACACTGTTGCGAATGTCCCTGGACAATACAGGGCTTACGCTTATTTAGAAATACCTCTATCTTATCAAGAACACCATGATTGGCTTGATGGCGCCCTCCCACACACAGTAGCACAAGTTAGGTTAGGTCCGCTGAGTAATGATGGTCCTACCTGGCCTTTATTGGCTACATATACACCTCATCCTGCGGTTGCTCAATTGGCAGTGGTTGAAGTTCGTCGTTTATATACAGAATTAACGGCTACATATAGACGATTAGTTCAGTTTGTAATGCAGACACTAAATACGAATGCAGCGCGTGCTGCTCCAGCGCACCCACAGGCAGTGGTTCCGGGTATTAATCCGGCCACTGTACACTCAGTTATGGGTAAGGTACCGGCTAAACGAGAGGAGACTCCATTTTGGCTGGCGCAAAAAATGAATACGCTGGAAGCAGTATTTCCCCATATGGGACCTCATGATAAACATAGAATTTTGACGATGTGTTTGCCGTATGGGATGGTTCCTCCGGTGGACCTTTGTAATACCTGGGGCACGGTGTTTGCCGCGCTCTACACTACGACACACGGTACACCGACATTAGCTAATTAACCGGACGTGCTTAAACAGATTCAGGATGAATATGGGGCTATCCCCTGCTTTAGATTTGGGCATGCAGTTGCTGGGCAATTTTGCCACAGTTTCTTGTATTATTTTGAGTAATCTCAAAGGAGAGGCAGTTGCACTGGCAGTGCGAATGCATCTTCGGGATGTTCCGCTGCTTAATCAGGAGCGGGAGCTTCCGAGAATAATAGCGGAAACATATTCTAGTATTGGTCGTGATAGCCTAGGGGCTAGACCACAAAAACCCCAGTTACAGGGTAAAAATAATAAAGATAATGCTAAACAGCAACAACCTGAGGGTTCGAAAAAGCGCTGGGAAAAGAAACAGCAAACACCCAAGAAAGATGGTGGGCAGTCTCCGCAACCGGAGACCCCACAGAATAAGTATAATCTCAGGAATAGGGATACTTTGAAGACGCCTGATAGATATCAATATACTGATACACGCCAATCTCGTTCCTTTCAGGACTCCACGGAAAAGAGAAGTGAGAGAGGTGGGTGGTCAGAGCGGAGGACGGAGTACGTGAAACCGAGACAGGATTCACAACGCTCGGCGGAGGTTTCTATTAAGCAAGAAGAGAAACCGCTGCAACAAAAACAACAATTTAAAAAGAAGAAAGTGGCAGCAGTCTCAGTTAGACATGCCGCTCAAGAAGAGAGTTCTCTTGACGAACAAGACGTGGGCGTTAGCATTGTTAGACAGCGCGGCAGAGGTCACAATAGTTCGCCGGAGTCTTCTAGAGCATCTGGAGGTGAAAGCAACTGATGACTTCATACAAGTTGAGACGGCGGACATAAGAGTCTCTGATCCTGATAGAGTATATGCAGTGACTCTACGATTGGAAGGGGACATTGACCGTATTATAAACGCCATTTTTTGGGACCATGTGGTAAAATCATATGATGTTCTGCTGGCCGAACAGGATTGGCCACCTGACTTTGTTCGCGACTGTCCAGTTGGGGAGGAGGTTATTACACCTTCCTTCTCACCACTTGTTCCGAGAGAACTAGTGGAGTCCTATAGTGTATCATGGGCTCTAGCACAGGCTCCCGCCTTGTATAGAAATAACGTGGGGTGGGACAGACAATCACCTTATCATGTAATTCCGATAAAGGGCGAACCTCAGCCACAACCGCAGTATCCTATCAAATTTGAAGCAAGGGCATCGGTTAGAAAAATTCTTACACAATTGGAATATCAGGGTGTAATTGAGCCCTGTGTCTCGCCGATGAATAATCCCTTATTTCCGGTTGCTAAACCGGAGCATTCATATAGGATAGTGGTGGATTATAGACATTTGAATAGTCATACACGCACATATGCGATACAGAATTCACACAGCGTAGCGCTTATGAATAATATAGTGCGTAAAAAATACAAGACAACATTAGATATCTCGAATGGATTTTTCTGCCAGAATATAGCGCCCGAGAGTCGGGACTATACCTGTTTCAGTGCGTTTGGCTCTCAGAAATTTTTTTGTCATTTGCCTCAGAGGTATAAGAATAGCCCAGGACTGTTTTCGGCTCGTGTAACTGAAATGCTGCATGAGTTCGACCCTGAAGCGTTATCATATGTTGATGACATGTATCTGACAGACGATGAGATTCTGCAACATCTAAGGCGTGTATCGCGCATTGTTGTGGGGTTTGCTGATATTGGCTATAAGTTTAATTTTAAGAAATCAAAGATTGCCTTCCTCAGCGTCATTTTCCTGGGATATGAGTTGTCGAGTGAGGGCAAGAGCTTACCGCCACATTTTTTGGAGAAATTTGCTTTATTGCAGCCTCCTAATACGGTTCGGAAGCTCCAGTCATTGTTGGGGTTTCAGAATTTTGGCAGAACTTACATTCCTGATTATGCGACGTGTATAAAACCCTTATACGAGTTGATTCGCCCGAATTTTTCGAGTAGATTTTGGACGATTGAACATACACACATACTACGAGAATTACAAAGTGATCTCTTAGCAGTTAAACACTTACACACGCGGGACAATAAGACACATTTAGTCATCAGGGTGATACCTGGGGCTGTTGGGTTTACTTATGTCACCTTTAATGAGGGGGAGACAGTCCCGATTGCATACAAGTCTCACTTGTATTCTGCTGCAGAACAACGTTTTGCACAGACTGAGAAAATTCTCACTGCAGTACAGATGGCTGTTATTAAAGAAAGACCGCTGGCCCAGGGTCAACGCATTGTTGTCGTTTCCCCAATTCCGGCCTTAGAGGCAGTTACAAAAGCGAGTGTTCCAAATTCGAAAGCTTTACACCCGCAATGGATACAAAGGGCTACGTCTTTGACAGCCACTGATGTAGATTATGTATTTGACCCTAAACTGCAGACTTAAGAATTTCTTCAATATGAAATGGAATACCCTGTTCCTGCTGGTACGTTGCCTATTGACCAATATCAAGTGGTCATGTATACCAATGGCTCTGCGCAACCAGCGGTTGGGACTAAACAACAGTATTCTGCTGCATGTGCAGTGGTGAGCGGCACTATGGAGGGGGAAGTGTTCTGCCCCCGACATACTTATACTAAAACCATGGGAGATTGCACAGCACAGCTGGCTGAGCTCAAAGCTCTATTGTTAGCGTTGGAGCATGCGGATCCGGCGCTTTTAACCTTGCTGGTCTGTGACTCCTTCTACTGTGTGCAGTCTTTCAACGAATATCTACACTATTGGAAAATGAATGGGTTCAGAGATTCTAAAGGCAACACCATTAAACATAAAATGTTGTGGGGTAAGGTTGCGGATCTGAAGGAAACGCTTCCTAAAGTCCATGTTGTGCATACACTTGGACACCAGCGCGTTGGAATACACGTTGCTGGGAATACTTTGGCTGATGAAGCTGCGAAATCGGCAGTGGCTGTCGCCACTGTAGCCGCAGTGACTCGTTCGAGTTCCAAACCAGACACAGAAATTTCGGCTGCCATAAAGGCTACGGTTGATGGCACGCCCTTTCCTAAAGGATTTCCTTAAAAATATAGTTACTGCTTGAATGGTGCGCTGAATGCTACTGTTACAATTCCAGGCATTGGTGTACGTGAAATTCCCAATAAAATTGAGAGACCTCGATTGATTTCTGCAGCACATGAGGGGGTGGCTTCTGAACATGCTGGGGTGGCTGCCACGATTTCACTTTTACAGGCTCATTACTGGTGGCCTGGTCTCTATAAAGAGACGAAGCAATATGTCCTTTGTTGTGACGTTTGTCAACAAATTAAAGCATCCTCGGCTAGACGCCCGCAGCAGACGCCCCTTCTGATTTCAAATAGACCATTACAGTGTGTGTACTTGGATCATTGTGGTCCGCTGACACCAGATAGTGCATACAAATATATATTGGTTGCTGTAGATTCGTGCTCCAGATATGTGTGGGTCTGGCCACAACGCTCGGCTGACGCTCGAACTGTTATTAAAGATTTGCGCATCTTTATCGATATATTTGCAGTTGCGTCTTTTCATTCGGACCGGGGCCCTGCTTTTGCCTCTAAGGCATTCAGGGACACCATGGCTTCGTTGGGGGTCCAACTCCATTTCTCGTCTCCATTTCATCCCGAGGGAAATTCTGTCGTGGAGCGTTTAAATCGTGATTTAAAGCAGTCCTTAACGGCCAGAGTTATAGGTACGGGTCGTGGTTGGCTAGCCCACCTATATGGAGTACAGAGAGCACTTAATAACTTGCCTAGAAGGTCACTGGGGGGGTCGTACTTCATATGAGTGCCTGTTTGGAACACAAATGTATGTTCCTGATCTAGATGGTCCTGGTGTGGAGGTGGCAGATACGCCCTTTGACATAAATTATTGTGTCACTGTTTTGCAGGATTTACAACAATTCTGTGAAGATAACTCTTCTGCAATTGCTGCCTCCTCAGGAATTAAGGATGAGCCAGTAACACCTACTGGTTGGATACCCAGGATTGGGGATCTAGTGCGTGAAAAGGTCGCAGTTAAAAAAGAATTTGGTCCTTCTTATCGAGAACCTGTCCCTGTGTTGGGGGTGAGCGGCACGAGAACTGTGATTTTACCGCTGCTGCGAGGGGCCAAAGGAAATCGCTTTGTTTCCATTGATAATGTCAAGTTACAACATGTGGCCGATTCTGCACAGCAGACCAAGAGGGACACCCAGTAGTTCTGGAATCCCTCTCACTACTGGGGAAGAAGTCCCGCTGCAGGTGATTTTCACCGACACTGTTTCCTCTCCGAGCTTGGGGGGGGTGGATGATGATCTTGCGATTGTTCCACCGACGTCGATTAATATGGAATCTTGTGATCGAATTGCTGTACGTTCCACTGACGTTTCTGAACATGTGGTTTATAGCGTGCCACGGCGAGAGCCTCCATCTGCTTCTTTGTTCACAGTTGCACCTTTTGCTAGAACTGCTTCTGGCTGCTTCAACGACGCTGGTAATGATGTGTCCGGTTCCTCGTCCTCGATGTCTTCTGTCCACGGTCCACGGCGGCTGCTGGGTTGGCTTAAACGCACATATTTTGTTTTTCCTTGGAACTATTTTTGGCTGTTTTTGGCCGTGATGACTTTTTTATTATGGTTGGGATTTGTGGTTACTTTTTTTCTGATAATACATGGTCATTTTCTTCCTGATCGATCTGACATTGAGCACGTGGAGACTGTGTTAAAACCGCATTTTTCGTCTCATATGGTTCGAAGAGGCTTGTCCACTGTAAACATTTCTGCAATACCAGTTCCGGATGGAATTGTGTGTGATAAAGTAATGTTTGATATATATGGTCCCACTGAATTGATTCAAATACCGTATGTCCTCAAATTATCAATGAATGATATTGTTATACCTGGCATTGTTTCTGATGATTGGGATGTGAAGACAGTAGATACTATGCTAACGGATTTGCAACATTGTACTGTCTATGACGATGATGATGCTTACCAGTTTAGAGATAATCATGGTGACATGTTTTGTTACAACTATTATGGACACCACTTTATTCATAAAGCTAGTAGCCCTAGGCCCATGTTTAATTATGTGCAATGGGAACATTGCTCGACTCCTCCACAGGGGAGTTCGAAAACGTATTATGATAAATTTGCATATTTTTCTGGGCATGATCAACGTAATGCTAAGTCCTACTATTTTAAAGTTGCACCGTATTCTAATAAGCAAATGTTATTCACCGATACTAAATTACTGTATTCCAATTTGTTTGTATCTAAACTTTCGGTCGAGGGATATGAATACTGGTTTTAAACTGTTGACTTGAAAAGTGTTTGGGGTTCGAAAAATTGGCAAATGCAAGGCAGGGACACGTTATTTAGAGCATGTATTATCCCTGTGCAGATGATTTTCCTCAATGACACAGTACAACAGACTAGCTGTTTGGGCTTAGCGACAATTAGGGAGTTGACTTTGCCTAGTATACCTGTCCCTTCTAAATTAAAAAATTGGCAGCACTATGTGAATGCTACTTTTAGTGACTTTACACATTGGGTCCAGAATGGTACGTTTAACACTTCATCGTTACATCCAGGCGGGTGGTTATTATGGCCTGTAGACACTAATATGTGTCATGAACGTTTTGTCACCTCTTCAGGGGGGTTCAGGACTAGTAGGGCAGACCCTCGTTACGTATCACCAGAACATGCTGATATTATAACTACATACAGTGTGGGGAAGCTTTGTCAGCAATGGTTGAAATCATCCACGCTGGATGCAGTTAAGTCACATCTCACGTTACTGTCTAATGATACTGATTTACAAGATTTTTTGTCAGGTCCCAAAGTACCACGGAAGAAAAGGTTCTTATACGAGGTTTATAATGAGATTTGGAAGCTTTCACAACAAGAGGCTGCAGCCCGGTTGAGGCAGATTGATCAGGAAAATCTGATGCAGACTTTGGGGGTGATTCTCACCCTGGCGGGCGGCGGAGGCCGCCCGCCAGAGTTCCCCCCTCCAAAATACCGCTCCGCGGTCGAAAGACCGCTGAGGGTATTTTGGGTTTTGCACTGGGCTGGCGGGCGATTGCCAAAAGGCCGCTCGCCAGCCCAGTGCAAAACCCCCTTCCCACGAGGACGCCGGCTCAGAATTGAGCCGGCGGAGTGGGAAGGTGCGACGGGTGCAGTGGCACCCGTCGCGTATTTCAGTGTCTGCAAAGCAGACACTGAAATACAAAGTGGGGCCCTCTTACGGGGGCCCCTGCGGTGCCCATGCCATTGGCATGGGCACTGCAGGGGCCCCCAGGGGCCCCACGACACCCCATACCGCCATCCTGTTCCTGGCGGGCGAACCGCAAGGAACAGGATGGCGGTATGGGGTGTCAGAATCCTCCATGGCGGCGCAGCTCGCTGCGCCGCCATGGAGGATTCATTTGGGCAGCGGAAAACCGGCGGGAGACTGCCGGTTTTCCGCATCTGACCGCGGCCAAACCGCCGTGGTCAGAATGCCCTGCGGGGCACCGCCAGCCTGTTGGCGGTGCTCCCGCCAACCCTGGCCCCGGCGGTCCATGACCGCCGGGGTCAGAATGACCCCCTTTGTCTGTTGTTGATAATGGCATGCATACCCTTTCTGACCGTGTTTACACAATTGACAGCATTGTTTCCTCTGCCATTGACATTATTAAATCGGACATGTCTTCTTTATATCATGGGCAGAGTCAGACGCGGTCCATCATGCAGCTGGGTTGGACTCTTCAGACCTTGAAGGCGGGTCGCGTTCCATGGCAGCACGTTCGTGACAGAGAGATCTTTATCTCTTTTAATTTGACTCATCAACAACAACTGATGGCTAAAAAGGAAGCGACATATGTTATGTTAAATATTGAGAAATTAGAGAAACTGCCTTTCACGGTAGCTGAGATTCCGTCAGCTGAATGGTTGATACATGGGGTTATTAATTTGCCTATCTCTACTTTGCAATTTACTTCTTGTTTGAAGCACATTCCGTTGGGTAGATATGAACTATTGGGAGACAGTTACATACACGAGGTGTGGGACCTTCCCTTTCAGTACAGATGTGTTAATGGTTTGAAGGAGGTTTTTCTTAGCGGCAGCGAATGCGAAGCTTCTGTCAGCCATTCAATGGTTTGTTAACAGCTGTCCTTGCACGGGGCGTGTAACGCTTCGATTGCTAACTTAGCTTGTTATCTGAAGGGAGTTCCAGTCCCGGTTATTAAAAACACTTTCCAGGTCCTTTCTAACGGCAGTTACATTGTTCTTAACAGCGAACGCTGCTGTGGCCTGCGTGCCGGAATAGTTTACATCGTCGTTGTCAACAAGGCCGTTACGTGCTGCGGGAATGTGTTGTTTCCCCCCACTCAATTTAGGGAGGTAGCGGACATCTGGCCTCATATTGCTACTTCCAAGGTTGATTTCGACAAGTTGAGTCGGCTAAAAGCTTTATTGTTTCAAAAGCATGTGGCCCTTACATCTGCTAGCGAGACCTACGCACTTCAAGTGGCAAGGTCATCGGCGGAAATACAGTCCCTTTTGAATACTAACTTTCCAAATCACTTCGGTGAACTTGTGGGACGTATATTTAATGCATCCAGCACCGCTGGTGTTGCACATTTTTTCAAAGTCGTTGGTGTTGGTTTTGCCCATACTTTCTCTTCCATATTCGGTTTGATACCATCGGCTATACATTCTATTTTCGGAAGCATTTTTGGGGGTTTCCCGATTACTTTGGCTTTATTGGCTGGAGTTTTGCTGTTGTTGCTATTTTTTCGCAATGGCTGTCCCGTCACGACGAGATCGTGTATTGCTGCTCCCGTCAGCGCAGCTGTGTTGTGAACGCATGATGCAGCATTTTGGAGCGACACTCCTGGGATATTTGGAGTGTGACTGGTCTCTGTCATTCACACCGGTTTTGGATTGTGTGCAACCAGTGTTTCGATGCCTTTGGTGCTCGTTTGAACATGCACTGGCTCTCTGTCTCTCATTGCAGCGCCCTCCCATGGTCGATACTGATCTGTTGATGTTCCCGATTAGGGCTCATTCCCAGACTTGTGTACTACGGATGCGCTTGCTTCGTGAGGCGGTTTATGAGATTCCCTTCCTGGAGGAAGATGGTATTGTCTCTTTCATAGGCCCTACACGGGGTGCCGCCCTGAATGGTTTTGGGGCTTTGGATCACACCTGCTCCATGGAAATTGACACTATATTGATTTTGGCTTCATGGACACATGTTACCTAAATTTCTGACTTTGTTGTCTTCTCACCTTGTCGAAATAATTGTTTTAGATATTGTTTATATTTAGGGCATCCTTTTATATTATTGGAACCACTTGCTACCGACAAGGGGAGGGTGTAGTGTGGTTAGTTTTATGTATTCATTGCGCTTTAGCTTCAGGCTTTAGGCCTTTGTGCACTTTGCCCTGAATATATTTTATTCATTTGCTGACAGCTTAGAGCCTCTGTGCACTTTGCTCTACATGCTTTTTATTAGGCTTCGTACTGTTATTTTTCAAATAGCCAGTTCTACGGTGTTGTTTTTTATTTCATATCACACTGTTTTGCCTACTTCAGCACTGGAGTTCTCCATAACATATTTACTCTGTGCTTCAGTCAAGGATACAGTCTGGTACATTGCCGATAGACGTGGTAGGAGTTTAGACTTGGCATTCCTGCGTAGGGACATTTTGTGATCACAATGACATGTTAGTTATAAAATCACTTCCTTGTCCCAATACATGCAAGAGGGAGATTCCGACCAGGGAACCACAACTAGACGCTGACTGCCTCATTGCAGATGCTGAACCAAGATCACAGGTCTTTGCTCAGGTATGAGGGCTGATGTCTCCACAGTGATTCCAATAGGCAAGTTAGAAGCTTAACATGCTGTGCTCTAAATAGAACAAGCAGAGGGAGAGTAGAAACTGTTAGACAATATGATAGCTTTGTTCTTATGTTTTACTCTCCTGGTGACTATTTCAATCCTACTGTGTTGTATCGTTCTGGTTATTGCGGCTCACGCCTTAATATCTAAAATACAGTTGTTTTATTAAAAACATTATATAAAACTTATACTGTCTTTGTCATTTGTATATGAGATCAGATTGGAAATAAGAGAGTTGGTTTGGATCTGAGTAACCACGACTTCCCTGAGAAGTTCCAAAGATGTCATGCACTCGGCTGCCAAATAATTTCTTCCACATGGGAGAAATGAGGCACTGCTAGTTAGCCGGAGCAAAAACCGGATTTAGGGTGACAGAGTTCTTTACAAGTGGGTCAGACTCAGTCCCCCACACCGTTATAGATCCTGCTACCTAGAAATCCAGTAGTTTCATTTAGAATAATGAGAGCCCACGCGACAGTGCAGTTCCCTGTTAAAACAGTTATGACACCATCATCTATGCTTGGGTATTGACATCATGTCTGATGTTATGTTAAGGATGTGGAATGAGTTGAATGATGTACAGGTGTCAACGGGTGCTACAATGGAATTGTGGGTCTTGAGAAAGGTAATTATGCCAACACACACAGTGATGTCAGTCAAGATATGTGTCAGAGGTGCTGGCTTTAAGAATTGCATGGAAATTGCCAACATATTTGTCACAGCACATGTTGCTGCACTGTGCGTAACACGTGTCACTAATTTACTCTGGACATGGTACAATTTATGTACATGTGTTGAGGTCTCCAAGCGGCTTATCAATGAGACACTTACACCACTGGTGCTTAACTAGTCTTCAGAAATGAAGTGAGGTACTGGCCGTGTGAAGAGCATTTTGAGAAGGGCAACAGTCAGTTGAGTACACATATAGATTTCATCTCTTCTCCAGATGGATGTGGGCCATGCATATGGATTGTAGAATTAACCTACATGATCTACTCATTATAATAATTATGAGCGAGCATGGTCACATCACATGTGTAGGAGATGTGCATGGTGAGTACTTAAGAAATGTAACAAGCCTGTGCACAGATAGGGGGCCGATAGAGTAAATAATTTTGACGCTATTGATGTACTGTCTGGGGTTAGCGCAAAATAATTTTGCACTTACCCTGAACTGTACCTAGGGCCCCATTGTCACCAATGGTGTGCCCCCTTGTAACGCCTGCTCTGAGCAGGAGTTAAAGGTAGCTGAAAAAAATCTCTTAGATTCCCCTGTGCCTTGTTTTTCTGCCCCCCTACCGGGCGAATCCCCCTCTCTTGCATACATTATGCCTGGTCAAGACGTAATGTGGCGCAATGGGTGATAAAGTTGCACAATGCATGCATTGTGCCACTTTGTTATTTTGTCACAGGGAATTTGATCTACATCAGCATCACAATAATGATGACACTAATGAGTTGCAAGGAGTCACTAGTTCCTCTTAAACCTTGGCCCTAGTGTGCAACATTGTATAGCTGTTATCCCTGTGACATGAACATCATACCATAGATGCCAGGTAGACAGAGTTGTATAGACTTGGGTCTTGAAATTGTTGTAGTATGTCTGGTGGACAATGTGTCATCTGAAGATTCTATACACATTGCATGTTGTTCTTGCAGTTTTTGATGAAATGACATGTTTTAGGTGGGTAGGCATACGTTAGGCAGCATAGATGAGGTCAGTTGTAGGACATAGTTAGTATAGTTAGCAGGGTGGGATTTTGGTACTATTTTTATTTTGGGTGGGTGTTGTTTTTTTTATGGGGCTCTATGTTAAAAAAAATATACATTTGTGTAGGCAACAGGTTTAGTTTGTCTATGTGTAGCTTTAGTTCATGTTGTCCTACTTGTCTATTGCCTCTTAAGGGGGGGTGGTTGGACAATGTTTATTGTGTGGCGTTACATGTATAAGATAAGTTTAGATTAGGATAGATATCTTTAGGGAGAAGTTAAGACAAGTTAGTGTAGGTTAGCTTAGTGTAGGTTAATGTGTAGTTTAGGTTTTAATAGGTAGTGTTTTTTAGTATCAATAAATCCTGTTAGTTTTCAACAGTAAGGTGTCCCTGATGATTGACTGTCTGGGTGTTATCATGTCTGCACTGGCCACGTTCAACAAATGCCTTCGGGTATGCATGCAGTATTGATATACATGTGTGACTATGTGTATCCCCCATGACCAAGGACCTGCCAGGTTGACAGCGGTATGACATCAGCTACTCAAGACACTTTTCAGCCAAGTTCCTGACACTCGGATTGTGTAGGGATACAAAATCTTAGACAGGTAATCATACAACATCAATTGTTAGTGCTAAGGTCTGTACCAGCCATTCTTGAAAAGTTTAGCACATTAAATTCCACCTTATTTGGGGAATTAATACTGGCACACTAACGGCTCACCCTCACTGTCTTACATATGCGTCTTTAGTAGCTCACATCCATGTTGTACTGGTACAATCATCAGGGACATTTCCAGACATTTGTGTTCTGAACCACAAATGCCATAAGTCAACTTGCATGGATACTTGTTTAATACATGCTTTGAAGACTCAGAAAGTTGGTTTTAGTCCACAATTCTATCAGTCACCTTAATCATGTTTGAGTGCTAGTGTGTGCCTTTGTGTCCAACACAAGGCCACAAGTCTTTTAGTTCTGTACTCATTGACATAGCTTCACACAATGCATACAATTGTATCAGTTGATAGAACACTGAAAAATAGCAGGACACGTGAATATGGTGATTTTTTTTACATGTGCAAGTTTTTTTCCAATGATGTACAATGTACTGTTCACTGATCCCATGAGACATCCAAGCCATTGAATGGCCAGTCAGAGTCCAAGGTCGAGGGACATGTCATGAAACATGTAAAGGAGAGGTGAGCATTAGTGAGGAGGTGTCCTAATTGGCAATAGGTAGGGATTGAGACAATTACAGTCCATGCATGGTAAGTCAACAGTGATAGAGTGAAGAGGGCATGTTGATAGCTGTCACAACACTGGCATAATCTTAAGCACAGAACTAAAGAGGTACTATCAATGTGGAATAGACAGTAGCTACTGGGTGGTTTTTCATGTGAAAGTTGTTCCTTCCACATCTTCATCCTCTGTGTGTGGTGCCTCCTGTGCCATGGGTGGTGCTGTTGTTGAAGTTGAGGGGGGCACAAACACATCAGGGGA
This sequence comes from Pleurodeles waltl, assembly GCF_031143425.1. Lineage (NCBI taxonomy): Eukaryota > Metazoa > Chordata > Amphibia > Caudata > Salamandridae > Pleurodeles > Pleurodeles waltl. The sequence continues at coordinate 952,251,323 of NC_090439.1, forward strand.
TAGAGATGTGGAAACAAATGTCCCGGCAGCTGCCATTTGTGGGATAGCATAAGGCATCACTGCAGCAAGGAGGAATTGCTGGTTTCACAACAAGGCTGCTACATCAAGGTGGTAGGCAGCCATGTTTTCCCTGAGGGAGGCGAGATCCCGCTGCATGGACTCCAGGACATATTGTATGGCCCCCAGCCCATTATCAATCATGCTAATGACACTTCGGTCGAGCCTCTGCCTCGTGACAGCTGCTGTATCGGCCAGGGACTGATGGAGTCCACGTAGCAGGAAGTAGGTGCTTCTGATGGCAGCAGAGTTGCCCTTAATCTGACTGAGGCACCTCTGCACTCCCTCAAGGCTACCTGTCATGGTCTCCATCCCCACCCACACTTGCTGTGCCAGCTCCCACTGGACCTCTACTGCTGTCCTCTAAAAGGTAATGTCTCGGTCCTCACAATGCAGGGCTGTGCAAAGACTGGTCAGTACTGTGTGTTGGTAGTTGGGTGGTCCATGTGGAGACCCTGCAATGCTGTGTGTCCTCCCTGTGATTGGAGATAGTGTCTGGAAGGAACTCAGGACATCCTAGAGAGTGTCAGCATTGATGGTCGGCAGCTGGTCATCCATATCATCTGCAAAGCCCAGGACAGGCATGTCTGCAGGAATTAAGGCATCATCCTCTTCAGTTGGGTAGTGAAAGTTCAATCTTTGACTGTAGAGGCAGTTAACATGGTTCATCATATACTTCCTTCTGGTGGCTCAGTGGCACAGTACTGACCCCCACATAAAGGCACACATGTACAGACCCCTAAAGGCACACTGTGCCATCTGATCATCATTTCTGTGGAGTCACCATTTACACAGTCTGCCAGTCCACAGTCCCCAGTGCGTTACACCCACCGTGATTGTTTAATCATGGTCTTCGACACATATACCCTTTCATTGACTTGCCAGACTTAACTTTGAATGCCATGAACGTTATTCCGGATTTGTGCTCCCACCACAATTGGAGATGTACAGAAATACTTGGGACTTGGTTTTAGAGATATTTGAGTAAGAAACTGTCTCATCTGCCACCCTATGTGTGTTGTTGGAGTGATGGTAGGAAGTGAGCTGTCCACATGCATCCTCCTAGCCACTTTGAGTGGTGCATCCAGCATCCTGCACCACCCGTTGCGAGATTCAACCACCTTGTGTGTATGTGTGCAAATAGAATTTTCTCCCTTCCTGCAGGACAACACTTATCTGTGCATCTCACATTTCCTTGTTGCATAGCTGCAAGGTTGGCTGCATTGCTGGACTGAGTGTTGTTTTGATGGAAGGTAGATCTTGCTGTTTGCACACATACACACAAGGCGGTTCATTGTTGTGTTGTGTGGTGCAGGATGCTGAACAGATGACTCAAAGTGGCTAGAGGGTTTCATGTGGAAAACCCACCCACTTCCATCACTCAGACAACACAAATGTGTTGGGAGGCCGACCTGAATAATTTTGAGGCTTGTTGATGTGTGGATGCATCATGTTGGGGCACCACATCAGGGGTGGCATTGTTGTTGTGGTACTAAGGACTGACATTGTAGTAATCCTATTGTGGACTACTTTCAATGTGTGTTACAATCATGGGCAAACATTGTAAGTGGCAGACAGCATACCTGTTAGTAGATTTAGCAGGATGTGTTCCTTCCTGTAGATGTGCATTAGGACCGGCAAGAGGGACACCCCTACACCATGCAGATTGTATGGCTAAGTTGATATTGTGTGTCATATATTTTGTCATTACCCAGGTTAGTAGAGTGATACTTTGACTCTCTGCTCCTGCACATTTGAATTGATGTTGCACAGCGGATCAAACTGAGCTGTTGCACTTTATGTTTTATCATAAATGGTTAATAATGTGCCAGTATATCCAGACACAGACTTCATAGTGATATACCCAAGCATATTATTTTTTTGACTTCCACTACAGTGGTGGATAGGGATAGGTCATACTTAACAAGCCATGGCGAGGCACCTTGCACACCTTACCTTATCCTGGAGTATTTTCCATGTGCTCCTCTCAGACCGGACACTGCATGTAGTAGGCATTCCATGTGTATATTTGTGATCTTCCTATGCAACACATGTGTGACCAACCCAGCCCCTGATGCCTTTGGAAAGATCTGCATATCTGGATTTGGTTAAGTGTAGTCCAAGTACTCAGGGTGGTGTCAGAGTGACAAATGGGTGTGTGACATTTTTGTATTTCTACAGATTGTAGTTTATTGTGTGTTGCATTGTGCATCATACACAGTGCAAACTTTCAATATATTTTTCTTGCAGGCCCTTGCTACAGCCTCCAACACCATGGAAGCACATTATTTACATTACTGGTCACCATAGGAGACATTCCCACAGTAGTCTAATGAGTTTTGTCACTATAGTGGTGCTTTACTGAATTGGAACCATAAATGATGGCACTACTGCAGCAAAGCCCAGGGAAGTCCATTGCTTACAGTGCTTGTGATACTTTGTCATCTGCCTTTGGCAGCCCTCACACATGAGGTTATCAGATAGCACAAGGCAACCTTTATGGATTGTCAGTCCCATTAGTTATTCCCATCCTGCATAAGGGATCTTTTCTTGCATAAATCATATCTGGCTCAGGCATATAGTGGTAGAAGGATGTACATTGTGGATCTATGCATGCATCTTGTGACTTTGTTAATGTAGCACAAGGGGAATGGGCAGCTTGTATCCACATTAGCAACAATTGGTATGATGCTAATACATTACAGGCTTGTAAAATTGGGCCCTTAGTGCAACAATGAGACCACTTGTAGCTGTTGTCATGCATGAAGGTGTCCTTTTCTGCACAACTTCAACCATTCCCACTACACAGTCAACCTTGCTACATGGTGAAATGGAAACTACTTGTACAGCAGCACAGATGATGTTCACAGACATGCCCCATATGTTGTATATGTTCACTTTTGTCCCCATTCCCAATGGTGCATGGAGGTGTGTGGCAGTTCTTAAGGGCCCCCCTGTGCAACAAGCGTGGTACAAGTTGCCCACTGAGTGTTACACAGGGGCAGGTGTATCAGTGGCAACAGTGAAGTTATTGCTGTGCGGGTTGAGAAATGGTTGGTGCATATAGGGGAAGCGAGGGGCACATTTGAACTGTTAGGTAATTATGGCCCAGGTTTCAAAGGATATGATGGAGTTCAACGCTGTGCCACATTTGGGAGTGCCAAGCTCTGTCATTTTCAATACTCAGGGATGCACCATTTTAAATCGTATATGGTGCACCCCTGTGATGCTCCCTGTGCCAGCACTATTTTTGCTGCAGAGGGCCAATGCAGACACTCTTGTGCCATGGTGAAGATAGACCTTCCTGCACAAAAACAATCTTCTTTTTTTAATAAACAAATTGTATTGATTTTAAAGAGGAAAGTAAAAGGAAAACAGAAGGAAAAAGCCAAGACAACGTGCACAGGTAAATTTAGGTGCCACCAGATCCAGTTTTCATTGGCATTAAAGCAATCTGCGAGACAGGCATCAGATCTATTTCTCACCACATCACCGGGAAACACACAAACCTATTGGGTTTACGAGAGCGGTCCCAGCCATTTTCCCCACACTTTCCCATGTTTATGGGAACAACCCCTTGACTCATAAACCATTGTTTCTTGGTTCACATACCAGTCCACTCCGTGCCTCCATTTCTGGAGGGACGGTCCTGTTGGTGAGTTAATGGCAGCTGCAATGTCTCTTTTGGCCACCAACAGGGCCATACCCACAAATGCAGGATCTGCTCTTGTGCCCTCCAGTTCTTCCATTGTGCCCAATAACAGCAGTTTTGAGGACAGCTGTTGTTCCCGTCCCAGCACAACATTCCGCTCATGGGTTATCTTACCCCAGTAGACCTCTACCACCGGACATGACCACACCATATGAACAAAATACAGCTGGTTCCCCTGCATATCATGGACAACGAGCGGAGGGGCGAAGACCTGCCCGATGCAGTCTGTCAGGAGATAAATAAGCCCTGTGTAGGAAATAAAACTGCACCGTGCAGAGTCTCGCCGACACAGCCTAAGTTCTAGGCACCATCAGCGCCTCCACCCACTCAGTTTTTTCAAACAGTCCCAACCAGGCCTCCCATTTGCTCCTATTTTGATCTAGGCTGCTGGGGCATTAGTAATTAACATTTTATAAATTTGGGAAACACTTTTCATCCCTAAGTTGCCCATGAGCAGCTTGGCCTCAAGTGGACTGAATTCTGGTATCGAGACAGCAGGAGCAAAGTGGGAGCCAAGTGAGTGCCCAAGGCATGTCGGAGCTGGAGGAACCTAAAAAATTGCGTGAGGGACAATTGAAAATCAGCATGCAACGCCTGAAAGGATTTCATTCTCTCCCCTTTCCATACATCTCCCACGTGTGATATACCTAGCAGGTCCCATTCGGTGAATCCCTCTAGTGCCGCCGATTCATTCAGCCATTTGCCATGCCACAGTGGGGTCTGCTAGGTGATAACAGTGTCCCATCGGGTGTGCCGCAGTGGCGCGCACCATGCAAGGAAAACCACTCTTGTTACCGGCTCCATGTCCCTGGTGAGCGGTGAGCCATTGAGAAAGTCTAGGATATGAGCAAAACCCACCCCCCATAAAACCAATCATGCACAACCAGAAGTTGGATCGCCAGATAATACAGATAGGGATCAGCCATACCCAGTCCCCCATCGTATAACCCCTTCTGACAGTGTTGTTTGGCCACCCAATGTCTCGCTCAGAATGATGCAAACTTGTCGGCTACTTCTTGGAGTCTGGGGGCACAGTCCCCCTGCACGTTAAAATTTTTGGGAATAATCCTAGAGGCCTGTTGATGGGATGCCAGCCAATTTAGCAGATTTCCAGTTTTATCCCCCCAGCCATAAACCCTGGCATTAGTTGCTCGCCAAAGGTGTTTAGCCACTTCCAAAGAGTGGTCCAGAATCTCCTCACGGATAAGTAGGATTTGTCTGGCCACTCCATCATGTGGGATGTCTGGGAGCCTTCCCGAACGCGGACAAGGCTCTTGGCCATCCGCTGTAGTACCGCTTTACTTGCGGCCCATAGGACTCCAGAGGACGTCACCGAATCCCCATTAAGAGCAAAGTATTCTCGGAGTGCCCGCTGCAACTACTTAACATAGGACCTGTCCTACAGGTACCATGCATTCAGTCTCCACATAGGATGGATCAAGGCCTGAGCAGGTCCCATAACAAACCGGTAGGGGTGCATGGTCAGAGATCCCACGTGGTAAGATTTCAATATGGGTGAGGTGGCAGCAATCTGTGCCCAGTAGAAGCACAAGGTCAATCCTAGATTGAGTGCTGTGGGCTGCCAAGGTATGTGTAAATTGTTGATGCCGTAGCAGCCATATTCTCTGTGCATCACATAACCCTGCGGATGTCAGCCACCTGGTTAGTCCCGCCACCATTGCCTGTCTATGTGCTTAGGGCGAGCCAGTTGCATCTAACCCAGGATCCGGGACTGCATTAAAATCACCCCCCAACATAGTGATTCCTTAGGGCAAATCTAGAAGCAAGTTAGTTAGATCATTAAGAGTCTCCTGCACCGCCCTCAGCAGAGAGTATATACTAATCATGTTGATCATGAGGACCTTCACTTTCCCAGTAATAGCCACGTATATCCCCTGCCAGACTATCCACACTTGGATCACCACCATGGGAAATGAGCAGTGAAGCAGTATCACCACTCACTGTGAGCCACGCATGATATACTCTGTCAAAACCCTTGTGGGCTAGAAAGGGGCAATGGTCCCCCAGGAGATGGGTTTCTTGCAACAGGAACAAATCAGGCCGGTGTCGGTGTCTGTAAGCAAATACAGCGGTGCGCTTGATTTTGTCTAGGAGACCATTAACATTACATGAGATAATCTGTGTCGGGCCCATCTATCTGCGTGTGTCTGTCCACTAAGACTATGTTTCTTAACTCCACCCAGGTACCCCTGGGTCCCTCCCTTCTCGGGATATAGGTATTGCGCCCCGGTGTGTGGTGGACGCTTTGGCAAGTAGCATCTTGGATTCACCCCCGTGCAGTTGTAAATAACAGAAACAAACATTTACTTCAGTTATCAGTAACAAGCACCTTATTTCAAGGCCTAAACTCCCAAACCCCCCAACTCCCACCCCACCCCATACTTCCCCCAAGAAGCATCAATCGCCCTTATATAACATCTCACTCCCTAACACATTGAGATTGAAACACCAATTGGTTGAGCAGTGGTGGACCCCTCCATATCGTCAGATCAAAGAGTGTTGGATAGTAAGCAGTCATATTGTAGCAGCATCATCATCTTTACGAGCGTTACTTGCCCCACCGTCCCTCCCCATATGCGAGATAAAGCACAGGGCTTCGGGACAGGTCTGAGTCTTCCATTGTCTCTGGGTGTACACGCACCAGCCCCTCCACCCCTGGGCCTCCCTGGCTACCTCCTTGTCCTGTGATCACCAGTTGCTCCGACATTTCCTCTGATGGTGGCTCCACGGAGGAGCCGGAGTGGGATCCCCTGCGCTCTCTGCGCCTCCTAGAGCATGTCCATTTGCGGGGGCCAGACGGCTGATTCCGCAGACTGTCCGTCTGTATGCTGTCTCGAGCTTGCCGCGGTCCCCTACTGGGGGGGCCTAGCAGTACCTCCTCCGTCAGCTATGTCCAAGCGGCAGCTGGGTTCTCAAAGAAGTGAGTCTTATTGCCATGCACCACTCAGAGTTTCGCAGGGAAGAGGAGGCAGTAGGGTATATCCAACACTCTCAGTTTCTGTTTCACATCAATAAAGGAGCGGCGCTGCAATTGCATGTCCCTTTTGTAGTCTGGAAAGACAAGGACCTTTGCTCCATCACAGAATAGATCTCTCTTGGAGCGCGCCTCCTGCAGCACAGCGTCCCTGTCCTTGAAATTGAAGAGACGGAGTATCACTGGCCTTGGAGGGTAGCCCGGTGGTAGCCTGGACTGTATAGCTCTGTGGGCTCATTAAATAATGAACTGTGGAGTGATGCGATCTCCAGGCATCCAGGAGGGGAACCATTCCTCCAGGAAGGAGGCCAAAGAAGAGGCTGCTATGTTCTCCGGAAGGTCCACATTACGAAAGTTGTTGCACCTAGATCTATTTTCAGCATCTTCTACTCTTCAAATCTGGGCCTAAAATTGGAATACTAAACTAACTACATTCAGGTTTCTGTACAAAAACATTCAAAGTCCACACTGAAAAATCTAACAATGGTGTATCTTGCTTCAATGTCCACGCTATACTTTTGTAAAGGTGGAGAATTTTGCTTCCTCAATGTTAGTGAAGTTGAATGCTATTCATAAGTCGCGGCTATGATTGTTTACCTTTTTTTTGCCAATTTTATTAAGATTGGTCTGTTGCTCTTGTCATCTCCTGCACAGGCACAAAATCATGCTGCCTTGAGCAACGCACAGCTTCTTACAGGTGAGTGTGTGCGGTCTAGCATAGGATTTGTTCCGGAAGCATGCCTTTCCAGCATACTTTCCTATGTCTAGACAAACTCTGAAGCATTCCATACATAGGATGTGTGCTTTGCACTGGAGCATAAATGCAATGTATGTTTTTTTAGAAATCATTTTTTTTTCTTTGTTTGTGCCTGCTTCAAGTAGGTGTTAGCTTGTGATACTAAGCTTGGTCTCTCTAGCTTAGTACCTCAGCTTTGCGTCAATACCCATGGATGTTTTGGCTGATCCACCAAAGTAATATTACACTGATGCCTCGGTGAAGCAAAGCCTTGCAAAGGAGCAAAAGTGTTTCTGTGCTGAACAAATGGCACCTTTTTTGCTAAATATACATTTTGCACTAAAAAGCAGATACCCTTGTGAGACTTTACATACTTAGTGGTAATTATGTCAAATGCTGAGCCAACCTCGCCCCATGTATCACCTGTTGGTGCTCCATATATGTTTCTCCCACTTCCTACGTCATCCAGAACATGTGAGCCTGTTATATTTTGTAATCTCAAAATAAATTGAAATGTTAAACATGTATTCTTTTGTTTAATTTTAACTTACTTATTTTTAAATTACTAGTTAATTCTGACAACAACTTATAGCGCTTGGGGCCACATGCTTATTGGCATGATATCAAGAGGGATTTATTAGAGGTACATAGATAGATTGAACAAGAATAGCACCAAAGAATTGGCAAAACTAAAAAACTTTAGTAAATGAATGCTGTAAAGGCTATTGAGGCACCAAGTCAAGCCCACCGACTGACTTTTTTGATTGGTGTTGGGAATATTATGGTATATTACGCTATATTATATTATATAATATTATATTATATTATATTATATTATATTATATTATATTATATTATATTATATTATCATTGTCATTATATTGTTTACACCAGACTCTAAGTCAGGTAATTCAGTGTTATGATATAGCAACAGTTGATAACAAAACCAGTTACCCACTGCTGTTATGAGAGCCTATCAGCACTGTGCTGCTTACCAGTTTTGACTGAAAGCAGAAAGCCCAACTGCAGAATGGTAAGGATGGCAGATTAAGTTGTTCGATGTAAGTTTTTTTTCTCTTGAGGGACGGTGATGGGAAACCATCTTAGGTATAGCTCACCCATTACTCCTCTGCCTCTGCGTAGCAGATGAAAGTAGGTTTTAGGTCGATGAATAACATAAAATTGTATACTGGCAAAAATGTATTACAGGAATGTTTTTTCAGTAGGGTAAGTACTGACATCAAATAGGCTGAGTCACATAAAAGGCTATCACTGCTATCTTTATTATATGCACCTTGTGATATCTCCAGTCACTATAAAAAAATGACGTAACTGCCCAATTTACTACGGGTGAATTTTGACATCACAATGCCCACTGCTAGAGCCAGCAGACAGGGTGAAAAGCTGGTCACATAGCATAATTGCAGCTGCAGTTTACACAACGAAAAGTAGTACCAACTTTTCTTTCTGATATTTTTCTGAAAAGAAAACTTGAGTAGCTAAAAGGAGATAGTTACGGCAACATACATATTTTTTCTGCAGTAGGTCATTGCAGGAAAGATAGAATCTCTGCATTTTTCCACCCATTTTGAGATACATCATTTTCTTTAGATGACTTACATTAAACTGATTATAATATCTTTTTGCGAAAATTTCTTACTGCTTTTTTGTGTTTTTAATTTCAAACTAAAGATTATGCTTTCATTATTCTTGCCTGCAATGTGCATGAAAGAGCAAGACAACACAGATTTACGTAGTTTGAGGGAAGGGTGATAGTGTGACCATACATAAATATATATTTATTACAGAGTGGAGGTAGGGTTACCGGGGCAGCAATTTTTGCTTGCTAATACCTTTGTCCCCAAAATGTGAAATAAATGACGAATGTGAAATAAATTGACATGTCTCTTCTGGTAAAAGGCGGATTTTCTACAAGATAGAATACAAGGATTCGGATTATGCTTCAAGATAGCATTTTATTTCACTGCAGCAGATCACTCCCTAGATGTGTCTGATGACACTCTTTGGCCAAGAGCAACTGACTCCTCTGTGAGACTTTGATGTCTTTATTGCAAAAACCCACTTTACCACACTTTACATGCGTCATAATTTCCAAACATGTTCAAGCAAACATTTCCTGTAACACTGTTAAACCACAAAAACAGGATGTTCAAACACAGAGATAACATTCCTAAGAACACGGGGCGGTAAGCCCATCTGCAAAGTTTCGAGAGCAATCCTGAGAAACCACCACATATGCATGAAACGAAATTAAGCAGGACTGCTAAAGGCATATCATTTTGCTCGCAGCACAGAACAAATGGAACTGAAAGGTTAAACAAGATGGAGCCCTCACGCCAAGTTAAGAAATCCATTTTCCACAGGAATTGCCACAAAACGTTCCAGATCTATAGCTTTTTCCACACTGGCTGAAGAAGGAAAGTTTTGGGGTGATTCATTAAGTGGGTGTCAAGAAAAAAGGGAGTCTCAAAACAGATTATCCCATCAATGGTATTGAAGTAGCTCAAAAATGGCTGAAAGGATTTTAATGAACATTAGAACAATGGAATGTTGAGCACTCCACTGCAGACAATGGAGTAGCTCTGGGCTTCTAATGGCTAGTATAAGCCTGGATCTTTAACATTCCAATATTTGTCTTTCACAGCAACAGCTGTGAACAAAGGCCTCATGGAGCCTGAGGGGATCTCAGCCTCTTCGGACTTTGTGAGTCCTCTGTTTTACTAATTAGAACATTCAACCTTGATAGGGTGGAATGTTCTAATAGCGTTATAGCCTGCCGCAGTGGAGTCCAGCTCCCTTGTTAAATACCAGAGTGGGCCCTTAATGGTCAGTATAGTCTGCTACTGTGGTCTATAAAGCTGTACTGGCAGCTATATAGATTCTGGTGTGTAGATGATCCTTTTGGGTATTTCATGTGAGTAGGTTAAGGAGTTGTTAAATTATAAGGCCCAACAACTTAGTGATGTCTGTGGCTGTAGTTTACGGAAATAGTTCCACAGTACTACTGCAGTAATGACAATGACAAACCATGATGTGAATGGCTATTGGAAGAGCTTCAAAAATTAAAAGGCAGCCATGTTGATTAGAGGACACTTTTGCAGTGTTGTGTGTTTGAGTGTGAAACACAGGTATTTAGTGATGCTGTATAGAATACCAATGAATTAGCCACTGTACCTCAATTTATACAGTTGGGGAAAGTTACTTTAGAAAAATTATACCATTATGAACATTGTTATGGATTACAGCGGTTCTGCTGCGATTGTTTCTAAGAAGTATCTTATACCTTAAAAATTAAAAAAACAAATGAAAAGTAGTAGTGTATAATATAGGGTTGCTCTTAAAACAGCCTTTGATTGATTTCCCCTCTAAAAACACATATGTTGGATTAGCCAGATTCAGAGGTTAGAAAAGAAAACACGATTTCCTTTTTTTATAAAATAGATACCTTCTGAAAGATATAGTGCTGCATTATAATATTTGGAAGACGTTCAATGATCTCTCAGGAATATTGCACCATCGCCATCTGACATGTCTTCAAGTTTTTTCAACTTTGCATCATTTAAGGTAGATCACTTCCAAATGAAACGTGGAACATGTTCCATTTCTCTAAGGAATACTGACACTGTCACCATCTGACATGTGTTCATGTTTTTTCAACTTTGCATCATTTAAAGTAGACCACTTCCAATTTTATCTTCGACAATTACTGGAGAAGATAAAATATGTGTTTGAAAAAAAATACACTTAAAGTTGGAATATGTCTCCTTTAAATTAATTACAAGTCTAACTCCTTTTAAGTGGCCCATATCATTCCTAACACAGCGGATAATCATAAAGTGTGGACGGTCACATACACTAACAGAAAAAAGTAGATGGAGTAACTGATCTCATCTCAAAACTCTCTCCTTAATCCATGCAAAGTCTACTCATTTTAAGCCCAAATTTTCTTCATAATCTTCTTGCTTGGCATGCTGTCTGGCCAAAAAAAAGAAACTGTGTCCAGCAAGCCAGCTGAAACAAATATCTACAGGGTTAGATGAGTGACCAGTAGGAAAGTACTTAACATTGACAAATGTTGAAACAAGGACAGTGATTTGCTTACATTCATTTTGGCTGATAATTTATCAGAATACTACCAACACCAAAATATGTCATTAAATTAAAGTAGTCTGCTAAAGTCTCAGATGGAGTACAAAGGCATGTTAAACACCCATTTCTGGTTCTTTGACAATTTAACCCAATAGACAGATTCATAATGAATGCTATAATGAAATAAAGCATTGTGTGATTGTTTCTTAATAAAAAGAAAGTGACCTATAAACACAACCTAATACTACTAAACTCATGTTTCTGGTCACATAACAATAAAAGCAAACATAAATAGATAAGTAATACCATAACAAAGTAAAGCTAAATGCTATCGGTTTGTACCACTAACTGAACATATCCCAATACTACTAAATAACAGCTACAATCATAGCCACTATGCTGACTGTTGGAAAGTAATCCAGCTACATTTCTTCCTCAAATAAATGGCACATAAATTGAACATTATGGCCCTCATTACAACCCTGGCGGTCAAAGACTGCCAGGGCTGTTTCGTCGGAAGCACCGCCAACAGGCTGGCGTGCTTCCCATGGAATTACGACTGCGGCGGAAGCGCCGCGATCACACCACCAGGACCGGCAGTTTCCCGGCACTTTGGTCCTAGCGGTTTCCCGGCACTTTGGTCCCGGCGGTTTCCCACCGCTTTGGTCCCGGCGGTTGTAATCCCCCAGGGCAGCGCTGCCCAGAGGATTACGAGTCCCCCCTCCTGCCAGCCTTTTCATGGTGGTATGAAACGCCATGAAAAGGCTGGCGGAAAAGGGAGTCGCAGGGCCCTTGGGGGCCCCTGCACTGCCTACGCCTCTGGCATGGGCAGTGCAGGGGTCCCCTGCCACGGCCCCAGGGAGCTTTTCACAGTCTGCATTGCAGACAGTGACACGCGCGACGGGTACAACTGCACCCGTCACACCGCTGCAACACCGCCGGCTTCATTTGGAGCCGGCTCCCGTGTTGCGGCTGAGATCCCCGCTGGGCCGGTGGGTGGAAACTAGGTTTCCGCCCGCCGGCCCAGTGGGGATCTCCAAATGGCCACCGCGGGAGTTTGTCCGCATTGGCGGCCACGCGGCGCATACAACTTGGCGGGCGATGCTAGCCGCCCGCCAAAGTTGTAATGAGGGCCTATACCTTTTCATCTACATATTTCCACATAACATGGGTGCATTTTATTATGGAATAATGCGATATGTAATTTTGTGAAACAACATTTTAAGCTGATTTGTCTTGCATTAGGATCAATAATAGTCAAAATATTCCTTTTTTATGTCTTTTATACTAAATGTTTACTGACGTTTAACACGTCTACTAAACATTACCAACTGAAACCACATATTAAATTGTCTAGAACAGTCATAAGATAAAAAAAGAGGATGAGATTGAAGGAGGACATCTACAGAAATACAACACTAATGGTAAGAATATCAAAAATGTCAATGTAACCTCACTCATGCATGTTAAATTGTTTTCTTCATTTTGTATGTTGGGGATTAAGAAGTTAATCTTTTCAATTCCCAGCTTTTACATAATATCTTGATTGAGAACTGTGGAGTGAGCTATCTCTCATGAATCTGAGTCAGCCATTAGCATTTTCAACTGATAGGTGATCCAATATAATGGTGGTGGTGTCAGTGTCAACTTTGTGTCTTAATGAAATTCAAGAAAGAAAGCTTAAAAAAGCCTTAACATTAATAGCGAAAAGGACAATAAAAAGCTGTTGCCAAATAGATTACAATTAACAGTCAGTCATTCCACCAATAAGAATGCTACCAAATCAGAAGCATTGCTGCAAAGTAGTATAACATTTGTGTCTTTATAAATATGCTCTGAACAATTCATTTCATGAGGAAAAAGATGGGTAAACTTGGACAGACATAATATGTACACCATATTTTTGAAAAAGCATTTCATGTGTAAAGAAAACTCTTTATTTTTATCATGAGTCACAACGAAAACCTGGATAGTTTAATTTCTTCCTATCATAGAAGAAAAGAACAAGACCAAACTTCTACAAAATTTACGTTGAGTACTGAACCATACTATAATAAAGAGACTTACCATCAACAAAATAATTGTGTGCTTCCAGTCATATATTAAAGATATTGTTATGAACTTTTACACAAAGTAGTGTGCAAAGAATAAAAAATTGGCAAACAAAATACTGTCTCAACTGATGATTTGCGGGAGGAAGAACAATAGAAACTTGAATATGAACATGATTGCACTTCTATTTGCAATATTCGAGATACATCTATTATGAAGCTAAGGACATTTCTGGTGATATTTAAAAAGTCATCACTCATTAAAAAAATTAAACTACTACAAACTTCAGATATCTGTCCATTTCAGAGCATTTCTGACCTTCAAGAATATTTTATAGGTTGCCTTCGAAATAACGTGTGACACCACAGTCAAATCACATTAAGATATTCTCTACACACCATTCAACAGTAAGAAAACTTGTGCTTACATTGTACTTTGTCAAAACACTATCATATCCATTAGAACAACTGAGTTATGCACTACTCTAATCAAGAGCAAGTTAACAGTATTATAGAATTGACACAATGTAAACACTTTGATGCTGTTTCTGTGAAGAATAACTGACCAGAGGTTGCCTTTACTCAAAATCAAGCAGAAAATCCATTAATGAACTTGGTCAATAAAGAAATTTATATTCTTCAATTTCAAGGAACAATTTCAGAAATACCAAATCAGATTTGCATTTGTGGTGGAAGAACACATTATAAGAAGCAAGTTAAAGTTATTGATCTACTTTAGAGTACAGAAAAAGAAGAATAAATGGCGTGGAAAGATTTGACTCTCTATCTGGTTGCAGAGAAAAATATATAATGTTTGAAAATATCAGCTAATCTGCAAATACTGGCTTGGAAAAGCAGACCATAACTTGAGCCTTCACATTAAATTCTTAACAATTTGGAAATGTATACAGTACTATCAGAATTACTCCATCTTGGTTTATATGAATATATGTTTATTTAAACACCCCATTATTTTCAAGACTATAATGCAATCAAAATCAGGAAAATTTCAGACACATGAATTAGTACGTGCACTGAAAGGAAAAGTTGTTTTCTTTCCATGTATGAAGAACATATAAGCCTGGATGAAGGACAACTGCCTGAAGCTCAACACGGACAAAATGGAGGTTCTGATTTTCAGCAGACACTTAGGTCCTCATTACAACCCTGGCGGTAAATCCCGCTTACCCCTGTGCAGAAGACCGCCAACATACCGCTGCGGCTGCAGAATTCCGCTGCACGTATTACGACCCACAGCTCGGAATCCGCCACAATACAGACACCCACACAAATCCGCCACACCAAAGGTCAGGGATAAACTGGCGATACCAAAACCGACACTGTCACGCCAACAAGAATACGCCCACACTATCACGACCCACGAATCACGCGGCGGACTTTCAACCGTAGTAAACCATTGGCGGTACACACCGCTGTGCTCAAAATACACACACATATACAAAACACCACCACATTGGACAATTCGAAATACACACGTCTGATACATATACACACACCCACACCCACACACCCAATCCAATATAAAACACCCACCCACATTACCCACAAACTCTTACTATAAGAAATTTTAAAGCAGGCCACAGAGAGACACTACCTTAAACAACACCAGCATCCACAGACACACAACACCTTCACTTACACAACATCCACGCACCTCAAACAACACACAACAACACATCCCCTCACACATCACAACACACATCATCTCACACATCACCCACACCACATCATGGCACCTCAACGACACCCCAGGTTCTCTGAGGAGGAGCTCAGGGTCATGGTGGAAGAAATCGTCCAGTAGAGCCACAGCTATTCGGATCACAGGTGCAGCAGACATCCATTGCAAGGAAGATGGAGCTATGGCGCAGAATTGTTGACAGGGTCAACGCAGTGGGACAGCATCCAAGAACTAGGGATGACATCAGGAAGAGGTGGAACGACCTACGGGGGAAGGTGCGTTCCATGGTCTCCAGACACCAGATTGCTGTACAGAGGACTGGCGGTGGATCCCCACCTTCTCCCCCACAACTAACAACATGGGAGGAGCAAGTCTTGGCAATACTGCATCCTGAGGGCCTCGCAGGAGTAGCAGTAGGACTGGACTCTGGTAAGGCAAATCTTTACTACTTTATCCCCCACCCTACCCGCATGCCATCACATACCCCACCCTTACCCTCACACCCATCACCCCAACAACCCACAGATACCCCACCATCACAACTCACACATCCCAAGAACAAGCCCTGCATGTAACACCAATGCATAGACACCCATCACCAAAGCATGTCCAGTACAGATACCCACACAGACCCCAAACCAACTATCACACAAGGACCAAGCCAAGAATGCAAGCACTAGAGTAGAGGGTCACTCACCCATTGCACACAATGGCACACACAGATGCAATAATCATGCTTTTACACCCCTAAAGGACCCCTACCCAACGTCACCGGACAGGAGGTGCCAGACATATCCAGTCCCCCCACAGAGGAGACCCACAGTGATGACAGCAGCTCTGCACAAATGGATCGAGATGACCAGCACGGCCCATCAGGGACCTCAGGAGAGTCGGTTCCCCTGACACAGTCACAAGCCACCTCAGAGCCTCCAGGGAAGCTGGGAGGACTGCTGTGCGACAGGCCCAGGAAACCCACTCTCCACGAGGCCCTATCCAACATCATGGGAGCTTACCACCATTCCCAGGAGACGATGGCAACTGTACTGGCCAAGTTTCAGGAGACCCAGCGGCTGCAGGAGGTACACTACCTTGGGATCAGGGAGGACTTGAAGTCCATTAACAACACCCTGGTCACCATTGCAGGGGTGCTGGAAGACCTTGTCAACACCAGGAGGGACACAGTGCCACAACAAGGTGCCCCTGACACTAGCCTGGACGATGAACAGCCCTCCACCTCCGCCAACGCTAATGGACAGGAGGCACCGCCACAGGAACACAACACCAGCACCCCACCCCCTACAGATGTAGAACCACCCCAGAAACGGTCCCTGAGATCCAGGAACAAGACAGAGAACATTGCCAAGACCCCCGCCAGGAAATGAGACCCCCCTGAATGTCACCCTTCTGTCCCACTTTGTCACCCTGCCCATCCTTTAACTGCCATTGCTCCACTTCCTATGCCCCATTGGACAATGCACCTGTGAAACAAATAGACTGGACTCTGCCATGGACATTCCTCCACCATCCTCCCAGCCCATTTTATAACCCCCTCCCCTTATTAGAACAGAAATAAACACACTTCAATCACAAAACAATCTGGAGTCAGTCTGTGCTTTCACAAATGTGTAATTGCAATAACCATGGAATGTAGCAATGCCAATTTACTTGTGCACATACCGATGTAACACAGCTGTAGGCCAGGAGGAAATATAGCAGAGGGCACAAAGTGGGACCCACATCTGTGAAATGGAAAGGCAAAGTAACAAGTCAGGGTCCATACACTGAGTGAAAATGACAGACTTATGCTAGCTCCAACAACTGTATGAAATGTGGGAGGCAGTGACATGTTCTTACCTGTGTCTCACTGTATTGCATGATTATGTTGTTTTGGCTGTCGATATCCTCTTCTGCCACCTCTTCTTCACTGTCCACAGGCTCCACAGCTGCCACAAGACCACCAGCTGGCCCATCCTCCTGCAGAAAAGGCACCTGCCGTCGCAAAGCCAGGTTGTGCAGCATACAGCAGGCCACAATGATCAGGCACACCTTCTTTGGTGAGTAGTAGAGGGAACCACCTGTCATATGGAGGCACCGGAATCTGGCCTTCAGGAGGCAGAAGGTGCGTTTGATCACCCTCCTAGTTCGCCCATGTGCCTCATTGTGCCTCATTGTAGCATTCCTCTGCCCTTGTCCTGGGATTCCTCACTGGGGTAGCCATGACAGGTTGGGGTAAACAGAGTAACCTGCAAATATCGAGGGACAACTGTTAGACACACACTAACCCTTAGGGACAACCCCATACCCAGACACCTATTCACATTGTATTGGGTCCTTGGCCTCACCTATTAGCCACACCCGGTGCCTCTGGAGTCGCCCCATCACATAAGGGATGCTGCTATACCTCAAAATGTAAGCGTCATGCACTGAGCCAGGAAACTTGGCATTCACATGGGAGATGCACTGGTCCGCCAAACACACCATTTGCACATTCATCGAATGGTAGCTCTTCTGGTTTCTGTACACCTGTTCACTCCTGCGTGGGGGTACTAATGCCACATATGTCTCATCAATGGCACCAATGATGTTGGGGATATGTCCCAGTGCATAGAAGTCACCTTTCACTGTGGGCAAATCCTCCACCTGAGGGAACACGATGTAGCTGTGCATGTCTTTCAGCAGGGCAGACAGCACTCTGGACAACACATTAGAGAACATTGGCTGGGACAACACTGATGCAATGGCCGCTGTTGTTTGAAAGGAACCACTTGCCAGGAAATGGAGTACTGACAGGACCTGCACTAGATGGGGTATCCCTGAGGGATGGTGGATAGCTGACATCAGGTCTGGCTCCAACTGGGCAACAGTTCCTGGATTGTTGCACGATCAAGTCTGTATGTGACTATGATGTGTCTCTCTTCCATTGTTGACAGGTCCACCAGGGGTCTGTACAGCGGAGGATGCCTCCATCTCATCACCTGCCCCAGCAGACGTGCCCTATGGAGGAGAACAGCGAGCAGAGAGTCAGCCAACACTGAGGTATCACAAAATATCATTTGCAGAAATGTATTAATCCGCAATGTGCCTTTAACTGTGTGTAATCCAGGCCTAGATAGGTGTGACACAGTTATTATTAATGCCATGAGGCCCCCTGAAATGGCTGCCTGACTGTAAGGTGGGACAAGGGGATATGAGGTAACTGTGCTGGCGTTGTACACCATTGCGGTGGGCGGTCGAAGACCGCGGCGCAATTCAGCATTGGTTAACATTGGGCCCTATGGGTCCGAGGAGCCAATGATGATGTACGCCGGCGGTGATGGTACGCACCGCCGCAGACTTGACCGCCATTTTCTGTCTGTTCACTCACTTGATATCTGACATTCAACAGGAGAGGACCTACACTGCAAGTGCTGCTGTGACCTGTCTCTGGAAGCAACAATGGCTACAGTGTCTGGGGAAAGGGCCCCTGCCTTCACTTCGTAGGAGTTGGAGAAACTAGAGGATGGGGTCTTCCCCCAGAACACGCAACTGTACTGTCCTCCAGACAAACAGGTGAGTACACTGTAAGCATGCTGAATGGGCAATGCCTGCTTTGAGTGGTGTGGCTGGTTGGTACATGGGGGGGGGGCTGAGGCCTACATGAGCAGATGGTGAGTGTATGTGTGCCATGGTGGGAACTGGTGGGCAATGAGTATGACGGTCCGGCCGGGTGAGTAATGTCCTTTCCCACTGTACCATTCCTCTAGGTCAGAGCCCACCAGAAGAAGGCTATTTGGCATGCCATCGCCAAGGACATCTGGACCCTGGGGGTCTACCACAGAAGGAGCACCCACTGCCATAAAAGATGGGAGGACTTGCGCCGCTGGAGCAAGAAGACGGCGGAGGCCCAGCTGGGGATGGCCTCCCAATGTGCCCGTCGCACCATGACCCCCCTGATGTTCCGGGATTCTGGCGGTGGCCTATCCGGAGTTGGATGGTTGCTTGAGGGCATCACAGCAGCCACAAGGGGGTGAGTACACTCTCATCCAGCTGACTCTGTGCACATTACGAGGTGTCAGGACGGGGGAGGTGGGAAGTGGGTTCCCCTAGGCCAGGGCGATCTTGGTAGGCAAAGTCCCTTGTGTGGCAGGCTATGTGGCACCCCAACCCCACTAGTGGTAAGAGCCATCTACACCTAGTCAGGCTCCTGTGACTTCCAAGTTTGCAGCAATTGAGCTTAGGCCTCGTACCCCATCGGCGTGTGAAAAATCTAGGAACTATAAGTGCATGGCGTAGTGCAGAGGGCTTCTCACTGTCTGTTGTGTCCGCCAACGGTAGTGGTGTTGCATGCACTGAATATGTCTTTCTTCTGCCTTCCCCCCCCTTTTTGTGGTCTCCCTGTCCTTATGTGCAATAGCATCTCCAGGCGGAGGAGCATTGGCACCGGAGCAGGAGGGAGCTGCATCCCACTTGGCCCTGGAGGGTGAAGCTACGGAGTCTGAAGCCACCAGTGGGACGGAGACTGAGGGGAGCTCCACGGTGGGGACAGGAGCAGAGACCAGCGACAGTGACTCCTCCTCTGATGGGAGCTCCCTTGCGGTGGCGGGCCCCTCTGTGCCCACCGCATCAACAGGTACAGCTGCCACCCACCCTACCAGCACTGCCCTCCCAGCAGCCCCTCAGCATCTGTCCCGTGCCCGCTCACCCAGGAGGGTGGGCATCTCCTTCGCCCCAGTCACCTCAGGCCCTGCCCAAGACAGCCCTGCTGCCCTCAGTGAGGAGGCTATTGACCTCCTGAGATCCCTCACTATTGGGCAGTCTACCATCCTGAATGCCATCCAGGGTGCTGAGAGGCAGTTGCAACAAACAAATGCATACCTGGAGGGCATTCATTCTGGCCAGGCAGCCCAACAGAGAGCATTTAAGGCTCTGGCCTCAGCACTGATGGCAACCATTGTCCCTGTGTCCAGCCTCCCCCCTCCAACCTCCTCCAACCAGACCCAATCCCCTGTACCTCTGCCTATCCCAAGCACACCATCAGACCAGCATGCACACACATCAACACACAAGAGTGGCTCAGGCAAACATAAGCACCACACATCCCACAGGCACTCACACAAGCAACATACCCATGCACACATACCAACATCCACTTCCTCCACTGTGTCCCCCTTCTCCACGTCTCCCTCCTCCATCCCAGCCTCGTCTCCACTCACACCTGCATGTACTACATCCTCAGCCACTACCTCCATCACCAGCCTCCCATCACCGCACACCGCTCACGTGCAATCACCACCCCCACTACCATTCACACATCCACAGTGTCCTCTCCCAGTGTGTCTGTGAGCCCTCCTCCCAAAGTACACAAACGCAGGCACACACCCACCCAACAGCCATCCACCTCACAACAGCCTCCAGCCCATGCACCTTCACCCAAATTCAGCAGACGTACACCTCCTACAACCACTACCTCTTCCTCTACTCCCAAACTCCCTCCATCTACCCTTCCCAGTATGTCTAAAAAACTTTTCCTGGCTAACATTGACCTCTTCCCTACACACCCCGTGCCCACATCCCGGAGGGAGAAGCCGAAACCACCAGCCACCAAGGGGTCAGCAAAAATGAAAGGGGATAGTGGCAAGACAACTGCGCCACCATCAAAGGTGGGGAAGGGCCAAAAACAGAAAAGCAGGTCAGGAGAGGGCATAGTGGCACATACTGAGGACCAGTGTCACACCTTTTGTCCACGCCACCTGCACGCCACCTGCACCGCCTCCGGCATGTCTACAGCCGCTGCGACAGTCCCCAGCCTCTTCCCCTGTGGGCAGCCGTCCAAGGCCGCAGGAGACATCCTGCTTTCTCCCTCAGCAGGTGCTGACACAAGCCTCACCGCCAGCCCTGCCACCACAGACCCGGCCGCCAGCACCGCCACCACAGCCACCACAGACCCGCCACCGGCACCCCCACACAGACCCCGCCACCAGCACTGCCACCACAGACACCGCCGCCAGCACCGCCACCACAGACACTGCAGCAAGCACCGCCAATGGCCCCACGATATCCTCCGACAGTGGCACCACCACTGACATGCCTACCATCCCCAGTGGTCAGTCGTCCGAGGCTGGTGGTGAGTTCCAGGACCCTGGGCAGCTTCCATGAAGCATTACTGCCATCACTGTTGGCACCTGCAGGTGGAATGCGAAGCCGCAGCAGTGTGGGGTATGTCGCTGCCTCCATGGCATATCCTGCTACCTGTACCTCGCCAATGTTGTGCCACGCACACCCAGGTGTGTGAATTGTACCGTCCACGCTGCACGTGGAGCACTCTGGGCACCAGGTCCCCTCCAGAACCAGTGGAGAATCATCCACTACCTCAGTCCTTGGCAGGATGAAACACTCTGGGCACCAGGCCCTCTCCAGAACCAGTGGAGAATCACATCCACTTGAGAGACTGTGGCTTTGCACTCCCAGGATAAAGTAGTGGGCAAGACACCCACTTGAGAGACTTGAGAGACTGTGGCTTTGCACTCCCCAGGATAAAGCAGTGGGCAAACCACCCACTGGAGAGACTTGAGAGACTGTGGCTTTGCACTCCCCAGGATAAAGCAGTGGGCACACCACCCACTGGAGAGACTTGAGAGACTGTGGCATTGCAATCCCCAGGATAAAGCAGTGGGCAAACCACCCACTGGAGAGACTTGAGAGACTGTGGCTTTGCCCTCCCCAGGATAAAGAAGTGGGAAAACTACCCACTGGAGAGACTTGAGAGACTGTGGCTTTGCACTCCCCAGGATAAAGCAGTGGGCATGGAGCCCACTCGTGCAGCAGTGGCATCGTGTGTTCATCTGGCTGAGGTGCCCCCCCTCCTCCTCCCACTGAGGTGCCTGTTTCATTTCAATCTGATGCCCCTCCAGTGTTCTCTCCTTTTTCAAGACAGGTATCTAGTGTGGGCTTCGCCAATGCATTTTGGGCCCAGTGGTCCATGGACAATGATTGGTGCACTATCCGACTTGTGTAGTTGGTGTACATAATTGTATTTACTGGATTTTAAACTTTTATAATGAGATTTCACATGATTACATTTGTTCAAATCATTTCCTTTTGTACTTGCGTTCTTCCAGGTGTTGAGGGGGTGTATGTGTACTGTTGCTGCATGTTTTGTGTGTATGGTGTTGTGGGTGAGGGTGGGAGTGTTGCATGTGTATGTCACTCTCTTTTCCCTCCCCTGTGTTGTAGGTGCAGTACTCACCGTGGTCGCCGCCGCCGTCTTTAGTGCTCCTGATAGAAGAGAAGGAAGACTAGCATCAGCAGTATCTGCAATGCGGGCTCCATGGTGTCCTGGTTCCTCGTGGGGTGTGGAGAGGTGAGTGTTTTCCCTTCTGTGTACTGTTTCCGCTGTGTTTTTGTTCGGATTGGTTACGCCCCGGAAAAGGTGGCAGATAGGCATCTTGTGATAGGATTTGCAGTAGTTTGTCTTCCGCCTGTCTGTCGGCGGTTACCGCCGCGGTGTTTGTTTCTACCGCCGTGGCGGTCTGAGTGTTAAAGTGTCTGTCTATGTTGGTGGTTTCCGCCATGGTCATGATTCCATTTTTTTTCCCGCCAGCCTGTTTGCGGTATTTCCGCCGCTTTAACACCGACCGCCAGGGTTGTAATGAGGGCCTTAGTCTTGTGGAATGACTCCTGTGGGCAACAGAGCTCAGACCCCCCCCCATGCCGAAATATCACACCTGCAACCTCAGCATCATTCTCAACATTGGTCTCTCCATGAAAATCCAGGTCAACGTCCTTTCCTCAGCCTGCTTCTGCACACTCTGCATGCTCCACAAGATCTTTAAGTGGCTTCACATTGGCAAGAAGAAGGCAGTGACAAGGCCCTTATCACCAGACACCCGGACTACAGCAACACACAATACAAAGGCACCACCATCAAAGTCATGCAAAGACTCCGGATGATCCAGAAAACAGTTGCAGATTGATCCTCAACCTGCCCAAGAGAACTCACATCAGACAGCACCTGAAGGATCTCCATTGCCTCCCGATTCAAAAAAGATGCCACATCAGGCTACAGATCCATGCCTACAGACCTCACCAACCATCAAGGAACCTCTGCTCGGCACACATCTTCCTCGCAAAGATACCATGCAAATGCTGCTGCCACGTTGGAGGATGCTCCTTCTCCCACCACTTCGCCTAAGCCTGGAACTCCCTCCCCGTCCACCTCTGCACTCACCCTCACTGACCCTCTTCAGAAAGGGACTGAAAACCTAGGTAGTGCATGGATACCCATACGGGTGACAAACCACGCTATACAAATAACACCTGATTGATTGATTGACTGATTCCATTAGCTTTCACAAAAACATAACCACTCCTGGGACACAGCACAAAATAGAGGAACTTCAGTGGTTAACTCAGTGGAGGACCTATAGTTCCCTTTAGAGTGCCTGCTCGTGAGGCAGCCCATCCTCATTTGTGATTCCACGCATAGAAACATTTGGAGCGCTCACACTTTTCAGTCAGGTAAATGAATGATTAGAGCTCCCTCATTTGTTTGTTTGCACAGATAATTTATTTTTCCATGAGGCTGGTATTTCTTTTTACTTCAACTGTAAATGTGAAATAATAGTTGGAAATAAAATGCAACATGATGAGTTTCAAAAATCTCCTTGGTTAAAACTTTATCTGCTTTCCTTTCTTTGCAAAAAGAAAATGCTTTCTCATGTTTTATTTCCTAACAAGGTGCTTAGATGTTTACATAATGTTCTTCATGTACACCATTTCAAAATACAAGGGCTGATACACAATAGGCCTAAGCACCAAATTAAGTGGTCTGTATGGGTCAGTTTTGAACTTATAAGACACTCTGGTGGGCATTACAACCCTGGCGGACGGTGTTAAAGCTGAGGTAATACCGCAAACAGGCCGGCGGGCAAAAAAAGTGAATTATGACCGTGGCGGAAACCGCCAACATAGACAGCCACTTTAACACTCCGACCGCCACGGCGGTACAGACAAGCAGCGCGGCGGTCACCGCCAACAGACAGGCGGAAGACAATGTACCGCCCACAGTATCACAACAAGCCAATCCGCCACCTTTTCCGGGGCGGATTCACCGTGGATAAAAACACGGCGGAAACAGCTTTTGCAATGGGAAAACGCTAACCTCAACATACTCCACGAGGAAGGAGGCCACCATGGATCCCGAAC
Source organism: Pleurodeles waltl (assembly GCF_031143425.1). NCBI lineage: Eukaryota > Metazoa > Chordata > Amphibia > Caudata > Salamandridae > Pleurodeles > Pleurodeles waltl. The sequence goes on from NC_090439.1 coordinate 952,275,866, forward strand.
TACAAATACTCCCTGCGCTTGTCTTCCTGCTCCTCTACGAACACCAGCAACGTAGGCGCCGAAGACAACGGTGAGTACTGCACCTACGACATAGGGGAGGGGGGAGGCAAAAGTCACGGACACACACACGCAACACCCCTACCCCCAACCCGACCTTCACCCACTACAACACACACACCAATGCATTTCCAAACAGCACAGTAACAACCCCCAACCCCCAAGTAAGAATGCAAATACAAAAGGAAATGAGTTCAACCATTGTAATGTATCAAAATACAGTAACCAAATATATACAGATATATAAAAACAATCGAAAATCATACATCATGATTAGAACTGCAGGTATGCACATATCAATGTCCGTGGACCACTGGGCCCACAATGCATGGGCGAGGCCCACACTAGATACCTGTCCACAAACGGAGAGAACACTGCAGGGGCATCAGATAGAAATACAACAGGCACCTCAGGGGGAAGCCTGGGGAGTGCAAAGCCACAGTCTCTCAAGTCTCTACAGTGGGTGGTTTGCCCACTGTACCATCCTGGGGAGTGCAAAGCCACAGTCTCTCAAGTCTCTACAGTGGGCGGTTTGCCCACTGTACCATCCTGGGGAGTGCAAAGCCACAGTCTCACAAGTCTCTACATTGGGTGGTTTGCCCACTGTACCATCCTGGGGAGTGCAAAGCCACAGTCTCTCAAGACTCTGCAGTGGGTGGTTTGCCCACTGCTTTATCCTGGGGAGTGCAAAGCCACAGTCTCTCAAGTCTCTACAGTGGGTGGTTTGCCCACTGTAACATCCTGGGGAGTGCAAAGCCACAGTCTCTCAAGTGGATAACAGTCTCCACTGGTTCTGGAGGGGGACTGGTGCCCAGAATGCTTCATCCTGTGAAGAACAGACAGAGTGGATGCAGGTCTCCACTGGTTCTGGAGGGGGACTGGTGCCCAGAGTGCTTCATCCTGTGAAGGACAGACAGAGTGGATGAAGGTCTCCACTGGTTCTGGAGGGGTTTGGTGCCCAGAGTGAATCACGCTCCCGTGACGGTCCCAGTTCTGTCACTGTCCCAGCTGCACATGGGCTAACGATGCTTGATTTGGCGGTCTTTGCCCTGTTCAGCGGTCTTCACCATGACGGTCGTTGCCCTGTTCAGCGGTGCTTGCCTTTGCTGTGTCTGACCTGTTCTGCAGTGCCTTGCCATGACGGTCTTTGCCCTGTTCAGCGGTCTTCACCATGGCGGTCTTTGCCCTGTTCAGCGGTGCTTGCCATTGCTGTGTCTGACCTGTTCAGCGGTGTGTGGCATGACGGTCCCTCAGTGCCCAGCGGGGCTGTGGCTGCCGGGGCCCTCCAGGTCACTGACTCTGGCGGTGGTCTCCGGACCAGTGACGATACTGCTGCCCTCCAGGGCACTGACTCTGGCGGTGGTCTCCGGACCAGTGATGACAGTGTTGCCCTTCAGGGCACTGACTCTGGCGGTGGTCTCCGGACCAGTGACGACAGTGCTGGCGGTGGCGTCCTGGCCGGCGGGGAGGATGGCGGCCTTCTCCGCCGTGCTGCTCTTACCAGACTTTGGAGACTTCTTCTGCCCATTCACCACCTTGGGAGGAGTCACAGCTGACTCGGCACTCCCCCGGGACCCTTGTGAGCTGTTTTGCCAGCAGGAGTCTTCACCCTCTCCCGTCGGCCACTTTCCAACTTAAGGTGCTTTACAGGGGGTGGACTGGCAGTGCTTTGGCTTTGTGTCACACTGGCTGCCCTGGTGGCCAGTGCACTCCACACACCTTTAACACGCACCACTGGTACCTGACTTTTTTTGGCTGAGGTGCTACTATGGGACCTATGAATTGGAGGGGTGGGGGTGGTGGGAAAGAGGTCAACGTTGCTGACGAAGAGTTTCTGACGAACACTGGGACGGGTAGCTGGAGGGGGTCTGGGAGTAAAGGAAGAGGAGGTGGTTGTAGGAGGTGTAACTTTAGGTGATTTGGGTGCAGGTGCAGGTACTGGAAGCTGTCGTGAGGTGGATGGATGTTGGGTGTGTGGGTGCCCGCGTTTGTGTACTTTGGGAGGGGACATCACAGACACACTGGGAGTGGACACAGGGGACGTGTAAATGGTAGTGGGGGTGGTGAGTGCAGGTGAGCGGGGTGTGGTGCTGGGTGTTCTGGTGCGAGTCCTAGTGCCTGTAGATGTAGTGCATGCAGGTGAGAGTGTAGATGACACTGGGAGGGAGGAGGGAGACGATGAGGAGGGGGACACAGTGGAGGCAGTGGATGTTTCTGTGTCTGTATGTGGGTGATGCTTGCGTGAGTGCCTGTGGGATGTGTGGTGCCTATGTTTGCCTGAGCTACTTTTGTGTGTTGTGGTGTGTGCATGCTTGTCTGATGGTGTGGTTGGGATAGGATGGGGTAAAGGGGATTGGGTCTGGGTGGAGGAAGTTGGAGGGGGGAGGCTAGACACAGGGACAATTGCTGCCATCAGTGCTGAGGCCAGAGATTTCAGGGTTCGATGATGGGCAGCCTGACCAAAATGAATGCCCTCCAGGGATGCATTAGTGTGTTGCAACTCCCTTTCTACACCCTGGATGGCATTCACAATGGTAGACTGCCCAACAGTGAGTGACCTGAGGAGGTCAATGGCCTCACTGAGGGCAGCAGAGGTGACAGGGGCAGGGGCTGAGGTGCCTGGGGCGAAGGTGATGCCCACCCTCCTGGGTGAGCGGGCACGGAGCGAAGGCTGAGGGGCTGCTGGGAGGGCGTGCTGGTGGGGGGGGTGGCGGCTGTACCTATAGAAGTGGGGGGCACAGATGGTGCCGCCACCACAAGGGAGCTCCCATCGGCGGACTAGTCTGTGTCGCTGTTTGCTGATCCGGTGACCGACGTGAGGCTCCCCTCGCCCTCCGTCCAACTGGTGTATTCAGAGTCTGTGGTGTGGCCCTCCATGGCCATATGGGATGCAGCTCCCTTGTGCTCCGGTACCACTGTGCCTCCGCCTGATGATGCTGATGCACAAACGAACAGGGAGAGCACAAAAAGGGGGGGGGCGACAGAAGAAAGACAGGTTGAGTGCATGGCTTACCGCTACCGTTGGCGGACAATACAGACACAGCAGCCCCCTGCACTACGCCGTGCTCTTGGCCTCTACAGATGCAATTCCTGGGATATGGCCTTCATGGCTATGAGTGTCATCTGTCCACATAGATGACACAGGGGTATGTATACCTGTACTTGGCACTCTACAGCGGTGGGGTGGAGGGCCACAGGGCCATGCCTTACGAAGGGGCCTAGCTTCTGTAACTCGCCCTGGCCTAGGGAAACCCACAGCCCTCCTCCCCCACCCAGACCCCTCCACTGCGCGCAAAGTCATGAGAATTAGAGTGTACTCACCCCCTTGTGTCTGCTGTGATGCCCTCAAGCGCCCATCCAACTCAGGGTAGGCCACCGCCAGGATCCGGAACATCAGTGGGGTCATGGTGCGACGGGCACCCCTCCCACATTGGGAGGCCATCCCCAGCTTAGCCTCCGCCGTCTTCTTGCTCCAGCGGCAAATGTCCTCCCATCTTTTACGGCAGTGGATGCCCCGTCTATGGTGGACCCCCAGGGTCCGGACGTCCTTGGCGATGGCACGCCAAATGTCCTTCTTCTGGTGGGCGCTGACCTACATGACATGTACAGGGGAAGAAGAAAAGTCATTATTAACTGCACCGTCGAAGTGAGTGGCCCCCCTCCCTACCCTTGCCATGTGGCACATGTATTCACAGTCCTTCATGGTCGCAGAACTCTGCCCCCTTCCTACTGACATCCAGCCCTCTCCACCCAGCATAGCCCATACAACGTGCTCCCGGTGTACTTACCTGTTGGTCTGGAGGACCGTAGAGTAGCGTGTACTGAGGAAGGACCCCGTCCATGAGCTTCTCCAACTCCTGAGCAGTAAGGGCAGGGGCCCTTTCTCCAGTAGCAGCAGCCATTGTCTCTTCTAGACCGAGGTCACAGCAGCACTTGCAGTGTAGGTCCTCTCCTGTCAAAGATCAGGTATCGAGTGATTGAACAGATAGAAAATGGTGGTGACGTCCGCGGCTGTGACGTCTGCGGCGGTGATGATACGTATCATCACCGCCGGCGCACTTCATTACTGGCTCATGGGACCCATAGGGTCCAATGTTAACCAATGCATCATTTCGCCGCGGTCTACGACCGCCTACCGCGACAGTGTACAATGCCAGCGCAGATACCTCACATCCCATTGTCCCAGTTTAGAGGTCAGGCAGCCGCCATTTTAGGGGCCCACATGGCTTCATTTACTACTGCGTCACACATACCTTGGCCTACACTCAACACACATACAGGAAGAGTTTTGTATTTGGTGTCGTGTTCTGTGTAGCTGTGGGTACATACCTGAGAATTTGTTGTCTCTGTGCTCGCTGTTGTCCTTCTTAGGCACCGTCAGCTGGGACATTTGAGGAGATGGCGGAATCCTCCGGTGTACTGACCGCTGGTGGACCTGTTAACAATGGAGGAGCGACATTTGATCATCACCTACAGGTTTGACCGTGCCACAATCCAGGAACTGTGTACCCAGTTGGAGCCAGACCTCATCTCACCAATCCGCCATCCCACAGGAATCCCCCCTGAAGTGCAGGTGCTATCAGTGCTCCATTTCCTTGCAAGTGGATCATTTCAAACAACAGTGGCCATGGCATCAGGGATGTCCCAGCCTATGTTTTCCAACGTGTTGTCCAGAATGTTGTCTGCCCTGCTGAAACACGTTAGGAGCTACATCGTTTTCCCTCAGGTGGAGGATTTGCCTACAGTTAAAGGTGACTTCTATGCCCTGGGTCATATCCCTAACATCATGGGTGCCATTGATGGGACCCATGTACCTCTGGTCCCCCCCCCCGCAGGAGTGAACAGGTGTACAGGAACCGTAAGAGTTATCATTCGATGAATGTACAGATGGTATGTTTGGCAGACCAGTACATCTCCCAGGTAAATGCTATGTTCCCTGGCTCTGTGCATGACGCCTACATTCTGCGGAATAGCAGCATCCCTTATGTGATGGGTCAACTCCAGAGGCACCGTGTGTGGCTATTAGGGGACTCTGGTTACCCCAACCTGTCATTGCTATTGACCCCAGTGAGGAATCCCAGGACCAGGGCAGAGGAACGCTACAATGAGGCCCATGGGTGGACTAGGAGGGTGATCGAACGCACCTTCGGCCTCCTGATGGCCAGGTTCAGCTGCCTCCATATGACCGGTGGATCCCTATTCTACTCACCAAGAAAGGTGTGCCAGATCATCATCGCCTGCTCTATGCTTCACAATCTTGCTTTGCGACGCCAGGTGCCTTTTCTGCAGGAGGATGGTCCAGATGACGGTGTTGTGGCTGCTGTGGAGCCTGTGGACAGTGATGAGGAGGAAGCTTAGGAAGAAGACATAGACAACAGGGAGTCAGTCATACAGCAATATTTCCAGTGACACACAGGTGAGAACAATTTTTTTACTATTACATTCACTTTCACATTTCTACCTCTATCCTGTCTGTCAATTAGAAGCAGTATTTGGTAACTGAGTTGTACATTTCCATTACGGTTTCACAGGGGTGGTTACCAACGTGTGTCATCTTCTTGCATTCTTCATGGACTTGTGATGTGTGACATAGGTATGTTGGCATTACATTTGAAAACGCATTTTGTCACTGTAATTGGTAATACACATTTTCTAAATCACAGACTGACTCCAGATTGTTTTGTGGTTCAAGGGTATTTATTGAAGTGCTAATTATTGGAGGGGGGTGGCAAAATGGTGATGGGTGATGGAGGAGGAATGTCCATTGCAGAGTCCAGTCTATTAGTCTCACAGGTGCACTCCCCATATGGGCATAGGAAGTGGAGCTGGGGCAGTTCCAATCTGGACAGGGTAACAAAGTGAGACAGTGGGATGACAATCAGGGTGGTCTCATTTCCTGGCGGGGGTCCTGCCATCGTGCTCTGTCCTATTCCTGGATCTCAGGGACCGCTTGCGGGTGGTTGTCCGTCTGCAGGGGGTGGAATGCTGGTGTGGTGGTCCTGTGGCGGGGCGTCCGGTCCACTAGCGCCGGCGGAGGTGGTGGGCAGTTCATCGTCTAGGCTAGTGTCAGGGTCCCCTTGGAGTGCCACTGTGTCCCTCATGGTCTTTTGTATGTCTTTCAGCACCCCTACGATGGTGCCCAGGGCGCAGCTGATGGTTCTGAGCTCCTCCCTGAAGCCCAAATACTGTTCGTCCTGCAGGCACTGGGTCTCCTGAAACTTGGCCAGGACCGTAGCCATCGTCTCCTGGGAGTGGTGGTAGGCTCCCATGATGGAGGAGAGGGCCTCGTGGAGAGTGGGTTCCCTTGGCCTGTCTGCCCCCTGTCGCACAGCAGCCCTCCCAGTTCCCCTGTGTTCCTGTGCCTCCGTCCCCTGGACCGTGTGCCCACTACCACTGCCCCCAGGTCCCTGTTGTTGTTGGGGTGGTGGGTTATCCTGGGTTCCCTGTAGTGGTGGACACACAGCTGATTGACGTGTCCTGGGTACGGAGGTATGGGCCCGCTGGGTGGGTGCTGTGCTGGTGTTACCAGAAGGGGGAAGGTCAGTGTTGGGCTGTGCCTGTGCGAGGGGAACCAACTGTCCCGAGGCCCACGATGGTCCGGGCTGGTCATCTGGAGCCAGAGCTGCTGTCGTCAGTGTGGGCCTCTTCTGTGGGTGGAGTGGAGATGTCTGGACCCTCCTGTGTGGTGACGTTACGTAGTGGTCCTGCAGGGGTATAAGAGCATGATTATTTCATGTGTGTGTGTCATGGTGTGCAAAGGGTGGGTGTGCGTGTACCCCAGTGCAAGCATTCCTGTGTGGGGGCTTGTGTGATGATGGTTGGGGGGTTGTTATAGGTATGTGCAGTGGCCATGCTTTAGTGATGGGTGTCCATGCTTAGTTGTGTCATGCAGGGCTTGTTGTTGGGATGTGTGGTTTGTGTAATTAGTACATTAGTGAGGAGTTGTAGTGATAGGGGAGGGGGTGAGGGTGGGGGTGTGTGATAGCATGCAGACCGGGTGGGGGATATGATAGTTAAGATTTGACTTACCAGTGTCCTTTCCTCCACCGACTCCTCCGAGGCCCTCTGGATGCATGATGGTCAGGACCTGCTCCTCCCATATTGTTAGTTGTGGGGGAGGAGGTGAGGGTCCGCTGCCAGTCCGCTGAACCGCGATGTTGTGCCTGGAGACCACGGAACGCACCTTCCCCCGTAGGTCGTTCCACCTCTTCCTGATGTCCTCCCGATTTCTTGGGTGCTGTCCCACAGCGTTGACCCTGTCGACGATTCTTCGCCATAGCTCCATCTTCCTGGCTATGGAGGTGTGCTGCACCTGTGCTCCAAATAGCTGTGGCTCTACCCGTAAGATTTCCTCCACCATGACCCTGAGCTCCTCCTCGGAAAACCTGGGATGTCTTTGGCGTGACATGGGGTGGTGTAGGTGATGTGTGGGGTGGTGTATGTGTTGATGAGTGTGGGGATATGTGGTGGTGTGGGGTGTTTTGAGCGTGGATGTTGTATGGGTGATGGTGTTGTGTGCCTCTGTGTGGTGGGGTTGTCTATTGCTGTAGTCTCTGTCTGTCGCCTTCGTCTTCAGTTTTTGTTCGTAGGGGTTTGTGGGTGATGTGGGTGTGTGTTTTATATTTTGTTGGGTGTGTGGGAGTGGTGTTTGTATGTGTATCAGGTGTGTCTATTTGGAATTGTCCAATGTGGCGGTGCTTTGGAGATGTATGTGTATTTTGAGCGTGGCGGTGTGTACCGCCATTGGAATACCGCGGTTGAAAGACCGCCGCGTGGATTCGTGGGTCGTGATAGCATGGGCGTATTTCTGTTGGCGTGACAGTGGAGGTTTTGTTTTTGCCAGTTTATCACTGACCTTTGGTGTGGCGGACTTGTGTGGGTGTCTGAATTTCGGCGTATTCCGAGATGTGGGTCATAAAGCTGTGGCGGAATTCTGTGGCCGCGGCGATGTATTGGCGGTCTTCTGCACGGCAGTAAGCGCCTTTTACCGCCAATGTTGTAATGACCCCCTCTGTATTGTTTGTTTGCAAGGTATGGGAGACTGTATGTATTTGGGCTTGCTGCTGTCAATATTTAAGGTAATATCAGAGAAATGTGCAATGAAATTGTCCCATACATTGACCTGTCAGACCAGCCATTCCGGCACTGGCAGATTATCCTATAGGTCAGTTCGACCCTGTCAAACTATATTGATGAAAAATAGATGGTGGATGGGAATAGAGGCGTTTCCAGCACAGCCATCTCAGAAGTTTAAGTAGGTTAATAAGAAATTATTGACAAGGCCTCAAGACACAAAATAGTTGTTACTGAGGCTGGTGCTTCCTGTCAGAGCATTGGAGTACTGGCCTATACCAAATCTACTTTACAGCCAAAGACTGGCATCAACCTCACCCTCCGAATGGAGCCGGCGGTGTTGCGGCGGTGCGACGGGTGCAGTTGCACCCGTCGCGCTTTTCACTGTCTGCCATGCAGACAGTGAAAAGCAGGCCGGGACCCTGTTAGGGGGCCCCTGCACTGCCCATGCCAGTGGCATGGGCAGTGCAGGGGCCCCCAGGGGTCCCAGGACACCCGTTACCGCCAGCCTCTTCCTGGCGGTGAAAACCGCCAGAAACAGGCTGGCGGTACGGGGGTCAGAATCCCCAGGGCAGCGCTGCTTGCAGCACTGCCCTGGCGGATTCTCCCAGCCGGGGCAAAAACGGCGGATGACCGCCGGCCCTGGCAATCCGACTGCAGCTTTACCGCCGCGGTCGGAATGGGGATTGAAGCACCGCCAGCCTGTTGGCGGTGCTTCCGTCATTCGCGGCCCTGGCGGTCCAAGACCGCCAGTGTCAGAATGACCCCCATACTGTTCTGCCAAGGTACTTCAGTACACATCTGCAATAATATGCTGCCAAATTACCTCAATCCAGACCTGCTTTCACATTAGCGCACATTCATAGAGCACATTGAGGCAGTTTTAGCGCCCTCCATTGGGGTCATACACAGATCATTGGTGCAGCAAAGTTGAATTTTATAGATGCATTTTTCAAGACTATAGTGCATCACTATGGAAATAGTCTATGGCTAAGAGTTGTTACTCTAGACGATATGGGAACTGAGATGCAGGGAGATGAAGTGACTTTTGAAGCATCACACAATGTGGTTAAAAAAGGGGCACATAACCAGTTCTGCACTGGTTTATAGGGCAATCATGCAGTGTCTGATGGGCTGGTCTTAGATGTCCGTGTGTGAGCCAGTTTCTTGGTGGCTTGTCATCCTGTTTTATGGTATGGTGGGGCAGACTTTACCATTCGTTTAGCATTCTTTATGAAAAATTGACACTGTCTCATCAGAAGTGATGGTTCCAATAGGCTTGTGATACTTTCCTAAATTGTATTTCAATTAGGCAACTGACATATCATAAAGCCTAATTCCTGATCCTAGCTACCTCTCCTCTTCTATGGTAAATTCTCAGAGTAAATTTTTTATGTTTCTAAACCGAAATAGAGAAAGTAAATGAAAAAATAAGTTTGTCTGTAAATTGAACCAAGGCTTGTTACATGGGAAGACGAGATGGAGATGGTTTTTCATCAGGTGATAGGACATCTTCACTATTTAAATTTCTATGCACTGTGCCTGATGAGCCAAACTGGATCATATGCACTGTGTAGAAAAAAGGAAGGATACCAGCATGAAGACGGAAACCGGACCCAACCTGTGGAACTAAAACTCACTACCAGATCATGCATGGGACGTCTGTTCCTATGAATGGAGATGAAGCCAGTACTCCTAATCTGACCATAGCTATTACCTGAGGACTGCTCACACCCGAGGGGTCTGGCCCGCTCTCGATACTTCTCATGCTGTTGGCAGTATGGTTTGTGCCTCATCGTACACAGCCCTTGCAGCTCTGACTGCTGAGAGTACGAAGCAGTCATGTTTGTGTCTGTGTACTAATGGCTGCTACCATGTGTGTTCTGAGCTGCCTTCAAATCCTGTTCAAATGCACTTTAACTTGCTCTCATTTCTTGAACAGTTTTCCTAGAACTCCCAAAGGGACATCATTTAAGTCCCCTGTTAAGATAAACTTAAATTGAAATCATTCATAAGTTATATTTCTGACTAAGGGGGTAATTTTGACCCTGGCGGTACGGGACCGCCAGGGCTAAAACGACAGAAGCACCGCCAACAGGCTGGCGGTGCTTCCAGGCATATTCCGACCTGGTCGCACCGCCGGGGCCGGCGGTATACCGCCATTTTAGCCCTGGCGGTGATAATCCGCCAGGGCAGCGCTGCAAGTCAAATTATGACTCCCCTACCGCCAGCCTGTTTCTGGCTGTTTGCACCGCCAGGAAGAGGCTGGCGGTACGGGGAGTCGTGGGGCCCCTTGACAACTGCACCCGTCGCACGCCCGCAACACCGCCGGATCCATTTGGAGCCAGCTCCCATGTTGCGGCCCACATCCCCGCCGGCCCAGCGGGGATGTCCACATAGGCACCGCGGGAGTGCGGCCGCAATGTTGTAATGAGGCCCTAAATGTGCTAATCTTTTTCAAAAAAACATTCCCATAAGTCAGTGCTTAAGCGTAAAACTGTATTGAAGTGCCATTCAGCGATGTACCAATGACAGGCCTCAAACTTTGCTACCAATTTCACCCAAAAGTACCTGAGCAAGACACCTTCAAAGCTATCTTTGAATTTTAATAAATGTAACCGATTACTGGTCGTGTGGGCCCTACATTGTATGCTTGATGTGCAATTTCCTAGTGATTCCAAAGGGAACAAAATTATGTCTAATTTCAATCCATATTCCTTCTCATTGTACTTTAATATACATTTTTCATGACTCTTTTCAAATGATGTTTTAAGGAGAGGATACTAATCATAACAAAATCGAACCAAAAAAATAATGGGGGTTATTACAACTTTGGAGGAGGTGTTAATCTGTCCCAAATGTGACGGATATACCACCAGCCGTATTACGAGTTCCATAGGATATAATGGACTCGCAATACGGCTGGTGGTATATCCATCACTTTACCGTCACTTTTGGGACGGATTAACACCTCCTCCAAAGTTGTAATAACCCCCAATGTGTCTACCTTGAAGTCTTGCTATATTTTGCATACTGTATCCTTTCATGATATTATGATTGAGAACCTGATCCCTGGTGCTTTTTTGTTATTACTTGTAGGCCAGTGCCGTCAGCACAAATACTTCTGGCTACAAGTGTGAATCTGCACAGAGCAGAGAAAAGTGCACAGACAAACATCATGTTGCTCAACAAAGAGAAACATAATTACAGGGAAGATTGCCTATAAAAGACAAAAAAGTTTGCAAGAATTATTAAGCATTGACAAAGTTTAAAAAGTTATGCATTACCTTCAGAAAAATAACACATACTATAAATATTTGGACATTGTAAACTTTATCTCAACTGGAAAATCAAAAGCAAATGTGTACTACAACTTGCTTCCAGAGCTTTTTTCTACAACACTAAGGGGGTCATTCTGACCCTGGCGGTAAAATCCGCCAAGGCCAACGACCGCGGGAGCACCGCCAACAGGCTGGCGGTGCTCCCATGGGCATTCTGACCGCGGCGGTACAGCCGCGGTCAGAAACGGAAAACCGGCGGTGTACCGCCGGTTTCCTGCTGCCCTGGGGAATCCTCCATGGCGGCACAGCTTGCTGCGCCACCATGGGGATTCCGACCCCCATACCGCCATCCTGTTCCTGGCGGTTTTGGCCGCCAGGAACAGAATGGCGATATGGGGTGTCGTGGGGCCCCTGGGGGCCCCTGCAGTGCCCATGCAGTGCCCAGTGCCAATGGCATGGGCACTGCAGGGGCCCCCGTAACAGGGCCCCACAAAGAGTTTCAGTGTCTGCCATGCAGACACTGAAAATCGCGACGGGTGCAACTGCACCCGTCGCACCGTTTCCACTCCGCCGGCTCCATTCGGAGCCGGCATCCTCATGGAAGGGTGTTTCCCGCTGGGCTGGCGGGTGGCCTTCTGGCGGTCGCCCGCCAGCCCAGTGGGAAACCCAGAATACCCGCAGCGGTCTTTTGACTGCGCAGCGGTATTCTGGCGGTTCCAGCCAGGCCGGCGGCTTCCGCCGCCGGCCGGGGTCAGAATGACCCCTTAATTGTGTCTCCTTTAGGTTCCCTCATTAGATACTATTCTAAAGTGGTATCTAATGAGGGAACCTAAATGAGACACATTTAGTGTCAGAGAAAAAAGCTCTAGAAGCAAGTTGTAATACACATTTGTTTCCCACTGGGAAAGGTGGAAGATATGATGATCGCCAAGTTCAAATTTCTACATCAGAGTACCAAGCAACATGAATATATTCTGAAGATCCATGCTTTCATCACGACATTCCTTACATTTTACACTACTATATGAAAGTAATCTTTCAGTTACTTCCTATGGTGTTGCTTATATGATGTGATGTGGAACTGACTTTACCAGTATAACAGCACATGATTTAGTAGAAATGGTGCACGACAAAGATGAAAATCTAGAATATAACTATCAACATTATGGTATGTCAATGAGGGAGGCAAATTAATATTGGTTTCGAAGACATGGAGAGCTGAAATGTATGCTCAGAAATGTAGACCAACCTACTTGGTTTATTACTTTAAGCTGTGCTAAGTAATCATGGGACAACTTGTATCAATTTCTACCTGAAGGAAATGCAAATATTCCAGACATTACCTGGAAAGCAACTGCTGAATTATGTTCTTCAGGTCCTGCAAATGTTTGCATACATTGCAACGACAAGTTTGAAACCATACTTCAATACTTAACCAACAAAAAGAAAAAAAATCCATTGGAAAGATACTTTATTTCTTATGTTGAAAAGAGTATCAAATATGATGTGCACCACACATGTATATGCTTTTGTGGATCAAAAATGCACCTAAGTTTGGATACTACTCTGATGAATCGTTTTTACATTTTATTGAAAGTTATGTCACTTGTGATATCACAAAAAAGAGCAAAACAAGCAACTCTTTCATCAAGCTTTATGTTTTCAGTTGCATAAGCATTGTAAATACTGCTTACGGAAATATCAGATCTAATACAAGCATTACTCTAAATGTCACCTTAGTTTACAAGACCAATTGTACAGAAAGGAAGAGTGAACAATTTATTGTCATCTGTAAGACATGCTATTACTGGCAAATCACCAAAACGACTTCTAGTCTACAACCCTTATATTCTATGTATATGGGATGCTAACATTGATACACACTTTGATATATATAACTCAACAGCGGTTGCACCTTTTGTTACCTCCTATGGTACAAAGGCTGAAAAGAGTGATAGGAAGGAAGTATGGGAAGAAGTATCTGCTTAGCAATCTTTATGTAAAAGATTATACCAGTTTAGCCTTCACATGCTTTCTCGCCTTGAGATGATTCCCTTTGACCATTTGACGTCTTCATGCTTATATGGTAAATCCCAGGCAATCATGTGGCTTAGCTTAGGATTGTCAGCATCGCAATGAAAAGTTCTCAAAGGCCTACCTGTGAGAAATTGGGTTATTGGTTGAATGGGGGTCTGACCCGTCTTCAAGCAAAAACCATATTCCCTGTCAGGGTGTACCACAAAACTCACTAAATTAACTTGAGCTTACCCCTCTGGTAGCTTGGCACAGAACCATTAAGGCTTAATGTAGAGACAGTGTTTAAAGTATTTATGCAGCACACAAACAGAAATAAAGTGATATAATAAGTGAATGGGCATTGTAGGTGTTTACCTTCAAAATTAGAAGAGATTTATTTGGAAGAGTCGGTAAAGTTTAGCAGGGCAAGGCTGGAGGTGGTGTCTGAGGAGAAGGCGTTGTTGGGGAGCTGCTGGACAAAGTTGCAGTGAAGATTTCTACATTGGGACTTTGAGCCATAATTATGGCCTTGTTTGCATCGATCTTGTACCATGTTGCAACACAAATCTTAGGTGAGATTTATGAGGCCATACAAGGCCACCTTGCGTGGCCCTGCATGGCTTCCTAAATCTTGAGTAATGTAACACAGTGAAAATTGCTGAATGACGTTACTCTGAGCCAGGGAGGGGTTTCCCTGGGTGTTGCGTCGGTGTTCCTATTCAGCACCTATGGATCTTGATGCATTCCCATATTTAGAAGAAATTGAAAACCTGGGAATGAGCGGAAAAGATGTGCCTTCCCAGGTGAGGCATAATGAGGAGAAATATGTTCCATTTTTTAACTCTTTCTATGTGTGCTGCATTCTGTAGCACACATGAAAAGAGGGAAAAGCCTCTGAGAATTATTTTTCTGCAGGAAGGGACAATCCTGCATTCGACGTAGGCATGGTTGCACAATAGTGCAAGGGCACGTGCATTGGTCCTAGGCTGCCAAAAGGGCCTCAGTGTTGGGAGAAGGGACAGGAATGTGCCATATTCGATACATATAGCATATTCCTGCCCTTTCCGGGTGATGCAGGACAGTGCAACAAGGTGACTTGATGTGCTGCCCTGTGCCACAGAGCCCATAAATACGAGCCTTAGTCTCTTGTTTAGAAGTTGAACATCTTCAGAGGGACAAGCTGGAGGCTGTAGATGATGAGAGCTTCAGGAGGCTGGATCCTCTGCCATTGAAGCACCGCTGAATAGGATTTGCTGCTGCAAAGAATAATTTAGAGGGAGCTGCATTGAAGTCAGGCCAACTGGGGATGCATCTTGGGCAGATCGGCAAGCATGTCACTTCTCAGATCACTTTTGATCCCAAAGTTTTATATTCTGGCTAGCTGGGCAGTTTTAGCACCACCACCAAGGGTACAAGACTTGGAGGGGCATTACTTGGAGAGGTAGGACTCACTCTGGCTGGGTCCACATGTGGGTTCAAGATGGTTGGTGTATTTTCTGTTCTGCGGCTCTGATCAGGAGGCCAGCCAACCAGCCCTTGGAGTCATTCCGTTAGACCTGGCTTGAAGTGGTGAAACATGGCTCAAGCACCAGGGCATTCCTCTGAGGGTTCAAGGTAGGCTCCAGGCAGTAATGCAGTCCTTCCAGGTCCCGCAAAGTATTTTTGTGGAGTACACAGCAGGATACAACATCAGGCAGTCCTCTAACAGTTCTTCCACAGGTCCAGAAAGTGAACTGAAGAGGGGATTTCCTTTTTATACATGGGGCCTTCTATCAAAAAGGGGAAGTTTCTAGAAAAGTGCTTAACATTTCCTGACTCCCCTGCACTGGCTCCAAGATGGTTGTAAGGACAATGCAGTGGTGACAAGTCCTTTGTGTGAGACAGAGCACAGCCTAGTCATTTATAGGTGGGCCTGTGTCCAGCTTCACCTTCCATCCTGCCAGCTGATGGCCATCAAGGCACACGTAATCCCTTTTTGGTGTGACATTCTGGGAACAATTAACAAAATCCAACTGTCAACTATACTCAGTTATGTGACCTAAAACAGGTTGCAGAGACTAAATAACGAAGACAGGAAAATGCCAACTTTCTAAAAGTGGCATTTTCAGAATTCTAATTCAAAATCTGACTTGATGGTTAAAGAGGATTTTTATTTACAGTTTCATAGATAACAAACAAGAAATGCTTGCCTGTTCCCAATCAAATGTTAGCACTTATTAAACTTAGTAAGGTAACGCAAAGCTTTTCTATGAGACGGGTAGGAGTTCACAGTAGTGAAAAACAAATGTAGGAGTTTTTTACTACCAGGACATGAAAAAGCACATGTCCAACCATTTTAATACAATCTACCCTGCCCTATGTGTTACCTAGGTCCTACATTAGGAGTGACTTGCATATGTTAAAATGGGAGTTTAAGGCTTCCCAAGAGAGATATATTGCCAAGTCGAAGTGGCAGTTTAATCTACATTCGGGTTGCCATGGTGTACCTGGGACGTGTTTTAAGGATCTACTTAAGTGGGTGGCACAATAAGTGCTGCTGTACCACAGGCAGCATTTGATTTACAGGCCTCGGTTTATGGTATACCACTATACATGGGTCTTATAAGTAAATTAAAAAGACCAGTCAGGTAAGCCCATGCTACCATATTTAGGGGAGTGAGCAAAAGTATTTTAGCTCTAGTTAGCAGTGGTACACATATTGAAATATTATGGCAAAAGATAACACCTTATGAAAATTTTGAGTTCAGTGTACTAATGGATGTTTAATACTTCATCCTAAACTTTCACTTAATAATAAATGGAAACTGAGTTGTGACACAGGAGACAAGAAAATATTCTACTATTTAGCATTTCTTTGACCATTTAGACCATGGGAGAAAGATGAAATGTTAGGCCCTTTTGAATCCTATCACAATGCATTTAATGTATATAAAAATCACATTGCAGTAACTCAACTTCAGACATGCTCATGTTGGAAAACGAAAAAGCAGAAGAGAATAACATTAATTCTAAAACGCAACACCATACTACATAAACTAATATTACATCCACTTCTGGGACTGTTGAGCCACTTGGACAACCAATGATTGTTAATGAATCTGTGGTTGCCATTGATGAACTATAACATGTAATGGAAGAAGTAAAAAACAACATTGAGAATTTGGATTACTTAGTATCATAAATAAATTCAAAACAACCAGAAATATACAAAGACATAAAGAAGTCAGCATGAAAATGAATTATATGCATATATTAGTTTTGAATCTACATTACAACATATGAGCGGCCAAGTTACAACTGATAAACATTTTCTCATTAAAGTAAGTGCTGCTTATGTCCATAAGGCTATTACTTCAAATTCATCTTGTGAAGATACTGCATCTTACTGGGGTAGGAGCACATAACATCAAAGTAATTACTTTACATTGTCTACTGTTGTTGCCTGTGGAGCATGACAACAAGAACTTGGGAGCATTCTAAAAAAACTAAAAAATTTATCATACATGAAGTCAGCATGGATTCCAGCTTAACGTTGGCATTTGTTCATTTGCAGATGCAAGAAGTACTCCGAACATCTTACGAAGTCCTCTTTGGAGAGAAACATATCTTTGTTTTTGGAGGCCTACTAAAACTTACACCTGTCAAAGGTGAACCAATTTTGAAAAACCTTTTGCAGGACCAAAGTCAGAATTGTTTGGGAACTACTGTATAGGGATTGTCAACATTTGTTTGCATTTTACATACAGAGAACTAACGCAGAATCTGAGGCTAGCTAATGATGAAGAATATGCCAAGATATCAAAAGGCATTTGCCTTGGCATTAAGACACAAGAAGCAAAGAATATACCAGGGGAACAAACAACAAGTAAGTTGTTTCCTAACTTTTGGTCACCTGCTGAAGTAATGCATTATCTTCTTTCACAACCTGTGTTTTTTTTAATGCCAACTGTTGAAGAATGTTCTTAAACAAATAATGAAATGCTACTTCTGAAAAAACAGCAAACTGCAAAGACCGCTTTTAAAGATAAAGTACAGAGTCAAGGACTGAACACACCTGTGATCTAAAGTTAGCTACAAAATATGGAAAATATGGAAAATATGTTTCATGTACAGAGGGAAAGAAGAACAATTTACTTCCATGTAAAAATTGTTGTGTTATTTTACATTGCAATTTACATGTAGAAGAACGCCTCTTAACTCATGAGATTCCTTGTGGACTTTCTGACATCTCCAAAAATTGAAGGGATTGAATTTATTGTGATGAAAGTTTACCATATTCAAAAGGAAAAAATATGTCTCTGTGTGCAGCAAGAATCTTAATTTACTTTTTTCCTTTATATATTTGAACAGAACAGAGAAGTATTTGGCCTCCACTCACCTGAAGTCTCAGAAACTGCAGGACAAAGACAGTCCTCCCAATACCTCGAAGGAACCACTCCAAAATGAAACACAATAAGTGCCAATGGCTGTGCCCTGAGGGACGGGGGCTGAGATATGGAAGGAATGAAAGGGAAGAGAAGATGCCCTCCAAAGCTTGAACCACAACAGACACACACACACCTAGGCTGGTATTCCCTATTCTCCCAACAATGGATACCTTAAAATAGGAAAAGACAAGAACACCATATGAAAGGCATGAAGACAACTCTACCCAACCTACTGCCACCTCCCTATCTGATTAACTCACCAAAGCTTTAAACAGCAGGTTATCCCAGCATGTTATTCATACTGAGTGACAGGCACTTACAGTACCAGAGTCTGTAGAGTAACAGGTTGTAATCAGTAATTTCCCCTCCTCGGGTGAGAGTATATGGGTTGTGTACAGTTCTAGATCATTTTTTTGAGGAGCGCTATTGCTTTCATAATCCTAAGGGCCTCATTATGACCCTGGCAGCTGGCGGTAAGCTGGCGGTGACACCGCCAACAGGCTGGTGGTGTTCCACCAGCTATTATGACCGTGGCGCAATAGCCACTGCCATACCACCAGCCCCTCCACTATACCGCTAGGCTTCTGCCTGGCGGTCAGAATCCTCAGGGCAGCGGTGCAAACATAGGAGTTCCCGATCGCCAGCCTGGCCACGGTGGTAAAGGGGGGTAAGGGGGACTTGGGGTGCCCCTGGGGGCCCCTGCACTGCCCATGCACTTGGCATGGGCAGTGCAGGGGCCCCCAGGCATAGCCCTGTCGCTCATTTCACTGCCCGAATTTCGGGTAGTGAAATGCAGGACGGGTGCTACTTCACCAACTGCACATCAGCATTGCCGCCAGCTCTATTACGAGCCAGCAGCGATGTTGATGTGCCTTTTCCGCTGGGCCAGCGGACGGTAACACTGTTACCGTCCGCTGGCCCAGCCGAAAAGTTATTTTAGGAGCCAGAAATACCGCCAGCACTGGCGGTATTCTGGCGCCCGCAGCCTTGGCGGTCTTTTCCAAAGTTGTAATGAGGGCCTAAATGTCCTGCAAAAATGTCATTCTTTTCACTAGACATGAAATGTAGGACTAGTAGGCTCAATACACTGACCTAAAAAATTATATTTGTTTCATTCTGTCTGAATAGTTTGGGGAAGAAAACAAGGAGCTTGGAGACTTGAGGAAGGATGTGGGAAGATTATAGAGGAAGTGTCATAGCAGGCTAACACAGCAGAATACTGGGACTCAGGAGCGAGGGTCAAGAAACGTCCTCAGGATTCAAACAAACAGGAGCACCAATTCCCCATACAAACTTGAAAGCCAAGCACTGCTTCTATGCAGGACACAGCTCTTAAAGGAGACACATCCATCATGGTGGGTAAATAATGCACAAGTACAACATCTCAAGTGTGTTGGCATGCCTCTGACCTGTGCTTCATACAGGTCACATGCTGTCCAATACTTACAGGGTAACAATACACAAATCACAAGAATTTTTTAGATCATGCACTAATTACCTTTGGATCTGCAGTATTAAAAGAGGGTATGGCATATGCTGCTCTGTCTTGCATAAAAACATACAATACTGAATATTATCAGCATTGATGACAGAAAAATTAACGCAGATAGTACCTTTGTCAACAAATACAATCATTTGTAAAAACACATGCTCCTCTTCTTGGTGAATATCGCATTTTCACAAAACCTAATCTCACTTTCAAAAGAACAACTACATCAAAATAAAATTATGAAGAAGATTTGGAACTACATAAAAAGAAACCACAAAAAGCAAAAACTAGTATA
Organism: Pleurodeles waltl; assembly: GCF_031143425.1. Taxonomy (NCBI): domain Eukaryota; kingdom Metazoa; phylum Chordata; class Amphibia; order Caudata; family Salamandridae; genus Pleurodeles; species Pleurodeles waltl. The sequence goes on from NC_090439.1 coordinate 952,295,504, forward strand.
GCAACATGTGGAACAATCATTCTGCGACACCTAAACAAATCTTCATCAAGTATTTGTGTCAGATAACCACATATGCCAATTTAAAGTGGCATTGGAGATATGGTAGGCATGTGTAGATGTGCTATTCACTTTACCTCAAAGCGCTCAGGAATTCTGTATGACTGTTCTAGAATATTAGTTAACCAGACTCACCTGAATTCTGACTGCTTTGTTGTAAGCTGCTCTTAGGAAAATAAATGCTTCAGTTGCTTGCATGCATGCTTCACCATGACAGATTTTAAAATATTTGTAGAGATACCAATAGCTGACTGCAAATCAATTCCTTTTAAAAATGTAATATGTAGCACTATGAAATCAAACTTTTGTCCAAACTATAAGTATAACTTTTCTAAAAGCTTTTGTTTAACAATGGTAACAACATATCTAATTGTGATGATTCAAAGATGTACTGTGAATAACAGAAAAATCAATAAGTGTATTTGTAAAGTTACTTCTTCAAAAATTTCTATTTCAGGGAACTCTTTTACTTGTACTTCTATTAGCTTTCATCTTGAAGAGAGTGTCATATCAGGACACTATGCAATCCTCTTGAAGAATAATACAGGTTTTACGGAATTTGATAACAAAACTCTTACTTTTAAGCGCACACTGCCAAAAAAATTACAAAACTCTTGCCTGTTTATTTTACATCCAGAATAATTCTATGTGAAAATGTTACTATTGTAATAATCCTCCAAAGAGGTATATTTATATAATTTAGTAGTAATGTCATTATGTGATCTTGCATGATTGATGATATTAGAAGAAATGTCTTGTAAGTATTGTTGTGTTTTAATGTTTTGGAAATATCACATTACTTAGATAAATATGTGAACAGTTGGACAAGCACAGCATTTATTCGTTTTTTTGTAATCCACTTGATTTGCTTTTCCCAGTGTTTCACGATGACTGCTGTTCTGGTTATGCCATAGTTCTGAAAAAAAAATGTTACTTATGTATGGGGAATACATAAAAAAGAAACCAAAATTTAAATAACCTGTACTTCTGTTTATCACATTCATTCAGATATCACTGTGGTACTGCGTTAAAAACCAAGCATTTTCTAGCAGTGCATATGCTTCATTCAACAGAGCTTTATTCGATCAATGATCATCAAAGCAATACATAATCTATTTACCATAACGAATATAAAAATTAAAATATAAATATAAATATGAATATTAAAAGCATTTCATCCCCACTATAAAAACACAATTGTAACATCGACAACAGAAAAATAAAATATTCGCTAACCCTTTGGGATATAAAAGCTCCTAATGCGCCATGCCATGAGTAAATATTTGCTAACTGAAGCTATTAGCATTTTGGTAGAATCGCTTTTTAAAATCCTTAAAGCTAGTGCACAGTTCCTAATTCCCATTTCTAGACAAGGGGCTCGAATCCATTTGTTCCTAGGAGCCCTATATGCGGGACAAAAAAACATAAAGTGCTCCACTGATTCAGAATTAGAGCCACAAGCAGGGCAAAGGTCATTTGACGCATTTGTGTCCCACCTGCACACCACGGTCTTCAGTGGTAAGGTCCCGAAACGAAATCTGGCAAATAGGCTTTTGCCTAACATATCGGGTATAATGTCTAAATAGGACTCAAGCTGTGGATACCATTTGATGTCTATAAATAAGTTGGTTAGATGGCCGCCTGAATTATGGGTAATAGCAACATTCCTTATGTAGGACCAATATACATGTTTCAGTGTTTTAAGATGGACTTTTGCAAGTTTGTTTGGGTGCTCCCAGTAATCCTCTAATCCCAATATCCTGAACCAGGTAGATACATGCTTGACCCATGGAATAGAAGTTGCATTAGAAGATGTTAACAAGTCTAAAAGTGCGACTTTATATGTATCTAATTCAGGGACGGTCCATAGCCTGACCCAATATGTCAAGGGTCTTAAGTTTATCAGGTCAGCGATCCTTTTAAAACCCAAGTCCAGGAAAAGAGGTGTCAGTGGGGTACTGGGGGGACATGCACAGAGGGCCCTTGCAAATGTGTTCTCCCCAAGTGTTAGTTTGCTGGTATTAGTGAAGCCCCATACTTCTGCGCCGTACACAGCAGCTCCCTGCGCCTTAGCTACATATATCTTAATAGCAGGGGAAACAGATTTTGTGGAGGTACTCCTGAAAAAGCGCAAGATGGAAGCTGCACTATGCATGAGAAGGCCAGTGCTTTTGTTAATCTGTTCTTCCCAGCGTAAATTATCGGTCATCCTTACACCTAGGTAATCGAAGAAACTAACCTTGTCAAGGGAAACTCCATCGAGAAAGATGGAACATTTCTTCCTTTTCACGGAGCGCAACACCATTAACTTGGTTTTCTTTGTGTTTAACTCCAAGCCATATTCCTGGCAAAAAGCACTAAATCTATCAAGGAGGGTTTGCAGACCCATGGGAGTCTTTGAGATTAAAAGCGAATCATCAGCAAAGAGGAGTATGGGTGTTTTATGGGTCCCTAGAATGGGAGCGTCACTCTGGCAGTTCATCATATGTTGCACTACCTCGTTAATAAATAAAGAGAACAAGAGTGGTGCCAGCACACATCCCTGTCTTACACCCCTGTGTATAGGAATTTTGTCCGTGAGTTCACCTTGTTCACCCCAACGAACTTGCGCATAGTTCTCCTCGTGTAGAAGCTTTATTAGGGAGACTAGGTTTCTGGGTACTCCGGTTCTAGCTAAAACCACCCACAACTTCTCCCTAGGGACCAAGTCAAAGGCAGATTTCAAATCTACAAATGCAACGTACAAAGGCTGTTTGGCGAGAACAGTGTATTTCCAATACAGCACTGACAACCTAAAGATCTGGTCCACTGTGCTGATTCTAGGTCGAAACCCTGCTTGAAGGGGAGATAGTACCTTACATTCCTCGGCCCATTGTGTTAATCTACCAAACAGTTGTTTAGCAAAAATCTTTTGTAGATTATCTAAGAGGCTAACTGGCCTGTAGTTTACTGGTAGATTAGCATTACCCTTTTTATGAATGGGTATGATCACGGCACCCTTCCAAGTAGAAGGGATCTGTCCCTCTTCAGAAATTTTGTTAGAGAGAGCATTTATATACCAGGCCCAAATTCGGGGTTCTGATCTATATAGATCCCCTGGTATTCCATCAGGACCTGGAGCCTTCCCGATTTTTAGTGAACAAATTGCCTCTATAGTCTCTTCTATGGAGAAGCAGATTGGGTCCTTGATATCTAGATGGTCCTCTCTCAATTGAATAAGAGGGGATTCGATATCTTGATGAGTGTCGAGGTCTTCTCTCTTACCGTGTTCTGTGGGAACATCAAGAAAGTCCATTATACTATAGAGGGAGGAAAAATGGTTCACCCAGCTCCTACGCCGACGACACCCAACTTGTACTCTCCCTCACCAAGGACCCCGCCAGCGCCAAGACCAACCTACAAGAGGGTATGAAGGACGTCGCAGATTGGATGAGGCTCAGCCGCCTAAAGCTGAACTCTGAAAAAACGGAAGTCCTCATCCTCGGCAACACCCCGTCCGCCTGGGACGACTCCTGGTGGCCCACGGCCCTCGGCACCGCACCGACCCCCGCAGACCACGCCCGCAACCTCGGCTTCATCTTGGACCCTCTTCTCACCATGACCAAGCAAGTCAACGCCGTGTCCTCCGCCTGCTTCCTCACTCTCCGCATGCTCCGCAAGATCTTCCGCTGGATCCCCGCCGACACCAGAAAAACCGTGACCCACGCCCTTGTCACGAGTCGCCTGGACTACGGCAACACCCTCTACGCCGGGACCACCGCCAAACTCCAAAACCGCCTGCAACGCATCCAAAACGCCTCGGCCCGCCTCATCCTCGACGTACCCCGCAACAGCCACATCTCCGCACACCTGAGACACCTGCATTGGCTCCCAGTCAGCAAAAGGATCACCTTCCGTCTTCTCACCCACGCACACAAAGCCCTCCACAACAAGGGACCGGAATACCTCAACAGACGCCTCAGCTTCTACGTCCCCACCCGCCCCCTCCGCTCCGCTGGCCTCGCACTTGCTGCCGTCCCTCGCACCCGCCGCTCCACGGCGGGTGGGAGATCTTTCTCCTTCCTGGCGGCCAAGACCTGGAACTCCCTCCCCACCAGCCTCAGGACCACCCAGGACCACTCCGCTTTCCGGAGACTCCTAAAGACTTGGCTGTTCGAGCAGCGATAACCCCCCCTTTCCCCCCTAGCGCCTTGAGACCCGCACGGGTGAGTAGCGCGCTTTATAAATGTTAATGATTTGATTTGATTTGATTCTGGCTGGATGTGAGTTGACGTGATGGTTCTACCCCCGTGCTCTCTTTTGGCTACAAGTTCCCAAAACCTACCATTATTGTTGGATTTGGATGCTTTTAGCAGTTCTTGCCAAATGGAGTCCTCCCAAGTTTTTTTAGCTCGTAAGATAGATTCCTTATATATACGTCTAGATGACTGAATATCCCCTATTGACCCTTCCGAAATAGCACACTTAACCCCTGACTTGGCCCTGGCACATGATTCGTCAAACCAGGAGTTCCTTAACGGGTTACCTCTTTTTGGGCTTGCTTTGCACTTCCTATAAAAAATATCTTGAAATTTGCCCACCAAGATTTCATGTATGTGAAGAATGGGGATGACTTGGGGGTCTTGATCTTGATAGGGTGCCAGATTATCTAATAAGGATGAGTATATTGCATGCAGCAAGAGAGGATTTGACACCACATTTGGCCATTTAACCTTGGTAGTTGAATACTTCACAATGGGGGTGGGTACCTTAGTAACTTGATTATTGGCAAGACGACCAAATACTTCCCCTGAAAAGGACAATAATAGTGGATAGTGGTCACTTTCGCTTCTGCAATCTACCAGCATATCTTTAAGCTGTGGCCACAGTCTGACATCTACTAAGAAGTAATCGATTGTACTGGTACAACTGCCTCTTTTGAAGGTAGGGGCAATGTCCGGGTCAGAGGGCGTTCGGCCATTACAGGCCCTAAGACCTTGTTTCAGACATAGTGTGGCTAGTTGTACTGCCACACAAGTGCGAGAACAATAGCGGTCAGCATTCAATTGTGCTATCCCCCATAGTGAATCTTCCTCTTTAGTTAGATCAATTAGGAGGGTCGATGGTTCGAAAGTGCAGTTTATGTCCCCTGCTATAATCAGCTGACCAAGAGAATTAGAAGTGTCCAAATACTCAAGAAGCTGGGTGAGGGTCTGGGATTCTATACTACGTGAAACTGATCTTGCATAGACATTAATGAGGGTGATAGTAAAATGCTGTCGAAAAACTAATTGCAACCCCATCAAGTCAGCACAGTCAAAATGTAAGATCTTATAATCGCATTGCAATCTTTTGTTCAGAAGAATCAACAGCCCCCCTTTGGCACGACCTGACCCTTTTTCTGAAGGTTGGGCAGGGACATTAAAAGAGAGAAACCCATCAATAAAGATCATATCCTCAGCCCATGTTTCCTGAAAAAGGCAAACATCTTGAGATTTGATATAAGTGCACCAGTCATTATCGTCCAATTTCCTCCCAATGCCAGCCAAGTTCCATGACATAAGGAGTAAGCCACCTCTGGTGTCAGGTGAGGTGATATATGGCTGTGTGACATCTTGTTGGCTTGGCTCAATAGTACGGATCAGGGGTGGCTCGTTAGTTCTAACCCCTTCGGGAGCCTCTTGACTTATAGGCAGTCATTGTGGTTTAGGCAGAGTAACATCAACTTGCCAAGACGGAATAATATCATTACAGACTCGTGCAATCGTTGGGACCTGCAATGCGTCAGACATCCCAAACTCTAAGTTGATAGCCCCCCTTTTCCCTTTGAGCCAAAGCGAACGAGTACGAGAATCGAAAGCTCTCAGATGATCAAGCAGGGAGTTATCAAAAAACTTGATTGTAAGAATATCAAAGGTGGACTCCGGGGGGCTCAGCCGTTTAACATTAAAAATGTCTGAACGTACAACCGATAAGCAACCCCTTTGGTTCCGAAGCCAATAGATGGCTTTATTTACCCTAGATTCATGGTCCTCCTTTGTTCCTTGAAGCAACTTGGGTACGTTGGATAAAAAGAGAAAGTTCCTCTCATACTTGTAATTCTGATTATCTTTCAGTGGGCTAAGAACGGCAGAGGCTCCCCGAGGAGGAGGAGGGTATGTAAACTCGTTGGTAAGTGTAAGAGAACCACTTAGGGACGAAGGAAGACCCCCCCCAGCATATCTAGAATTTCCCAAAGCTTTGGGTCTTTCTAGACCCCTCGCCCTTGTAGGAGGAAGGGGGCTAATAATGGTAGATGTCCCGTTTGTCGCAACAGACTTCACAGATAATGGCTGCAGGTTCCCGGGCTGGATGTAAGTAGGACCTTTCTTGAGGTAAGATTTGTCGTATGGACCAGGTACTAACTTTGGATGAGTGCTCCCTTTAGAATTAAGAGGACCACTTCTCCCCCTTTCCTCCTTTGAGCAACACGTGCAACCAGAGAAGGTGCCCGATCTTTCTTGGACAAGACGAGTTAATTGCTGCACCATCCCTTTGAGCTCGTCTACTCTCTGCAAGATGAGAGACATGTTGAATCCTGGAGACGGATGGGCCAATGAAGAATTTATAATTGGAGAAGCTGGACAAACAGGAATCATAGGATCTAAAATTTCGGAAGAAGCGACATGTGACCCAGGAGAAATGACCTCCTCAGCTAACGGCTGAAATCGGTTAAAACAAGGAATGTTTGGGAGCACTTTGATCTCCGGACTTAGAGGAATATGAGCAATAGGTGGACTAGTTCCCTCTTCTATTTGAATTGAGCTTTGAATAAGAGAACAGGACTTGCTTGCTTCCTTTACTTCACAGGATAGACGAGGGGTTGAAGAAGATACATTAAGTACGACCCCTACTCCATAAGGTGGAGAGTTTCTTCCCAGATCAGGGCCCTTGCTCTTCTTGGAGAAGAAGTCCTTGAACCTCTTAGATTGTGCAGGGACTTTCCTGGTGCCTGCTGCGCAATTTAAAATTGCCTCCACCTCCTCAATGAGATGGTCAATCTCTTCAAACGATTTGAGTCCGTCTCTTTTGGACTTGATGGCAAGGTTACTTGTACGTTTTTTTGTTTTTTTATGTTCTAACCGAGTTTCCGGCATCTCGGTAGCCTTCCTCTTCCCCATGAGTTTTTAATAATGTAAATAGACCTATGAGTTGGTGAAAGCAATTATGCTGGTGGGTAGAGTTTTAAAGGGCTCCTGCCCCGATTATGCTGGTGCTGCCGCTGCCCAATGATGCGCGTCCCGCTGGGCGGGAGCGCGAGGGTCGAGTTTTAAAGGGCTCCTGCCCCGATTGTGCTGGTGCTGCCGCTGCCCAATGATGCGCGTCCCGCAGGGCGGGAGCGCGAGGGTCGAGTTTTAAAGGGCTCCTGCCCCGATTGTGCTGGTGCTGCCGCTGCCCAATGATGCGCGTCCCGCTGGGCGGGAGCGCAAGGGTCGAGTTTTAAAGGGCTCCTGCCCCGATTGTGCTGGTGCTGCCGCTGCCCAATGATGCTTATTTCTTGTAAGCTGCGTTAAAAAAACAAATACTTTTTTCTAACAAAATACCCTACTTCATTCTTGTAAATTGTAGATTATTTGTGAATAATGGATAGAGAAATGTAGATTTATACATTTGAGTTACACATGCCCTACCAATGCATGATGTTCTACTGTAGTTTCTCATGCTTTGAGCCTCATTACTATCCTGGCAGTCTCGCAGGGCAGGTATGACCATGGCCAGAGCGGTGGTCCGACTGCTTTGGTGGCAGTCTGATCCCCATATTACAACCATGGCGGTTGCGCCATGGTCAGACTACTAGCACCCCCAGTTCACCTTTGCAGGAGGGGCTGGTGGGCTGGCGGTCCTAATCCTCCAGGGCAGCACTGCAAGCAGCGCCGCCTTGGGATTATAACCCCCCTTTCTGCCAGCTTGTTTCCACCCTCTGACCCAGTGGGGAACTCCTAATGGGGCCTGCGGGAAGGCAGCTGCACTGGCTGCAACCTGACCATAGTAGTTTGGCGGACGTCCTTTTCCATCTGTCAAACTCATAATGACCCCCTATATGATCCACCTATGTATTCCACCATACGGCATGACAGTCAAATGTATTAGACATCACTGAACTCTACAACACGTCTCTCTTCTGTACAATATCACACTTCACTCTACACCACTCTACTCTATGTCCTTCCACTATAACACACTATACAACGCAGCACTTTAGTACACAACACTTAACTATACAAAAATGTATTCGCAATCACAGTACTTGATATATTACATTTTAAACAGTATACCCAAACATACTTTAGTGAAGAACACTTCACTCAATGACACACAATTAAACAACACTCAACTGAAGAACAGTTATCAGCATGACACTCCACTTCACTGTACTGCACACCACTAAACTCAACCCATGTGTTTCACTTACCTTCCACTTACCTTTTATTACTATTTAATATCCAACTTTATTTTAATGTTATGTGTTAAAATAAGGGTTATTATTAACACAAGCTCTTTATTGTTGGAACTTCTAAAGAGATTTTTTTTTTCTTGTTTTTCATTTTTAACATTTTGTCAGTTTTTCTTTTGTACAACAAGTCAATGGGACCAAAAAAACAAAAAAGAAGGTGGAGATAATACAGGAGGGTAAGACATGGGGGGGCAACTTGGGATTTTGGGGAAGACATTGGTGGGTTATAACTAGCTGCTGCAGAATATTGAAGCCCATTCTGGCAATACTCACTATGTGACACAACAGATGACTTTACTGTCATGCTGACCAACAATGTTCTGATTCTATTTTAGCATATGAATAGGCACAATGCTAACAGGAGCCGGTAGAGAGGGGAGTACCAATGGAGTGGGTGGTGGTGGAGGTTCACTCTATGCTCCAGAGGTAAAAGATGCTATATGCTCAGAAGCTGTGACCACTGATGATCTTGGTAAGGCAGTCTCATCCAACTCCTTCTGCCTCCTCCTTTCTTCCTGTGCCAACCTTCGGGATTGGATGGCTTTGAAGTGCTTTTAAATCCCTGAGGCCTTGAACAAGTATTGTTGGTGTTAGCCACAAGACATGACCTGTCAAAACTTGCTGCCCCTTCCTACACAAAAATTTCCCTGCATGCAATGCAAGCACCCTTGCCCCATAGAGCAAGGGTGCCTACGTTGGCATTAGGCAGCCCATTGTGCACCTGTGCGGGGGGAAAGAACAAGGCTGCATCATATGCCTTAAATATGGCACATTCCTGTCCTTTTCAGTGATGCAGAGACTTGCTGCCCTGCACTGCACCACTTTTCCATAAAAATGGCACACAGTTCATAGTAGCAAACAGTTTCTCTAAACTCACAGCACCCACAAGAGCAATCTAGAAAAAAAGTGAACTGCAATGAGATTAAAACATACCATTAGATTTACTGTACAAACCAAAACTAAACAGAGCAAAGTGAAACAAACTAAGGAAGCAAATGCATTTCACATTCACAATGCTACCAATTCCCCCCACTGGTGTTCATATTGAAGCCAAAGAAAGCGCCTCCAATGTTTGCTACTGGAGCTGAATAGGAACACTCTAGAAAAAATGATACATCGATGGACCCTCTCAAAGCTAGAAGTGAAACGCTCTGATTTGAGCCTTTTTCCACCTGCTGCTACCAAAAACAATTTTAGGATAACATTTTATAGTCCTGTGAGAAATCTGACATTGAAAGTCTTGTATTTATTTTTACCCAACCCAATTGTACAGACTTTATTGACCATAGAAGAATGAAAGGTTCAGTGTACCCACTAGAATTTGAACCATTGTCAATGAGGTCAAAGACACATTGTTACATCGGATGCATACCTGTATTCCAAGTCCCACATCAAGATCTCTGTTGTATAATGACACTTTTCCTTGCCCAGGGGACTGATCAGGGAAACTTAAGCTGGGCCCAGGGGACCAAAAATGAACAATGCAATATCCCTCATGGCTGGTAGAAGTAAACCCTCCATTGTCTGAGAAAATAAACCCAAGGTCGAATTTGATAATTCAGGGGGAACATCTGAGGCACTAAACATGAAAATCTTCCTTTATTGAAGGGGAAATTATATAATCACTACATCATTTTTTCACTGTATTAATGAGTAAGGCCATGTAACTTTGGTCCCTTCACAACTGAAACAAAATATTTGGTTTCTGTTATTCTTGTTGTCTAATGGGTACTTTGGCTCCCAGGCTGGCACATTATGCAGCTATGCCCACTGAAATAAACATTTATGGACCCATCACCAGGCAGGAGTTAGGGTATGTGTAGATTGAGCCTCATCCCACCTGCCACCATCAAACAAATGATGCCCATTATTAAACCCCTGGTTTCTAGTGGTTATTCAAATGCCTCTGGAACGAGAAGACTGGACCTGCACCCTTCATCTTAAGCTCAAGTGACTTTTAGGGTCAGCTGACTGACTTCCTGTTCTAAGCTCCAAAGGCCCCTCTGCAACTGTCCAGTTGACCTGCTACACTGAACCTACCAGGACCTAAAACTGAACCTGCCTGAGCCCTCTGACATCTGCTGGTGTTAGTTCCTGATCCCCAACTGGTGCCTCCCAGATCCTGGACTCTTGATGTGGCACCAATTGATCTCCTTCACGAAGGAAAATAAAAATACTAAGGTTTTGGCTATTTGTGACATGCCCATTGGAGCTAAAATCCTGCCTTCCATGCCAAATGCCAACACAAAGCTCTGATGAACCAGGCTTTTCGTTCTACAGTGACCACTAGCAATAACTGGCAACATGAGGTCTGCACTTCACGTTATAGCAATAACAACCTGTGTTGACCACCAATGGGAAGCTCCACTAATGGCCACCCGTTATGCCAACAGGAACTTCATGCAACAGCGACGACCATCTGGGACACCCAGCCTGCTCTTCCAGCTATATCAAAGAACATCTGTAACGGTATCCCTGCTCCTCGCGGCCTCCTCCACCACGAACAAGACTCTTCAAGCTAAACTTAAGAAGGAATCTTTTTAGTGAGAATAACCTTGTGCCTGTATTCGGCCCATGCTCCATCATGGTTGGCCTGAAATTGTGACTTTCCCCTGGTCTTGCACGACCTGGAATTGTACTTAGGTGCTTTATTTTTATGTGCTATACTTATCTTACATCTTTACAATTTCAAATCTCTTTTTCTACTGTTTGGATTGTTATCATTGTAGTGTCAAATAATTTACTAAATGTTAATATATTTTCTTAAGTTGGTTTGGGATTTTTCTTGTAGTATGTTTTCAATTTATTGACTCTAAATTAATCCTGACTGCTTTTGTGCCAAGCCACTGGAGGGTTAAGCACAGGTTAATTTAATGACTTTTGTGGTTTGACCTGACAAGGATTGTTGCTTGTGTTTGAGGAGGGCTCATACCCCCGTCACTCAACAACCCAATTTCTAACAGTGGGTGTCTAAGATATTGAGGAAGTAGGTCAGTCAATAACTGGTGATGTAGCGAGTGAGTGCATGATTATAAGAGAATTGTACAATGAATTTTGTACAGAAACAGAGTGCTCTATTTGACAGCCCAGTAGGCAGAGCTGTTTACAAGATAATGAAGGTGACAAAAATAACAAAAAGCAGCATTAATTTAAGGCGCAAGACTCATTTGTATATTAGCTTGAGACTCACAAATTATCAGGTATTGACTTTATTTGGCAAGGAATGTCTTGGAATAAATCCACCACAGTGTGAGAAAATGGAGGCAAAATTTGTAGTTTTATAAAAAGTGCAAAGATTGCTTGATGCAGAAAATAGAGCCAATGCTCCTGGCCTCAGGTGAATTTGGCAATTGTGGCAGCCTTCTATAATTGTTGGCAGTTGAAGATGAAACAGTACAATGTGTCCTTGTTATAGATTGAGAGCTTGAGTACAATCTGACAGCATTTGTTGTGCCTAACTGGGTTGGGTTTGCAGAGGGAAATCTGATGGCTTTGGCTCACGGTTTCCAGAAACCCTTCTTGTCATAACATAACACTTGCCAATGTGGGTAAACCATTTCAGGTGCAAACTGTGCACAGAAAAAAGCATGCTCCTCTCATTGACCATTGTGTATCTGGTGCTCTAATATAATGGAGCATGTGCTAGTGATAGCATAGGAAAGTGTGTTATTAGTAGGTGGGGTATTCACCATCAGCTAGCAATCACTATGGGGGGGCTACATGCCCACTGCTTGGTCCTAGGGAGTGCAAGGCCACAGTCTCTCTAGTGGATGGTTTGCCCACTGCTTGGGCCTGGGGAGAGCAAGGCCACAGTCTCTCCAGTCGGTGGTTTCCCCACTGCTTGGTCCGGGGGAGTGCAAAGACACAGGCCCTCATTCTGACCCTGGCGGTTTGTAACCGCCAGGGCAGAGGTCAGAGGAAGCACCGCCAACAGGCTGGCGGTGTTTCCGGGGCAATTCTGACCGCGGCGGTAAAGCCGCGGTCAGAAAAGGGGAACCAGCGGTTTCCCGCCGGTTTTCCCCTGCCCCAGGGAATCCTCCATGGCGGCGCTGCATGCAGCGCCACCATGGGGATTCCGACCCCCTTCCCGCCAGCCTGTTCCTGGCGGCCCATGCCACTGTGCAAAACAGACACTGAAAATCGCGACGGGTGCCACTGCACCCGTCGCACCCCAGCAAATCCGCCGGCTCCATTCGGAGCCGGCTTCATCTTTGCTGGGGCTTTCCCGCTGGGCCGGCGGGCGATCTGCTTGAGATCGCCCGCCGGCCCAGCGGGAAAGTTGTGATCACCGCCGCGGTCATTTGACCGCGGTGCGGTGTTTGGGCGGTTTCCGTCCGGCGGGCGGCGCCCTCCGCCCGCCGGGGTTGGAATGACCCCCACAGTCTCTCAAGTGGATGGTTTGCTCACTGCTTGGTCCTGGGGTGTGGAAAGTCACAGTCTCTGGAGTGGATGGCTTCTCCACAGGTTCTGGAGGGGGCTTAGGGCCCAGTGTGCTTCATCCAGGAGGGGGTGAGTGGATGACCTCTTCCACTGGTTCTGGAGGGGGATTTGTGCCCAGTGATGCAGCACTTGGGGAGTGCCAGGTCACAGTTCCTCACCTGGGAGTCAAACCCACGAGGTTTGCAGTGGGCAGAATGCATGACACTCCATGGAGGCAGGACTGCAGTTCATCTGTCGGCGGCTACGGCTGCACCGTGGTGATAGGGCTGGTGCTGGTGGCGGTGCTGGCAGTGGTGGGGGGGGGGCTCCAGCCGTTCCCCTGCAGCCTTGGATGGCTGCCCACTGGGGCTGCTGCTGCTGCTGGCAGTGGTGCTGACTGTGGTGCAGGTGGTGCTGCAGGTGGCGGTGCAGCTGACTGTGCTGGTGGTAGTGCTGTTGGCAGTGCTAGCAGTGGTGGGGAGGCTCCATCCGTTTCCCTGCAGCCTCAGATGGCTGAGGTGCCATGGATGGTGTTGTGTGCTCAGATCCAGCTCCAGCACCAGGCCCCCTATCCATCCTGCCTGCAGTGGCCGGCCCTTTGTCTTTGCCCTTGGCAGCTGGTGGTCCCTTCTTGCCCTTGGTAGCTGGTGGTCCCTTCTTGCCCTTGCCAGTTGGTGGTGCCTCCTTGCCCTTGGTAGCTAGTGGTCCCTTCTTGCCCTTGCCAGCTGGTGTTACCTCCTTGCCCACGGTAGCTGGTGGTCCCTTCTTGCCAGCCGGTGCAGGCACACTGCCAGTGCTGACGGGTGTCTCCTTGAAGCCTCTCACACTTGCAGTAGCTGCCGAAACTACAGTGGCCGTGGACTGGGTGGCTGAGGTGCTGGCCTGGGCTCTGCCTACCCTGGCCTGAAGTGAAAGACGAGGGGAGGTGCAGGGAAGAGGTCAAGGGTGAAGAGAATTAGCTTTTTAGGGACACTGGGGCGGGAAGAGGGTGAAGGTTCGGGAGTGGAGGAAGAGGGAGTGGTGGTTGCAGGTGTCTGTCTGCTGTACTTGGGTGCAGGTGCATGGGCTGGATGCTGTTGTGAGGTGGATGGTTGTTGGGTGTCTGAGTGCTTGCGTTTGTGTACTTTGGGAGGGTTGGCACAGACACAGTGGGAGAGGACACAGGGGACGTGTGCAAGGATGTGGGGGTGGGGACTGCCAGTGAGGTGTGTGTAGTGAGAGGCGTGATGGTGATGGAGGTAGTGGATGAGGATGTAGTGCATGCAGGTGTGAGTGGAGACACTACTGGGAGGGATGTGGATGACGATGACGAGGGGGACACAGTGGAGGCAGTGGATGCTGGCATGTCTGATTCTGGATGGTGTTTGTGTGAGTGCCTGTGGGATGATGTGTGGTGCTTGTATTTGCCTGAGCCACTTATGTGTGTTGTCTTGGGTGCATGCTGGTCTGATGGTGTGCTTGGGTTAGGCTGGGGTTCAGGAAAATGGGACTGGGTAGAGGAAGTTGGAGGGGGGAGGCTAGAGCCAGGGACAATGGCTGCCATCAGGGAGGAGGCCAGAGCATGGAATGATCTAAGTTGGGCCGCCATGCCAGAGTGAATGCCCTCCAGGAATGCATTTGTTTGTTGCAAATGCCCTGCCGCCCCCTGGATGGCATTCACAATGGTTGACTGCCCAACAGAGATGGATCGCAGGAGGTCAATAGACTCCTCACTCAGGGCAGCAGGGCTGACAGGGGCAGGGCCTGAGGTGCCTGGGGTGAAGGAGATGCCCACCCTCCTGTGTGAGCGGGCATGGGAAACATGCTGAGAGGGTGGTGCTGGTACAGGGGATGGTAACTGTACCTGTAGTTCGGGTGGCCACAGAGGTGTCTGCCACCACCAGGGAGCTTCCATCAGAGGAGGTATCAAAGTCCAAACTATCCCCTCCATCCCACTGGTGCCCTCACGGTCGGTAGATTCGGCCTCCAGGCCCATGTGGGATGCAGCTCCCTCCGTCGCCGGTGCCTCTGCTTCTCCACCAGATGATGCTAATGCACAGAAGGACAGGGTGACAAAACAAAAAGGGAGGGGGAGAGACAGAGGATACACTTGGTCAATGCCAGCAACAACACTACTGTTGGTGTACACAACACACAGGGGACAGCCCATTGCACTAGGCGATGCACTACCAGTCACAATGCTAGTCACCAGGCCATGGAGAATAATGCCTAACGCCAATAGCAGCATACCTGAGACCCACAAAACCCTGCCCAGTAGTAGATGCCCATTAGCATGTTTGGGGGTGGAGTGCAACAGACTCTGCCCAACAAGGAACCTATCCTGCACTGTTCGACCTGGCCTAGGGTCACCCACAGGTCAACATCCCCCACCCAGATAACACCCCACCATGCTCAGTTTGCAGAATTGAAAACTGTACTCACCCTCTTGTGGCTGCTGTAATGTCCCCAAGTGCCCATCCAGCTCCCGATAGGCCACTGCCAGTATTCGGAACATCAGGGGGGTCAGGGTTCGACGGGCACCCCATCCTCATTGGGAGGCCATCCCCAGCTGGGCCTCCACTGTCTTTCTTGCCCAGAGTCTCAGGTCCTCCCACCGTTTGCGACAGTGGGTGCTCCCCCTGTTGTAGACACCCAGGGTCCGCACATCCTTGGCGATGGCACTCCATGTACCCTTTTTCTGATGGGCACCTACCTGCACGGAAATAAACCTAGAATAATGCTAACGAGGCCTTTGCACACAGCACTTCATGCATTCATGCCCCATGCATCGTGCATACATTGTACTCACCTGTTGGTCTGGAGGCCCATGTAGCAATCGGTACTGGGGTAGGACCCCATCCACCAGTCTCTCCAACTCTTCCGAAGTGAAGGCTGGGGCCCTATCCCCAGAGACTCGAGCCATGGTCGCTTCCAGACACAGGTCACAGCAGCACTTGCAGTGTAGGTCCTCTCATGTTGAAGGTCAGGTAGCAAGTGAGTGAACAGATAGAAAATGGCAGTCACGTCCGCGGCGATGTGTACCGTCACCGCCAGCGTACATCACCATTGGCTAGTCGAACACATAGGGACCAATTATAACCAATGAGGAGTTTGCACTGCTGTTCTCGACTGCCTCCCACAACGGCACACAACGTCAGCGGAATTACCTCATTTCCACCTGTCCCTCCACACAGGACAGGTATCCGCCATTTCGGGGGGGGTCAGGCCATGGCACCCAACTGCATCACAGCTGGCAGAAGCACATTTTGGGAATAAAAATGAACATACTGTTTCTGTCACAACATGCAATGCATTGTTCAATGACAAAATGTTGAAAAGTGACCAGATGCTCATCATTTTTACCCCTAGAGTACAACCGCTGAGGATGATTAGGAGATGGAGACATCCCCCTGTGTACAGGCCCCTGGTGGACTTGGCAGTAATGGAGGACAGGCACATTGTTCTCACCTACAGACTTGATAGGGCCACAATCCAAGAGCTGTGTGCCCAATTGAAGCCAGACATGATCTCAGCTATCTGTCATCCCACTGGGATCCCCCTCTTGTGCAAGTCCTATCAGTGCTACATTTTTTGGCAAGTGGCTCCTTCCAAGCAGCAGTGGCCATGGCAGTAGGGATGTCACAGCTGATGTTCTCAAACGTGCTGACCAGAGTGTTGTCTGCCCTGATGAAACACATGCGCAGCTACATTGTTTTTCCCCAGGTGGAGGATTTGGCCACAGTGAAAGCTGACTTCTATGCAATGGGATATATCCCCAATATCATTGGGGCAATTGATGGTACACGTATTGCCTTTGTTCCCCCCCCCCCCGGAGAAATGAACAGGTGTTCAGAAATGGAAAGAGCTTTCATTCTATGAATGTGCAGATAGTGTGCCTGGTGGACCAGTACATCTTCCATGTGAATGCAAAGTATCCTGGGTCTGTGCATGATGCCTTTATCCTGAGGAATAGCAGCATCCCATATGTGATGGCTCAACTCCAGAAGCACCGGGTGTGGCTAGTAGGTGAGACTATACTCCCCAAGCATTGTCTGTTGGTATATGGGTGTGGGGTTGGCCCTAAGGGTGAGTGTGTGGCTCAGAGGCATCCCTCGGTATTTGCAGGTGACTCTGGTTACCCCAACCTCTCATGGCTACTTACCCCAGTGAGGAATGTTAGAACAAGGGCAGAGGAAGGTTACAATGAGGCACATGGGCATACAAGAAGAATTATTGAGCGCACTTTTGGCCTCCTGAAGGCCAGGTGAGGTGTGTCCATCTGAAAGGTGGATCCTTATGCTACTCACCCAAGAAGGTGTGCCAGACCATCGTGGCATGTTGCATGTTCCACAACCTGGCCTTGAGACGCCAGGTGCCTTTTCTGCAGGAGGATGGGGCTGGAGATGGGCGTGTGGCAGCTGTTGACCCTGTGGACAGTGACGAAGAGGAGACAGAGGATGAGGATGTGGACAACAGAACAAATATCATACGGCAGTGCTTCCAGTGACACACAGGTAAGAGTCTGTACCTTCACCTTCCATTGCGGTTTTGTGTAGTTAATTTTCCTCAGGCAGGCTGCTGTTCCCACTGCTCTGGCCACTTACTGTACCTTTGACATGTCTATTCACAGATCTTTTTGCCCTACTCTGGCTCATGGTATATTGACTGCAGCACATTACAGGTAATATCTATGTATACATAACTGTACAGTCTAATTGTAATGTCTACAGATTGTTGAACAAATACACCCTTAAATCATTTGACAGACTCCATACTTGTACTTTTTAAGAGGGTGTTTATTTCAGTGCTGAGAAGTAAATGGGGATGTGCAATGGGTTGGGGTGATGATGGAGGAAAGTCCAGGATAGAGTTCAGTCTATTTGTATCACAGGCGCACTGTCCAAGGGGGCATAGGATGTGGAGCAATGGCAGTTCAAGGTGGACAGGGTAACAGAGTGGGACACAAGGGTGACAATCAGGAGAGTCTTATTTCCTGGCGGGGGTCTTGGCAATGTTCTCTGGCTTCTGCCTGGATTGCAGGGACTGTTTGCATGGTGGTTCTCCTTCTGCAGGGGGTGGGGTGCTGGTGGCCTGTTGTTCCTGTGACGGGGGCTCCTGTCCTCTAGCGTTGGCAGAGGTGGACGGCTGTACATCCTTGTGGCTAGTGTCAGGGGCTTGTTGGTGTGCCACTGCCTCCCTCATGGTGTTGGCCATATCAGCCAGCACCCCTGCAGTGGTGACCAGGGTGGTGTGGATGTCCCTCAGGTCCTTCCTGATCCCCAGGTACTGTCCCTCCTGCAGCTGCTGGGTCTCCTGCAACTTGCCCAGTATCTGGCCCATCGTCTCCTGGGAATGATGGTATGCTCCCAGGATGTTGGTCAGTGCCATGGGCCTGTCCTTCCCCTGTCGCACTGCAGTCCTCCCATCTTCCCTGTTGTCCTGTGTCCCTGCCCCCTGAACAGTGTGCCCACTGACACTGACCCCAGGTCCCTGATCGTCCTGTGTTTGTGGGGTGTCCTGGGGTCCCTGTAGTGGTGCACACCGCTGATTGACTTGTCCTGGGGACAGAGGTATGGGCCAGCTGGGTGGGTGCTGTGGTGGTGTTCCCTGAGGGGAGAGGCTCTGTGGTGGTATGGGACTGTGGCTGGGTAACCAACTGCCCGGACATCCCCGATGGGCCAGGTAGGTCATCACTGTCGGACTCCTCGGGGGAGGACTGGATGTTGCTGGCACCTCCTATCCGGTGACGTTGTGTGGGGGACCAGTGGGGATGTAAATGCAGTGTTATAGTTTCTGCGTGTGTCATCTTGTGCATGGGTATGTTGCCCTCTATAGTTGATATTGCCATGGCAGATTGGCCTCAGAGAGATTTGTTATTTGGTGGGCCAGGTGATTCTCTCTAGTGTGCATGCAGTGGTGATGGTTGTCCATGCAGGTCTGTGAGTGGTGTCCATGCATCATATATCATGCAGGGCTTGGCATTGGGACGAATGGGTTGTGATGGTGGGGTGTATGGGTAGTGGTGGAGTGATGGGAGTGAGGGAAAGGTTTGTGATGGCATACAGGTAGGGGGGTGAAAGTAGTAATGATTTGACTTACCAGAGTCTAGTTCTCCAGCTACTCCTGCCAGACCCTCAGGATGCAGTATTTTCATGACTTGCTCCTCCCATGTTGTTAGTTGTGGGGGAGGAGGTGGGGGTCCACCACCAGTCCTCTGTACAGCTATCTGGTGTCTTGCAACCACAGAACACACCTTCCCCTGTAGGTCGTTCCACCTCTTCCTGATGTCATCCCTTGTTCTGGGGTGCTGTCCCACGGCATTGACCCTGTCCACGATCCTGCGCCATAGCTCCATCTTCCTTGCAATGGATGTCTGCTGCACCTGTGATCCGAATAGCTGTGGCTCTACCCGGATGATTTCCTCCACCATGATCCTTAGCTCATCCTCAGAGAACCTGGGGTGTCTTTGTGGTGCCATGGGTGTAGAGTGAGTGGTGTGTGTGAGGGTGTATGGGCTGATGTTTTGGTGTGTGTGCTGTGAGGTGGGTGGATGGTGTATGGGTGATGGTGTTCTGTGACTCTGGTTCCGTGGGTGCTCTTGGTGTCTCTCTCTCTCTCAGTTGTCAATTCTTTTGAGTCGTAAAGGGTTATGGGTAATGTGGGTGTGTGTTTTATAGTGGTGTGGGTGTGGTGTGTGTATGAGTTTCAGGTGTGTGTAGTTTGAGTTGTCCAATGTGGTGTTGTTTTGTTAGTGTGTGTGTATTTTGAGCACGGCGGTATATACCGCCAATGGTTTACCGCAGTTGAATGTCTGCCACGGTGATTTGTGGGTCATAATGCTTTGGGACTAGTTCTGTTGGTGTAATGGTGTGGGTTTGGATACTGGCAGTTTATCACTGACCTTTGGGCTGGCGGACTTGTGTGTGTGTCTGTATAGTGACGGATTTCTATGTGTCGGTCATAATATGGGTAGCGGTATACCGCCGCGGTCTTGGTATGTTGGCGGCAGTTGGCATGGCTGTAAGCGGGACTTACCACCAATGTCATAATGAGGGCCTAAGCCCAGTCAAGTCTTAGGAAGTTAATCCTTGCTCAACCCTTGGTAGCTTGACAAACAAGCAGTGAAGACATTCGCATGTGTAAAGCATTTAGGGCCTGATTACAACTTTGGAGGAGGTGTTAATCCGTCCCAAAAGTGACGGTAAAGTGACGGATATACCATCAGCCGTGTTACGAGTTCCATAGGATATAATGGACTTGTAATACGGCTGGTGGTATATCTGTCACTTTACCGTCACTTTTGGGATGGATTAACACCTCCTCCAAAGTTGTAATCAGGCACTTAGGGGGTTATTACAACTTTGGAGGAGGTGTTAATCCGTCCCAAAAGTGACGGTAAAGTGACGGATTTACCACCAGCCGTATTACGAGTCCATTATGGCCCTCATTCCAAGTCTGGCGGGCGGCGGTAGCCGCCCGCCAGGCGGGAACCGCCATTTGCCCGCTACGCGGCCAAAAGACCGCTGCAATCATTACAACCTTCCCGCTGGGCCGGAGGGCGCTAACCATGTTAGCGCCGGCCGGCCCAGCGGGAAGGAGGCCTGCAACACAGAAGCCGGCTCGGAATTGAGCCGGCGGTGTTGCGGCCGTGTGACGGGTGGAGTTGCACCCGTCGCGCTTTTCACTGTCTGCTAGGCAGACAGTCAAAAGCCGGCCGGGGCCCCGTTCTGGGGCCCCTGCACTGCCCATGCCAGTGGCATGGGTGGTGCAGGGGCCCCCAGGGGCCCCAAGACACCCGTTACCGCCAGCCTCTTCCTGGCGGTGACAACCGCCAGAAACAGGCTGGCGGTAAGGGGGTCAGAATCCCCATGGCAGCGCTGCTTGCAGCGCTGCCATGGCGGATTCGCCCAGCCGGGGCAAAAACGGTGGGAAACCGCCGGCCCCGGATTTCTGACCGCGGCTTTACCGCCGCGGTCAGAATGGGCTATGAAGCACCGCCAGCCTGTTGGCGGTGCTTCCGTCATCCGCGACCCTGGCGGTCATAGACCGCTAGGGTCAGAATGACCGCCTATATCCTATGGAACTTGTAATACGGCTGGTAGTATATCCGTCACATTTGGGACGGATTAACACCTCCTCCAAAGTTGTAATAACCCCCTTAATATCTCCAAAACAACAAATAGGTAAAAGACCCTACAAAATAAAATCCAACACAAATTTATGAAAATAGGAAATATTTTTAGCTTTAAAATGGACACTAAAACAGCAAATATCTATAGTAGGGAACTGGAGATATGAATTTCTAAAGATTTAGGTAAAAATAGCACCAAAAGGTGCAAAGTACCAATTGAGGATATCTGGTTGTGCTGGACTGGGACAACCTCACATGTTCAGGCCAACTACAATGGAGTGCCTGCCAGGCACAGGACCAAGTTAGGTCTACTGAGTATCATCTTTAGGGTACAGTCAGTGCGGTGTTGGTTTGCAATGCTTCGCATTGTCCAGCATTTTTTCCGAGGAGCTGCAATCCGAGGACCTGTGTCGAGTTGCATTGCACTGTACTGGTTCTGATAAAGATGTGCAGCGAGGCATTGTAAGGTTTCATGTCATCCGGCGCCCGTACTGGGGAACATGCAAGAGCTGCGATGCAGGGTCCTGCTTCAAGTTGCCTCACAATGCATCACTTCTGATGACATTGTGCGGTGAGACATCCTGAAGCTTTGCGCTGATTGGCGTCATTTCTGTCGAAGCTGGCAGCAGGACCGCAAGACATTGTGAGGCCTTGCGTCGACTTGCTTCAGTTTCGATGAAGCTGCAAGCTATTTCTTCATTTCTTTTAGGAGCTAAGTGTCCTTTAGCACATGCCACTTGGTGTTAGGACTCAATCTCCCACAATGCACATGCTCAGTCTAAGGCAAGTCTATTTACAACTGGTCAGCTGATGTGTCCACTCCTTGGTTTTGCCAGTGATGTGTTGAGCATTTTTTGCACCTGTTGCTGGTCAGGGAGTCCTCACATTTTCTTTTGGAGTCAGGCATAGTCTTTCCTTTGTGGAACCATGGGAGTGCAGCAGGTGCAGTCTTTCAGAATGCAATCCACCCTTTGGTGCAATCCAGGGGTCCAGCAGCTTAGTCTTTCGTTGCTTCTTTTTTCCAGGTGGTAATCTGGAGAGCTCTGCAGATCTGCCATATTTATCTTCATTTTTTGGCTTGAGGGATAGAGGCAACCTAAAAAATAGGAACTAAGCTATCTTCCTATATTGTGACCACTCC
This sequence comes from Pleurodeles waltl, assembly GCF_031143425.1. Classification (NCBI taxonomy): domain Eukaryota; kingdom Metazoa; phylum Chordata; class Amphibia; order Caudata; family Salamandridae; genus Pleurodeles; species Pleurodeles waltl. Next base: position 952,317,704 of record NC_090439.1, read on the forward strand.
CTGTGGTGTGTGAAAGCTTCACACACAGAATACAACATTCTCCAGAAAATCTAAATAGGGACAATCTCCTTTTGATGTATGTGCCTGTGTAACTCAACTCACAAGTCTGGTTAACATCTGACTATCCTCCCATCTAGCCCTTCTCCTAATCAATTATGAGGCCTCCCACCTGGCTACAGATCAGGGAAATGGGGGTGGCCTGGGTCTTGTGACATCTATTTTTTACTTTGAAGTCCAGATTATCTACCCAGCCTCCTTCCTCTCCCTGGCTTCCACATGAAGGAGACCTCTTCCCATTAATGATTGTATAGTTGCAGCCCCACGCCTCCTTACACTTACTAAGGGAGAAGTTAGTCTGAGGTTGTCTTAGGCTGACCAATCAGAAGAGACTGCTGCAGGGCTGCAATAGTTATATTTAATCCGACCTTGACAGGTTGTTGGGTTCAATGTAACTAACAATGTAATACTTTGAAATACATAACAGCTTGCTCTAATCCAAAGGTAGCTTTAATACATTTAGTAATGTCCTCCCCATGTAAGCCTATGGGGCTAGCCACAATACCATGGAGAAAAATGACTTTGCCTGTTTTTCCATACCAGATCATATAAAACATATTTTGTATTGGCCCTGATCTATGTAACTATGCACATTGTCCTTGGGACACTTAGGGCATACCTTAGGGGTGTGTTATAAGTAATAAAAGGTTATTTTTGGACTTTGGAAGAGCTTTTAATTCCAAAATGAAATTTGGACAAAGTTTTGTTTCATAATCACCCTGCAAGTCAGGCCTGGGCTTAAAATGATACCAGACACCACAGTAGTGTACACATATGTGCATTAAGGCCCTAGGGTTTCTAAACCTACAACTCCTACAACGCTCTAGGAATTTACAGGAAGGCTGTGCTTACTAATTAGAATCATACAAATCATCATATTACTGTAGAGGATAGACCACTAGCCCTGGGCCTGGTTGGCATAACCAAGGATTCCTTCAGGGTCAATAACATTAACATCAGTCCAAAAAATGAAGGGTGACTAGGGCACCAAAGATGAGTTTCTTACATGTAGTACAACGACTTCTGGTGCAAGCCAGACCATAAAAAGTTGTGGACCAAAAAGAGCTACTGAGAGAGTTCAGTTTTCTTCAGTGGCTCAGGAACTGGGTAAGAGTAATATGTTATGTTTAGGCCTATGCAGAACTATAAATCCACTCCTGGAATTTGCAGAATTTGGGTTACTCCGCATTACACTCATAACACGCAGCTCCTGCTAAATTCTGCTGATCGACCTGAGGTGGAATTTTTCTGCAATTCGTGCCTCGCAAGAACAATGTGAGGCTCCACAAGGCGCACTTTCAAGTGCTTGTAAGATTGTCTGGCCGCTGGTGTGATTTCCAGTCATCCCAGAGCCTTCTGGTGCCATTTTTCATGGTCGGAGAGGGCTACCATTCAGGTAGATTTGCTACCACTCAGGTAGATTTTCTACATGAGCAGCAGCAAAATCATCTTGAATGTCTGCATGCTTTTGTGCAACACATGGCGCCACTCATACTGATTTTCAGCACTGCATGTTGTTCTGGCGCTAACTTGCAGCACAAGCAATGATTGTCCACCCACTGGCAGAATTCTTTGGAATCTTGCAGAGTTTTTCTGTAACTCTGTGGAATTCAGCAGAGTGAAACCCCATGAGTTTTGCCTACCCTAGTTATGTTGTTCATGTTATGATTTTTTGCTGAACACACTATCACTAGGGCTTAATGAGTTGCCTGAAGAGGCAGTTCTTCAGATTCTTGCAGTATTCAAGAAGTAGTTGAAGGCTTGGATGAATAATGACAAGTCTTTCCATGCTTTCCCAGTGATGAAGTAGAAGACTCAGACACTGGATCTGGTGTTCCATAAGTGTTGGGTGTGTGCAAGTAGGAGTCCATCGGACCTGAGTTGCCTGGATGTTGTGCGAAAGAGGATGTTAACGTATGCAAGGCCTAAGCTCTGAAGTGATGTTAAAGTGTGGGAAAAGAGTCTGAAATGTGCTTGATTGCGTGTTGGTAGTCAGTGAATGTCCTTGAGGTGAGATGTTTGAATGTCATACCAAGTTGAGTGTGATTCTGGCCTCTGTGTTCTGAAAGGTCAGCCGGATCATAATGGGGTACTTGGTGGTCTCAGCATAGAGTGTGTTTACATAGTCCAGCTTCCTGGTGGTATGAGCATGTATGACAGTTTTCCAGGTGTCGATCAGAATGCGGTTTGAAAATCTTCCTCAGCATCGTCAGGGTGTGGAAGCATGCAACAGTGATGGTATTGACTTTGGTGAGTATGTCAAGTTTGCAATTGACAATGATCCTGAGGTTCCTAACATGGGTAGTGGGGGTGGGCATGGGCACTAGTTCTGTTAGCTATGAGGTGGAGTTCTACAGGGAGGATTTTCTCCCTAAAGATCACAGCTTCTGTATTGTTGGTGTTCAGCTTCTGATCGATGGATTTCATCCAGTCTGTGATTTTGGTCATCTATGTTGTGCACTTGTCCAAGAGCTAGGTATTTTGTCCATGAGGCCGAGATTGAGTTGCAAGTCATTGGCCTTGCAGAGCACTTTGATAATGTAAGAGCAGATGATGCTGGTGAATGGGATCATGTAAGCATTGTAAAGGACGGGGCACAGGCAGGAGCATTGTAGAACTCTGTAGAGGAGTTTGTGGACCTCAGAGGTTAGATGTGCTAGCCTGCCAGACTGTGCCCTCCTAATCAGAAAAAAGCAGATCATGTGGAGCACATGTCCTTGGATTCTGATGTCATGCAGACTTTGGATGAGGATGCAGTCGGAAACCATCCCAAACATTGCCAAGAGGTCCAGGAGTATGAAGGTCATTATGTTTCTTCTGTCCACAATTATGCAGATGTCATTAGTTGGAATGATTAGGGCAGTTTTGGTCCTGTTGTTGGGTTTGAATCCTGAGTAAGTGGCTTTGAGGAGTCAGTGGTTGTTGAGGTATTTGGTGAGTCATATTTTCTAGATCTGTGGCAGCTTACAGAAGCAGAGAGGTCAGTTGTTAGTAACTGAGAAGGAGGGCCAACTGCGGGTTTCATCAGCAAACAAATGACTGTAGCATGTTTCCAATCATCTGGGAAGGGCACTAAGACAAGGGAGGTATTCAAGATGCGTGAGAACAGAGCACTGATGGATAGAAGTCCTCTAGAAGAGGCCTGGTGGAGCACAGGTCCATCAGTGCCCTTGAGTGGATGGGCTTCATTATGTGGGAAGTTTTGTCCAGGGTGTCAGTAGGCCACGAGGTTAGAGTTGGCTCTAGTGGTGAGGTTGGAAGTCAATGGGTGAGGTCCCGTTGTGGTTTGAAGGTGTGTAGATGGTAGTGATTTTATTTGCTGAATAATAACCATAGGTCATTGCAGAGGTCCTTCTAGTGGGTGGTTGAGTTAGAGACAGCCGCAAGGGCGATGAAGTAGTTCACAATGGCAAAAATGTACTTGCTTCTGCTTATGCCAATTCAGTCTGCCAAGGCAGTGTGCTCAGTGGTCCAGATTATTTGGTTATATTTTCTCAGGCCAATTTGAATGCGCCCCTAGCCTCATTGACTTTGCTTATCCTCCAACTGTGCTTCAGTTGTTTGCAGTGGCACTTCATCAGCCTGAGTTCCTGTGAGTGCCTGCTGACTTGGAGTCTGGATTTTGTTGTGCCATTTTACTTGAGGGGGGAAAGAAATTGGCATAGGAGGTGATCCAACTGTTGAAATTCCTGATGGCTTCATTGAGGGGGCAGCTGTTCTTGTGATGCAAGGTGTTGAAAAGTAGTGGTTCATTCTGTGATCAGGATGTTGTCCTAGTTGAGGCAGGCTAATTGGGCAGTGGTTGGTGTGCATTGGAGCAGGACAGGAAAGCTAAATTTGACAAAGGTGTGATGGGTTCAGGTGACATTGTCAAATGAGGCCAATTGGAGTCCGGGAAGTGCCTAGTGACATGGGTAGGTTCTTTGACTTATTGGGTGAGGCCCAAGATACCAAGGTCCTTCAGGAGGGCTCTCAAGTTGCTATGTCTTCCAGGTGGAAATTTAGATTGCTGAGGATGATGCTGTTGCTTGTGCCAAAGACAAGTGGTGTGATGATGTTGGAGAGGTTGATGCAGAGTCCTGGTAGTGCGTACATGAGAGTGCAGCCCAGGTGAAGTTGGTGGCGATGGGCAGCTTGAATAACTTGCGTTCCATGTTGGTGGTAGTTGTGTTCACAGAGATGTTGCAACTGATGTCATTCTTGCAGATGAAGGCAACTCTGCCTCTAGGGTTATTAAGTCTGTCTTGTTTGGTGATCTTGTACCCAGGGAAATATTGATGTCAGTCACTGCTCTAGGGTTCATCCATGTTTCTGTGCAAAATTAGCAGGTCTGGGGTGTGGTCATGCAGCACCTCCCATATTGCAGTGTTGTGTTTGAGGAGTGAGTGGTTGTTGAGGAGCATTCATTTGAGCTTGGAGTCCTCTGTGGGGTAACGGAGGGTGCGAGAATTACCATGGTTCCTGGCACTGGGCATGGTCCAAGCATAGATGAACCCAGATGGACTTACCTTTGAAACACCTTCAGCATGCCAGTGGTGTGCCTGCTAATAGGCTGTATTGTGCCCACTGTTAAGTAGGCCCCGGTGGGAAGGAGGAAGGAAGGGGACACTGGGCAGGGCTTCATTGGTGTGGGAGGTAGGATGCAGGAGAGCAGAAGAGGAGGAATGAGAGAAGGAGTGATGGGGGACAAAAGGGGTGGGAAAATAAAAGCATAGAGACAGAGCAAAGAGGAATACAAAAAGGAGCAAAGAGGCACAAAAGCAGAGCAACGAAGAACAAAACATGGCAAAGGCAGGGCGAAGAGGCACAAAACAAGTGCAAAGGCAGAGCAGAAAATGGAGCAGAACAAAGGGCACAAATCTGGGACACAAAGAGAGAGAGATGTAAGAGAAGTGACAGGAACTGGAGCAAACCAGAGGATAAATGAGAGAGAGAAAGGGAGAGGGAGAGAGAAAAAGACAGAAGGAAAGAGATATATAGAGAGAGAGGGACAGAGAGAGAGACCTGTAAAGTAGCAAGTCAGGAGTGTCAAGGGACGGGAGCCGGGTCCGAAATACCTTGCCTAGACAGAAATCTGGACACAGGTGAGTCCTGTGGTGTTAGGGGTGTTACCTGCCTAAGATATTCATAAATCCCCAGATTGAAAACCAGTTCACTGTGATGCTGGAAGTAGGAGTGAGGCAATGCTGTAGCACCCTACTGAAATGAAAGATTTCTGCAAGAAAGTGTGCCATCATAAGAACCATTAAATTATCTTCTCTCCCAGTCTTTTTTATGGGTTTATTGTCGGTCAAAGGTTAGTTGTAATTCGACCAGATAGAAGCGTCTTTTATAAACCACTCTTGCTCTCTTAAACCATGTCTACGTTGAAATGGATCTGACTGAAAAGTGAAGGCATCATATTTAGTGACAATTAGAGGGATTTATGGCAGGATGAAATCAAAAGCACATCACAAACACTATTTGCTTTTCCCCTTCCTATTGTATTTGAATGTTTTAAACATTCAAAAATTAGAAGTACACATTTTAATTACTATCAGGGGAGAGTGCAGTTGTTTCTTCTGATAGACATGTATTATAGAGGGTACCTATAATGTATTCAAAAGACATAACGAAGTAAGGCATGTAAGAAGATGGATACTGAAGCTAAGACTCGACCAATTGGCAGTTCTGTTTTAAGTTTATGGAGAAAGCATAGTAAGGCTCATGGAATGGTGGGTGCTAACTATAACATTTGTCTATTTTGTATTATGTGTGATCTAACATTGGTTCACCTTATTGTATTCTGTGTTACATGTAGTGATGAGAGAGAGAACGTTTTATTGTACATTTTTCATGAAATTACCATTCGTCATTTACATGAATTTTTATTGTACATATTCGTGGGTCTCTGGGACCACAGAGACCACAGTCCTTTTCTACCAGAAGCCGGGGAAGCTGCTTAGTGCTAGGGAGGTATATAAATTACAGTCTGGCACGCCTACCGCAGGGAGCATCCTTGTGGTCTCTAGGACCACAGAGACCACAATCCTTTTCCTGTCGGAGGCGGGGGATTTGCTTAGAGCAAGATGGGAAAATAAATTACAGCTGGCTGCCCGCAGCACAGGACTCATGTGGGACATGCCCTGGCAGAGACTGCATCGTAAGTGTTGTGAATGGGCCCATCATCTCCTATCATCACCAAGCAGCGGCTGAGCTGGATAACCCCTCTTGACTCTTGGACTTTTTATGCAGTATGCATATTCTCCCATCCTTCAGGTAATCTGTTTATTTTAACTGTTGCTTCCTGGAATAGGGAAATGAAGGCTTCTTCTTCTGAGCCTCTCTCTCCCTCAAGAGGCTCTCCCTACTCAAACGGGATGACTTTAAAAGCCATCTTAGAGTCATTGGATAATCACCCAACTACTGTAGAAGTCATTTTCACATTATCAGAGATCACCAAGCTGTTAAGGTCACCACCAGAATTTAGAAAGCTGTGCCTAATGATTTAACGACAATTTAAAAGTGATTATCTGATTACTTCCCAAGCTGAGATTGTTTGTGATGACTTGGGGATGAGCTAAAAATTATTGTCCGGAGACCTCACAGGATAAGATTGTCCCTGATGACTTGAAGATGAGCTCAAAATGATTATCTGAGGACTTGAACTGGTGAGGTTGTTTCTGATGACTTGAGGATGCTTTAAAATAAAAATACCTCACCGTTTTGTATGAACTGATCTGTCTCCCGACAAGTTGAGAAGGATTATTTTCTGAGCATGTCCTCAATTTTGGTTTATATTTTGTGAGCTAAAATGCATGGACCAGCTGACGGTGTCATGCACAGGACTATGTGGCTGCCATAAAAAAAAAATGAAAAAAATCTGTGGGATGTATGTCTCTGATTGAGCTCCATTGAAGCAAGGGAATGTTTAGATGGAAGGTAGCTAAAATAAAATGATTTTAGGCTTTAAAAAAAATCAGGAAACTGCCACTGGAGTTGGTCTTTTCGCATGTGTGCTACTGGACTACAATATTTTGGGTACCAGAAGCAGTAAGGTTAATCAATACCAAGCAGGACTTCCCATTCCAAATCAGGTGAGAAATGTAAGTGTGCTGAAGATGCTTTTAAACAAAGCTCATTAGGTTAGATCAAAATGAACCCTGCTGGTCATATATACAATGGTAATGTCATCTCACTCCATATTAGGGAGGTGCTTTGATTTCCTTTCAAAATCAGTTTAACTTAAATTGCTTGAAGCAAATATTAATAGTCCCAGAATACTATAATTGTATAGATTGGTGTGTTTCTAATATCCAGAGGTAATAGTTGCTTGCTTAAATGCATTCTAATTTGCTTTTATTGCAGCACACACCATAACTTTTAGGTAAATCATGTTTATATATGAATGTACTTTGGTCCTCTTTCTTTTGAATACATCCACATAGCTGCCAAGCATTCCAGTTCCAGGCACGACAACTTACGCCAGTCCACGTTTTTTCTTGTATTGCTATTTTACCCAGTCTAAAACCAGGACTACAAGTCCCAGAATTCTAAGAAAAAAAAAAACAGGAGTGCACTAACTAAAGATGCATGGACCTGGGAAACTTTTGTTTTTTGTTTTTGTAGTTTTTGTGCAGCTGGAACTCGATCCCAAGGGATTGGAGCACTTAATATATGAGCACTGATTACATTACACAATTACACTTTTTTTTAGCTACGGGGAAATTAACTTGGTAGTTGTGTATAACAACATGTGCATTTGTTTCCCTGTACACGTTACTAGTGATTTACCCCTTCGCTGCCAGGCCTTTTCCCCCTCCTGTGCCGAGCCTTTTTTTGGCTATTTGGAGCAGTTCGCGCTTAGGCCCTCATAACTTTTTGTTCACATAAGCTACCCACGCCAAATTTGCGTCCTTTTTTTCCAACATCCTAGGGATTCTAGAGGTACCCAGACTTTGTGGGTTCCATAGAAGGAGGCCAAGAAATTAGCCAAAAAACAGTGAAAATTTCGTTTTTTTCAAAAAAATGGGAAAAATGGGCTGCAGAAGAAGGCTTGTGGTTTATTCCCTGAAAAGGGCATCAACAAAGGGTTTGCGGTGATAAAATCACCAGCTTCCCAGCTTTCAGGAACAGGCAGACTTGAATCAGAAAACCCAATTTTTCAACACAATTTTGGCATTTTACGGGGACATACCCCATTTTTACGATTTTTTGTGCTTTCAGCCTCCTTCCAGTCAGTGACAGAAATGGGCATGAAACCAACGCAGGATCCAAGAAACCGCAACATTTTTGAAAAGTAGACAAAAATCTGAATTCAGCAAGGGGTAATTTGTGTAGATACTACAAGGGTTTCCTACAGAAAATAACAACTGAAAAAGAAAAATATTGAAATTGAGGTGAAGAAAACATCAATTTTTCTCTACGTTTTACTCTGTAACTTTTACCTGCAATGTCAGATTTTCGAAAGCAATATACCGTTACGTCTGCTGGACTCTTCTGGTTGCGGGGATATATAGGGCTTATAGGTTCATCAAGAACTCTAGGTACCCAGAGCTAATAAATGACCTGCACCCTGCAGTGGGTTTTCAATCTATGCCGGGTATACAGCAATTCATTTGCTGAAATACAAAGAGTAAAAAATAGCTATCAAGAAAACCTTTGTATTTCCAAAATGGGCACAAGATAAGGTGTTGAGAAGCAGTGGTTATTTGCACATCTCTGAATTCCGGGGTGCCCATACTAGCATGTGAATTACAGGGCATTTCTCAAATAGACGTCTTTTTTAAACACTGTCTTACATTTGGAAGGGAAAAATGTAGAGAAAGACAAGGGGCAATAACACTTGTTTAGCTATTCTATGTTCCCCCAAGTCTCCCGATAAAAATGATACCTCACTTGTGTGAGTAGGCCTAGCGCCCGCGACAGGATATGCCCCAAAACACAACGTGGACACATCACAGAAAACAGAGCTGTTTTTAGCAAAGTGACTACCTGTAGATTTTGGCCTGTAGCTCAGCCGCCACCTAGGGAAACCTACCAAACCTGTGCATTTCTGAAAACAAGAGACCTAGGGGAATCCAAGATGGGGTGGCTTGTGTGGCTCAGACCAGGTTCTGTTACCCAGAATCCTTTGCAAACCTCAAAATTTGGCTAAAAAAACACATGTTCCTCATATTTCTGTGGCAGAAAGTTCTGGAATCTGACAGGAGCCACAAATGTCCTTCCACCCAGCGTTCCCCCACGTCTCCCGATAAAAATGATACCTCACTTGTGTGGGTAGGCCTAGCGCCGGCGACAGAAAACGCCCCAAAGCGCAACGTGGACACATCCAAATTTGTGAAGGAAAACAGAGGTGTTTTTTGCAAAGTGCCTACCTGCAGATTTTGGCCTGTAGCTCAGCCGCCACCTAGGGAAACCTACCAAACCTGTGCATTTCTGAAAACTAGAGACCTAGGGGAATCCAAGATGGGGTGACTTGTGTGGCTCGGACCAGGTTCGGTTACCCAGAATCCTTTGCAAACCTCAAAATGTGGCTAAAAAAACACATGTTCCTCACATTTCTGTGGCAGAATGTTCTGGAATCTGAGAGGAGCCACAAATTTCCTTCCACCCAGCGTTCCCCCACGTCTCCCGATAAAAATGATACCTCACTTGTGTGGGTAGGCCTAGCGCCCGTGACAGGAAATGCCCCAATGCGCAACGTGGACACAGCCAAATTGGTGAAGGAAAACAGAGGTGTTTTTTGCAAAGTGCCTACCTGTAGATTTTGGCCTGTAGCTCAGCCGCCACCTAGGGAAACCTACCAAACCTGTGCATTTCTGAAAACTAGAGACCCAGGGGAATCCAAGATGGGGTGACTTGTGTGGCTCGGACTAGGTTCTGTTACCCAGAATCCTTTGCAAACCTCAAAATGTGGCTAAAAAAACACATGTTCCTCACATTTCTGTGGCAGAAAGTTCTGGAATCTGAGAGGAGCCACGAATTTCCTTCCACCCAGCGTTCCCCCACGTCTCCCGATAAAAATGATACCTCACTTGTGTGGGTAGGCCTAGCGCCCGTGACAGGAAATGCCCCAAAGCGCAACGTGGACACAGCCAAATTGGTGAAGGAAAACAGAGGTGTTTTTTACAAAGTGCCTACCTGTAGATTTTGGCCTGTAGCTCAGCCGCCACCTAGGGAAACCTACCAAACCTGTGCATTTCTGAAAACTAGAGACCTAGGGGAATCCAAGATGGGGTGACTTGTGTGGCTCGGACCAGGTTCTGTTACCCAGAATCCTTTGCAAACCTCAAACTTTGGCTAAAAAAAACACATGTTCCTCACATTTCTGTGGCAGAAAGTTCTGGAATCTAAGAGGAGCCACGAATTTCCTTCCACCCAGCGTTTCCCCACGTCTCCCGATAAAAATGATACCTCACTTGTGTGGGTAGGCCTAGCGCCTGTGACAGGAAATGCCCCAAAGCGCAACGTGGACACAGTCAAATTGGTGAAGGAAAACAGAGGTGTTTTTTGCAAAGTGCCTACCTGTAGATTTTGGCCTGTAGCTCAGCCGCCACATAGGGAAACCTACCAAACCTGTGCATTTCTGAAAACTAGAGACCTAGGGGAATCCAAGATGGGGTGACTTGTGTGGCTCGGACCAGGTTCTGTTACCCAGAATCCTTTGCAAACCTCAAAATTTGGCTAAAAAAACACATGTTCCTCACATTTCTGTGGCAGAAAGTTCTGGGATCTGAGAGGAGCCACGAATTTCCTTCCACCCAGCGTTCCCCCACGTCTCCCGATAAAAATGATACCTCACTTGTGTGGGTAGGCATAGCGCCCGCGACAGGATATGCCCCAAAACACAACGTGGACACATCACAGAAAACAGAGCTGTTTTTAGCAAAGTGCCTACCTGTAGATTTTGGCCTGTAGCTCAGCCGCCACCTAGGGAAACCTACCAAACCTGTGCATTTCTGAAAACTAGAGACCTAGGGGAATCCAAGATGGGGTGACTTGTGTGGCTCGGACCAGGTTCTGTTACCCAGAATCCTTTGCAAACCTCAAAATTTGGCTAAAAAAAACACATGTTCCTCACATTTCTGTGGCAGAAAGTTCTGGAATCTGAGAGGAGCCACGAATTTCCTTCCACCCAGCGTTTCCCCACGTCTCCCGATAAAAATGATACCTCACTTGTGTGGGTAGGCCTAGCGCCTGTGACAGGAAATGCCCCAAAGCGCAACGTGGACACAGTCAAATTGGTGAAGGAAAACAGAGGTGTTTTTTGCAAAGTGCCTACCTGTAGATTTTGGCCTGTAGCTCAGCCGCCACATAGGGAAACCTACCAAACCTGTGCATTTCTGAAAACTAGAGACCAAGGGGAATCCAAGATGGGGTGACTTGTGTGGCTCGGACCAGGTTCTGTTACCCAGAATCCTTTGCAAACCTCAAAATTTGGCTAAAAAAACACATGTTCCTCACATTTCTGTGGCAGAAAGTTCTGGGATCTGAGAGGAGCCACGAATTTCCTTCCACCCAGCGTTCCCCCACGTCTCCCGATAAAAATGATACCTCACTTGTGTGGGTAGGCATAGCGCCCGCGACAGGATATGCCCCAAAACACTACGTGGACACATCACAGAAAACAGAGCTGTTTTTAGCAAAGTGCCTACCTGTAGATTTTGGCCTGTAGCTCAGCCGCCACCTAGGGAAACCTACCAAACCTGTGCATTTCTGAAAACTAGAGACCTAGGGGAATACAAGATGGGGTGACTTGTGTGGCTCGGACCAGGTTCTGTTACCCAGAATCCTTTGCAAACCTCAAAATTTGGCTAAAAAAACCACATGTTCCTCACATTTCTGTGGCAGAAAGTTCTGGAATCTGAGAGGAGCCACGAATTTCCTTCCACCCAGCGTTTCCCCACGTCTCCCGATAAAAATGATACCTCACTTGTGTGGGTAGGCCTAGCGCCTGTGACAGGAAATGCCCCAAAGCGCAACGTGGACACAGTCAAATTGGTGAAGGAAAACAGAGGTGTTTTTTGCAAAGTGCCTACCTGTAGATTTTGGCCTGTAGCTCAGCCGCCACATAGGGAAACCTACCAAACCTGTGCATTTCTGAAAACTAGAGACCTAGGGGAATCCAAGATGGGGTGACTTGTGTGGCTCGGACCAGGTTCTGTTACCCAGAATCCTTTGCAAACCTCAAAATTTGGCTAAAAAAACACATGTTCCTCACATTTCTGTGGCAGAAAGTTCTGGAATCTGAGAGGAGCCACGAATTTCCTTCCATCCAGTGTTCCCCCACGTCTCCCGATAAAAATGATACCTCACTTGTGTGGGTAGGCCTAGCGCCCGCGACAGGATATGCCCCAAAACACAACGTGGACACATCACAGAAAACAGAGCTGTTTTTAGCAAAGTGACTACCTGTAGATTTTGGCCTGTAGCTCACCACCACATAGGGAAACCTACCAAACCTGTGCATTTCCGAAAACTAGAGACCTAGGGGAATCCAAGATGGGGTGACTTGTGTGGCTCGGACCAGGTTCTGTTACCCAGAATCCTTTGCAAACCTCAAAATTTGGCTAAAAAAACACATGTTCCTCACATTTCTGTGGCAGAAAGTTCTGGAATCTGAGAGGAGCCACGAATTTCCTTCCACCCAGCGTTCCCCCACGTCTCCCGATAAAAATGATACCTCACTTGTGTGGGTAGGCATAGCGCCCGCGACAGGAAACGCCCCAAAGCGCAACGTGGACACAGCCAAATTTTTGAAGGAAAACAGAGGTGTTTTTTGCAAAGTGCCTACCTGTAGATTTTGGCCTGTAGCTCAGCCGCCACCTAGGGAAACCTACCAAACCTGTGCATTTCTGAAAACTAGAGACCTAGGGGAATCCAAGATGGGGTGACTTGTGTGGCTCGGACCAGGTTCTGTTACCCAGAATCCTTTGCAAACCTCAAAATTTGGCTAAAAAAACACATGTTCCTCACATTTCTGTTGCAGAAAGTTCTGGAATCTGAGAGGAGCCACAAATTTCCTTCCACCCAGCGTTCCCCCACGTCTCCCGATAAAAATGATACCTCACTTGTGTGGGTAGGCCTAGCGCTCGCGACAGGAAACGGACCAAAACACAACGTGGACACATCAAATTTTTTCATGGAAAACAGTGCTTACCTGTGGATTTTGGCCTCTAGCTCAGCCGGCACCTGGGGAAACCTAGCAAACCAGCGCATTTTTGAAAACTAGAGACCTAGGGGAATCCAAGATGGGGTGATTTGCGGGGCTCTGACCAGGTTCTGTTACCCAGAATCCTTTGCAAACATCAATATTTGGCCCAAAAACACTTTTTCCTCTCATTTCGGTGACAGAAAGTTCTGGAATCTGAGAGGAGCCACAAATTTCCTTCCACCCAGCGTTCCCCTAAGTCTCTCCATAAAAATGGTACCTCACTTGTGTGGGTAGGCCTAGCGCCCACAAAAGGAAATGGCCCAAAACACAACGTGGACACAACATATTTTTTCACAAAAAACAGAGGTGTTTTTTGCAAAGTGCCTACCTGTGGATTTTGACCTCTAGCTCAGCCAGCCCCGGGGGGGGGGAAATGCCCTAAAATAAATTTGACCCCCCCCTGCCCAGGAGCGACCCTTGCCTACGGGGTCGCTCCCCCTGCGTGACATTGGCGTCAAACAACAAATCCCCGGTGCCTAGTGGTTTCTGCCCCCTTGGGGGCAGATTGCCCTAAAATTGACCAATCTGCCCCCAAGGGGGGCAGAAATGGTCTAAACACACTTTGCCCCCCAGGGGAGCGACCCTTGTCTGATGGGTCGCTCCCCATCTCTAAAAAAACAAACAAACAAACAAAAACACACAAAAAACAAATTTGTCCTGGCGCCTACAGGTTTCTGCCCCCTTTGGGGGCAGATCGGCCTAATAATAGGCCGATCTTCCCCCAGGGGGGTCAGAAATGGCCTAAAATAAATTTGCCCCCGAACCTCCACCCCCCCCCGGGAGCGACCCTTGCCTACGGGGTTGCTCCCCCTGCGTGACATTGGCGCCAAAAAACAAATCCCCGGTGCCTAGTGGTTTCTGCCCCCTTGGGGGCAGATTGACATAAAATCGACCAATCTGCCCCCAAGGGGGGCAGAAATGCTCTAAATACAGTTTGCCCCCCAGGGGAGCAACCCTTGTCTGATGGGTCGCTTCCCATCTCTTAAAAAAAACACACAAAAAAAATGTGCCCTGGCCCCTACAGGTTTCTGCCCCCCCTTGGGGGCAGATTGCCCTAAAATTGACCAATCTGCCCCCAAGGGGGGCAGAAATGGTCTAAACACACTTTGCCCCCCAGGGGAGCGACCCTTGTCTGATGGGTCGCTCCCCATCTCTAAAAAAACAAACAAACAAACAAAAACACACAAAAAACAAATTTGTCCTGGCGCCTACAGGTTTCTGCCCCCTCTGGGGGCAGATCGGCCTAATAATAGGCCGATCTTCCCCCAGGGGGGTCAGAAATGGCCTAAAATAAATTTGCATCCCCAACCCCCACCCCCCCACCAGGAGCGACCCTTGCCTACGGGGTCGCTCCCCCTCCGTGACATTGGCGCCAAAAAACAAATCCCCGGTGCCTAGTGGTTTCTGCACCCTTGCGGGCAGATTGACCTGAAATCGACCCATCTGCCCCCAAGGGGGGGCAGAAATGCTCTAAATACAGTTTGCCCACCAGGGGAGCGACCCTTGTCTGATGGATCGCTCCCCATCTCTAAAAAAACAAACAAACAAAAAATAAAAAAAGAAAATAAAAATTTGCCCTGGCAACAAGAGGTTTCTGCCCCCCCTGGGGGCAGATCGGCCTAATAATAGGCCGATCTGCCCCCAGTGGGGGCAGAAATGGCCTAAAATAAATTTGCCCCCCCAACCACCACCCCCCCACCAGGAGCGACCCTTGCCTACGGGGTCGCTCCCCCTGCGTGACATTGGCGCCAGAAAACAAATCCCTGGTGCCTAGTGGTTTCTGACCCCTTGAGGGCAGATTGACGTAAAATCGACCAATCTGCCCCCAAAGGGGGCAGAAATGCTCTAAATACAGTTTGCCCCCCAGGGGAGTGACCCTTGTCTGATGGGTCGCTCCCCATCTCTAAAAAAAACAAACAAACAAAAAACACAAAAAAAACAAACAAAAAAATTGCCCTGGCGCCTAGAGGTTTCTGCCCCCCCTGGGGACAGATCGGCCTAATAATAGGCCGATCTGCCCCTAGGGGGGGCAGAAATGGCCTAAAATAAATTTGCCCCCCCAACCCCCACCCCCCCCCTCGGAGCGACCCTTGCCTACGGGGTCGCTCCCCCTGCGTGACATTGGCACCAAAAAACAAATCCCCGGTGCCTAGTGGTTTCTGCCCCCTTGCGGGCAGATTGACCTAAAATCGACCCATCTGCCCCCAAGGGGGGCAGAAATGCTCTAAATACAGTTTGCCCCCCAGGGGAGCGACCCTTGTCTGATGGGTCGCTCCCCATCTCTAAAAAAACAAACAAACAAAACAAAAAAACACAAAAAAAAAATTTGCCCTGGCAACAAGAGGTTTCTGCCCCCCCTGTGGGCAGATCGGCCTAATAATAGGCCGATCTGCCCCCAGGGGGGGCAGAAATGGCCTAAAATAAATTTGCCCCCCCAACCCCCACCCCCCCCCTCGGAGCGACCCTTGCGTACGTGGTCGCTCCCCCTGCGTGACATTGGCACCAAAAAACAAATCCCCGGTGCCTAGTGGTTTCTGCCCCCTTGCGGGCAGATTGACCTAAAATCGACCCATCTGCCCCCAAGGGGGGCAGAAATGCTCTAAATACAGTTTGCCCCCCAGGGGAGCGACCCTTGTCTGATGGGTCGCTCCCCATCTCTAAAAAAACAAACAAACAAAACAAAAAAACACAAAAAAAAAATTTGCCCTGGCAACAAGAGGTTTCTGCCCCCCCTGTGGGCAGATCGGCCTAATAATAGGCCGATCTGCCCCCAGGGGGGGCAGAAATGGCCTAAAATAAATTTGCCCCCCCAACCCCCACCCCCCCACCAGGAGCGACCCTTGCCTACGGGGTCGCTCCCCCTGCGTGACATTGGCGCCAAAAAACAAATCCCCGGTGCCTAGTGGTTTCTGACCCCTTGGGGGCAGATTGACGTAAAATCGACCAATCTGCCCCCAAGGGGGGCAGAAATGCTCTAAATACAGTTTGCCCCCCAGGGGAGCGACCCTTGTCTGATGGGTCGCTCCCCATCTCTAAAAAAACAAACAAACAAAAAACAAACAAAAAACAACAAAAAAAATTGCCCTGGCGCCTAGAGGTTTCTGCCCCCCCTGGGGACAGATCGGCCTAATAATAGGCCGATCTGCCCCTAGGGGGGGCAGAAATGGCCTAAAATAAATTTGCCCCCCCAACCCCCACCCCCCCCTCGGAGCGACCCTTGCCTACGGGGTCGCTCCCCCTGCGTGACATTGGCACCAAAAAACAAATCCCCGGTGCCTAGTGGTTTCTGCCCCCTTGGGGGCAGATTGACATAAAATCGACCAATCTGCCCCCAAGGGGGGCAGAAATGGTCTAAACACAGTTTGCCCCCGAGGGGAGCAACCCTTGTCTGATGGGTCGCTCCCCATCTCTAAAAAAACAAACAAACAAAAAAAGAAAAAAAAAAAAAAAATTGCCCTGGCGCCTAGAGGTTTCTGCCCCCCCTGGGGGTAGATCGGCCTAATACCAATAGGCCGATCTGCCCCCAGGGGGGGGCAGAGATGGCCTAAAATAATGTTGTCCCCCCCACCCCCCCCGGGGAGCGACCCTTGCCTACAAGGTCGCTCCCCTTGCGTGACGGCGCAAAAAAAAGACCCTGGTGCCTAGTGGTTTCTGCCCCCCTTGGGGGCAGATTGACCTAAAATCGGCCGATCTGCCCCCAAAGTGGGCAGAACTGGCCTAAATACATTTTGCCCCTCCAGGGGAGCGACCCTTGTCCAAGGGGTCGCTCCCCATCTGTAAAACGAAAAAACAAAAAAATCCCTGGTGCCTAGTGGTTTCTGCCCCCTTTGGGGGCAGATCAGCCGAATCAAAATAGGCTGATCTACCCCCCAGGGGGGCAGAAATGGCCTAAAATAACCCCTCCCCCCAGGGAGCGACCCTTGCCTAAGGGGTCGCTCCCCTTGCGTGAAATTCACGCAAAAAAAAGACTCCCTGGTGTCTAATGGTTTCTGCCCCCCTTGGGGGCAGATTGGCCTCATCAAAATAGGCCAATCTGCCCCCAAGGGGGGCAGAAATGGCCTAAATATAATTTGCCCTCCAGGGGAGCGACCCTTGCCTAAGGGGTCGCTCCCCACCTACAAAAAAAGAAAACATCACAAAAAAACAAAAAAAAGGTCCCTGGTGCCTAGAGGTTTCTGCCCCCCCTGGGGGCAGATCGGCCTAATAATAGGCCAATCTGCCCCCAGGGGGGGCAGAAAAGGCCTTCCTAAAAAAATGCCCCCCTGGGAGCGACCCTTGCCCAAGGGGTCGCTCCCTTTTGCCAATTTCATTGAGAAAAAAAAAAATCCCTGGTGTCTAGTGGGGTTTCAAAAGCCGGATTGCAAGCAATCCGGCTTTTGAAACCTGTGAGAGACTTCAAAGGGAAGGAAATACATTTCCTTCCCTTTTGAAGCCTCTCGGGCCTCCCCCAGTGATTGAAAGAGAAATGCAAAAGCATTTCTTTTTCAATCGCGCTGGAAGCTCTGCTTCCAGCGCGATGGGGGAGACCCTGTGACTAATCAGCGCGCGCTCGCGCGCTGACGTCACAGGGGGGGTTGGGGGGGTTGGGGGGAAGCACACAGAGGGAGCGAGAGCGCTCCCTCTGGGCTGTGTGCCGAGGACGTAGTGGTTACGTCCTCGGCACAGCAGCACTGTGCCGCAGGACGTAACCACTACGTCCGCGGCACAGAAGGGGTTAAAGGACCCACATTAAAGTACTTCTTCCTGCAGGGCTTTGCATTCTTAAATTACAAACACCTACACAAGCACATATGGACAAAGATTTTTGTGCCTTGAGCTTTTCGCCCACTGGGCGAAACCAGCTGGAAAAAAGAAACGGATTTCCTTGTGTGCTGTGTTCTTTCCAAAACAAGCTGCAATTAGGAATGTGTTACATTATGGTATTTATATTTTATTTCAACCAACAAAAGGGCAAGCAGTTGCGTTTTTTAAGAGTTAAACAGGAGCACTAGGTATTACTAGATCTCCCTTCCCACTGTGGATCATTTGATGAATCCCACAACAGTTCATTTACCAACGCTGCCATTCATCAGAGAGAGTCGCTGTTGTAGGAAAGCTGCTCGGTGCAGGGCAGCAGGGACAGAAAGACAGAGGACAGCTTGTAGATCCAATGCAGGGAAAGTAAGGAGAATAATTGGGGTCAAGTGTTGCTGTAGCTGGAAACTAAAAGGTAAAGGGAATCCTTGAACAAAATTCCCACATGGACTCCTAAAGCATGTTGCCCTTTTAAGCTCTGCACCGGAAGAAAGAAAATTCTTCAGCCCTGCTAACCCCCCACCCTCACCTTTACAAAAACCATTTTTAGTATCCAGATTACTGCATGCTTCTTTCCGAGTGTAGCTTCCCGGACATTTAGAGGTTCGAACTGTTTAATATAGATTTAAAGTTCCTTAAAAGAGCGGCAATGCATCATACAATCCTAAGTATGGAAAAAGCATCTAAGGGATGCAGATTGTATTCTTGTATTTTTACTCTTGGGCTACAGTGAATGAGTAGTGTTCCAAGTGCGTACCTGCAGTGTGTGGGTGTGTCCAGCCTTATATTTCTTTTGATAGTTTATTTATAAGTTGGCACCTACATGGTAATCATCAATTACCCCTAGAGGTCAACACAGATCTTTGGACTCAGATATGAGTGAGATGGTTAACAACAATGAAATCAAATCAATAAACATCACTTCACATATTGGAGTCAGTAATTTATATGCACCATGACCCATCTGGCCATGAATCACCACACCAGTTTAGTAATGTTAAAACCTTTAATGCCCTTTAGATTAACAATACTAAGATCAGTTAAACCAAACACAAGACCAAATGATAAAAGTGCATGAATAACACAGGTTGACCAAACCATTCAAAGAATCTTATCCTAGACAAAACATGTATCATTAAAATCTCAAGAACCATCATGTACAACAACAACAATAGCTAATAAATAATAAACACATGATACATTTAGTTATTGCAGATGAATTGTTTACAATCAATTTATATAAAACAGTCAAATTTAGAATGTGGCATCCTTAGCTATTACTCCAATTTCAAAAGTATGTTTGGGCTTCATGCAAAAAGAAAAGAAGACAAAAAATAATTTTGAAAAATATCTGACTAAACATAAATAGCGATTGGGTTTCTAAAAGAGAACACATTGAAAAATCAGCAAGAAAAATAAATGCACCTTTTGGTTATACCTCTCTTAAATGGATCGCAGGCAGCAATGTCTTCATCAGTGGAGCATCTTCTGGTCATCTTCAATGGACAGTGAAACAACAGAGAACAGTTAAGTAATCTTTGGCATAATGCATCTGAACTGTCATTAGTAGAAAGCTAAAACACAGCACATTATTCACCAGCAGAAATAAATGCACATCTGCAAACAACTAAGAGCTGCAAGGCACACAGGAACAGAAAAAAAACTGCAACTTGCCTCCCCTTATTCTGTAATGTTAAACTCCTAGAAAGCAACCAGCTAAAACCCTATTGGTCAGTCTATGAGGTGGCTTAGGTCAGATCCAATTACCCCTTCTCCACGTTCTCAGCTGTAACTTTCTTCATTTTCTGCATTCATTGGTGATTCATACTTTCACGCTGCCATTGCCGTCACCAGTTTCCTGCAGAAAAATACAAATGTTGCAGATTACACACAAGCCTATTCATAAAGTCAGTATGTCTTTGTACCATGAGTACACATTATCTTCAGGAAGCCAGACAAAATGTTACAGCACTGGAACATAACTTTCCACAGTGCAAAATCAAAATACAGCATGCTTAGAAAAATAATTTCACAACCTTAGCATTTTAAATATTTCAGCTGCTGTAATTTCTAACATAAGGCATTTTCAAAATTAATTCTAAATTATAGAGTTAAACATTTTATAACTTTCAAACCGTTAATTTATTTAGCACATATTAATAATTGTTTTTCTGTACATTTAATTATGCACACACAAAATATATTTAATTAGACTGTTATTTATTATTATTGTCAAACTAGATTTATGGCTGCCACCAGAGTGCTCATGTTTTCTAAAACTCATGTTTTTCCAAAACACACGTTTCAGTATTTTACATTTTAAACCTGTTATTTCATTTCATTTTAGTAGCACACGTTTATTAATAATGTTTTCACTCTAACAATCCATCCTCTGATTACTATATGTGCCATCACAAAATATACTTATTGATACTTGCATTAATACTTATGTCAGTTCAAAATGTAGCCTGTCTAAAGTATGCATTGTTTCTTTGTTTTCTGCAGTTTTCAGTTTGTCTCAAATCATGAAAATATCTGCTTCTCATTTACAGTTTAGTTTCTTCCCTCCTCTGTTCGTTTTTCATCTTTTGTCTATTAATCAGTGTGTACAATTTATAAAATTCAATCATATAGATGACACATACAACTACAATTAATAATGGTTTCAATATTTTCCCACAATACCCTTACCAAGATCATCCAGTTAATGTTTCACTTTTGTAACACCTTTTCCAACATTTTCCCTACCACTGATTCTTTCAGCTCTTTTAAGTCTGAATTTGAATCTGTCAGGTTCTTAATAAAATTTCGAAATCATTTACTATTGTCTGAAATATACGCGCAACAATGTTTCAATTTCAGCATTCGGCAGACTGTGCCCTCCTTTTCTAGAGCAAGTCTATTCTGGAGAACCATTGAACGGACCGCAGCCATTTCAGTATCCATTAGAATTACAGACCTAGAAAAACAATTAACATGTTATCCTCAATAGTAGACAACTTTCTAAATTTCAAAGCTCCCACAGAAAGAATAATTGCTCCAAATATATCCCCAATTATTTCAGGATAAGTTTCCCTTTTTGACCTTGGTCTCTGCAATTCATTCGAGTTATGTGTGTCATCTATACTATCTAAATGATAAATCTTCGGGAATACAACTTCCAAGTAGCAAGTCCCATACCATCCCCTTGGGAGATGATAATAAGCATTTCTCCTACAGATGTAATATACCCCTGGAATCACAGGGTCCTGGCCATTTAACATAAAGTCACATGTATTTCTGAAAAGAAATACAAGTCTGCACTCACTTATTCCCACAACATTAGTATCAGTTCTGGATTGAGGTCTATGCACGCACAACTTTCCTACATACTGAAAATCTAAGGCTGACTTCCCCTGAGTTTTAGTTTCACTAAATGCATAGTCATATTTAAATGTGCTCTTCACTAACGCCTTCTCTATTTTCTCCTTCAATTACTTTCTCCTGTTATCAGTTTGATCTAGAAAAGATATTTCTACTGGTGAAAGTAAGCATGATAAATTATTTCTATGTGCATAAGCAGTTCCAAATGTTAGTGTAGGCTCAAGGAAACCCACTACAATATCAATACTCTTTTTTTTAACTATGTTACTTAAATGTTGGTTAATTGTAACAAAAGAAAACACAATGGCCATCATTATGACATTGACGGTAAATGCTGCTTACCACCGTGGTAATGGCCACCAACATACTGCTACAGTGGCAAATATCTGTTCCCCATATTATCACACACACACATACACACAAAACCAATAGACTACTGTCAGATGCACAAATCCGCCAGCCCCAAGGTCAGTGGTAAAGTGTTGGTACGAACACCCATACCGTTATGCCAACAAAACAACGCCAACCACATTATGACCCACGAATCACCACAGAGGACATTCAATGGCAGTAAACCATTGGCGGTACACACCAGTGTGCTCAGAATGGCCAACCCAATACAAAACAACCCAACATTGTCCTAAACGAAAATCGCACACCTGACACTGATAAACACACTACACCCACCAACCCATAGCACTATAAAACACACACACACATTAAACACAACCCTTTACGAACACCAATTAATGCCACTAGACTAACACAAAGACCACTGAGACAACTACACATACACACACCACAAACACCCATCCATCCATCATGCACCCCACATCCCACACCCCACCACATCACTCAACACCCTCTGCACAACACACACCACACAACACCCATGTCCTCACTAAGGCACCCCCATTTCACTGATGAAGAGTTGCAGGTCATGGTGGAGGAAATAGTCAGGGCAGAGCCACAGCTGTTTGGAGCACAGGTACAGCAGATATCCATTGCCATGAAGATGGAGCTATGGCGGAGAATCATGGACAGGATGAACGCCATGGGACAGCATCCAAGAACAAGGGACGACATCAGGAAGAGATGGAACGACATACGGGGGAAGGTACGTTCTATGGCAGCAAGGCACCAGCTTGCCATCCAAAGGACTGGCGGTGGACCCCCGCTTCCTCCCCCACAACTCACACCATGGGAGGAGCAAGACTCCGCAAACCTGCATCCTGAGGGACTCAATGGAGTAGCTGGAGGACTTGACATTGGTGAGTCAATATTTACTAAGCATCACCCCCCATACCTGCATGCCATCACACACCCTCACTCCCATCACTCTACTCCATCCCCCCACACACTGCACCTACACATCTGACTAACCCTAATGCCAAGCCCTGCATGCTACACCAATGCATGGACAGCCCTCCCAGCCCTGCATATACATCCATCACCAAAGAATGCACAGCATGGAGAACTAATGATCCGTACACAAACAAAGGTGGCAGTGCAACAGCAACAATAGAGGGTAAGCTAGGGATGTACAATATGTCACAGACATGAAGCATAATACATCACTTACATCCCCACAGGTGCTCCAGCCAACCTCAGCAGCGAGGAGGTGCCATGACTATCCAGTCCCCAACAGAAGAAGCCCCAAGTGATGACAGTAACTCTGGACTTCAGGATCTGGATGAATTACCTGGCCCATCAGGGACCACTGGTCAATTGGCCACCCCAGCCCACTCACAGTTTGCCACAGAGCCTCACCCATCAGTATCCAACACTACAGCACCCACCCAAAGTCCCCACACCTCTGTCCCAGGACACGTCAATCAGCAGTGTACCCACCTGCAAAGGGACCCCAGTCTACACCTCACCTCCAAGACAATCAGGGACCTTGGGCCAGTGGCATTGGGCACAGTCCAGGGTGCAGAGGCACAGGGGAACAGGGACACTGGGAGGATTGCTGTGCCCCAGGGGAGGACAGGCTCAGGGAACCAACTCTCCAAGAGGCACTCACTAATGTCCTGGGGGCTTACCAACAATCCCAGGACAAGATGGGCCAGAACCTTACCAACATGCAGGAGAACAAGCTGCTGCAGGAGGAATACGATCAGGAGATCAGGGAGGATTTGCAGGCCCTCAACATCACCATGGTATCCACAGCAGGTGTGCTGGCAGATATGGCCAACATCATGAGGGAATGGAGAGCACACCAGCGGGTCCCTACCACTAGCCAGTCTACTGAACAGCCCATCACTTCCACTGCAGCTTGTGGGCAGGAGGCCCTGCCACAGGACCCACAGGGCACCAGCACCCCTCCCCCTGCAGAAGGTGAAAGTGTTTTATGTGATCAAAATGTACATTTATGGAAATAGTCACACCATGTGCAAATGATCTGAACACTGTGATAGCATACAATTAATGATCTGTAGCTGTCTGTAGTCATCATATCAGTACACAGTTGTTATATCACCAACATCTGCAAAATCAGAAGCCATAGGTAGCAGTAAGTAGAGATGCAAAGGAAGTGAATGCCATCCTCCTACAGCCACACAGAAAACATCAATAATTGGAGGAGTGGTCAGTTCCACTGTCTCACCTGTGTTTCATTGGAAATATGGACATATAAATGATGTTCTATTGTCCACATCCTCATCCTCTGCCTCTTCATCCTCACTGTCCTCAGGGTCCTCTGCTGCCACAGGGGCATTTCCATTCTCCTCCTCCTGCAGCTAGGGCCCATGTCATCTGAGGGCCAGGTTGTGCAACTTGCCTGGGCCTTTCAATAATTCTCCCAGTTCGTCCATGTGCGTCATTATAACGATTCTCAGCCCTGCCCTGGCATTCCTCACAGGGGTCAGGAGCCACAATAAGTTTGGGTAGCCAGAATCACCTGCAAGTATTGCGGGGCAAACATTAGCCTTACACAATGGTATGGGGTTAAAGCCAGAAGGCACACACAGACATACATTGTGTGGGGACTCACGCTCACCAATTAGCCACACCATGTGCCTCTGTAGTTGTGCCATCACATTTGGGATGCTGCTATTCCTCAGGACGAAGGCGTCATGCACCGACCCAGGATACTTGGCAGTGACATGGGACATGTACTGGTCCACCAGGCACACCATTTGCACATTGAGTGAGTGGAAACTCTTCCGATTCCTGAACACCTGTTCATTCTGATGGGGGAGAAACGCAACATGTGTGCTGTCAATCGAACTGATAATATTGGGTATATGTCCCATTGCATAGAATCTTGCCCTTACAGTGGCCAAATCTTCCACCTGGGGGAAAGCAATGTAGCTGCACATGTGTTTGACCAAGGCAGACAAAACCCTTGTAGCACAATTGAGAACATGGGCTGTGTCATTCCTACTGCCAAGCCCACTGTCACTTGTAAAGAACCAGTTGCCAGGAAGTGGAGCACTGATAGAACCTGCACAAGAGTGGGGATCACAGTGGGATGACAGATAGCGGATATCAGATCAGGATCCAATTAAGCACACAGCTCTGTGGTTGTGGCCCTGTCCAGTCTATAGGTCAGTATTATGTGCCTGTCCTCCAGTGTAGCCAAGTCCACACGGGGGCTGTACACGGGGTCTTGCCTCCTCCTCCTATTCATCCGCAGTGGTAGGTATCTAAGGGACACAAGAGTGAGTAGGGTGTCACAATTTGAACAATGGAAACACCTCCTCAGTGTACATTGAGCATTGATGTAATGGGACAATGAGAATGTCAATATATGTGCAAATTGTAGCAATGACACAGTTATGAATTATCTGATTGTGATCCACCACATGAAATGGTGACTGCCTGTCCTGTATCTAGGGACAGGTGGAAGTTAGATAACTCTGCCAATGTTGGGCGTCATGAAGGAAGGCGGTCTTGCACCGCCGTGCAAATCCTCATTGGCTAATATGGGGATCTATGGAGTACAGTGGCCAATGGGGATCAGCGGCAGAGGTGACGTTGTACACCGCCGCGGACGTGACTGGCATTTTCTATCTAAATCGTTACTTGAGTCCTGACTTTCCACAAGACAACACCTACACTCTGTGTGCTGCTGTGACCTGTGTCTGGATCCTGCCATGGCCCGTGTGACCAGGTAAAGGGATCCTGCCTTCACTTCTAAGGAGTTGGAGCGCTTGGTAGATGGGGTCCTACCCCAGTATGGACAGCTGTGTGTACAGGTGAGTACACGGTGCATGTGACAAGGTTGCACGACGATGTTTGTGCAACTATCATGTCATTTGGGGAGGTGGTATGTTTGGTGGTAGTGTACATGGTGGGCACTGGGTGATGTGTGTGCCAATGGAGCTGGAAATGGTATTTGTGGGCCATATGTGTGACAGGCTGGATTGTATGTGTAATGGTGTCCTCTTGTCTGTGTTTCCTCTGCAGGTCAGTGCCCATCAAAAGAAGGGATTGTGGCGTGCCATCTCCAAGGATGTGCAGACCCTGGGGGTCTACAGCAGGCGGAGCACCCACTGTAGGAAAAGGTGGGAGGACCTGAGACGCTGGGCCCGGAAAACCGCAGAGGCCCAACTGGGGATGGCCTCTCAACAAGGGCGGGGTGCCCATCAGAACCTGACCCCTCTGATGGCCCGCATACTGGTGGTGGCCTACCCAGATCTGAATGGGTGCTTAAGGGCATCACAGCAGCCACACGGAGTGCATACAGTGGGCATTACTACTATAATTGGTAAGTGGCATGGGTTCCTGGTGGTGGGTGTCAGTTAGTGGGTGCCCCTTAATGCCAGGTCAGCGATTGCAGTGTGATCCAGCTCAAGGGTAATGGTTGCATTGCAAAATCTGGTAACCTGGCTAGGTTGCATTCCATGTCAGACAGGGCTTAGGGCCAGATGTAGCAAAGTATTTGCACGTCGCAAACGGCGAAAATCGCCGTTTGCGAGGTGCAAATGCCTCTTTGCTATGCAGAAATGCATATTGCGAGTCGGTACCGACTCGCAATATGCATTTCCGACTCGCAAATAGGAAGGGGTGTTCCCTTCCTATTTGCGAGTCTGAGTGGTATGCAATACCATTTGCGACCGCGTACGCGGTCGCAAATGGCATCGCAGTTACCATCCACTTCAAGTGGATGGTAACCCACTCACAAATTGGAAGGGGTCCCCATGGGACCCCTTCCAGTTTGTGACTGGACCCACAAATATTTTTTCAGGGCAGGGAGTGGTCCAAGGGACCACTCCCTGCCCTGAAAAAATACCGAAACTAAAGGTTTCGTTTTTTTTTTAAGTGCAGCTCGTTTTCCTGTAAGGAAAACGGGCTACACTTAAAAAAAAAAAAACTGCTTTATTTAAAAGCAGTCACGAACATGGAGGTCTGCTGACGACAGCAGGCCTCCATGTTTGCGAGTGCCTATACTCGCTATGGGGCCGCAATTTGCGACCCACCTCATGAATATTCATGAGGTGGGTCATTGCGACCCCATAGCGAGTTGCAGTCGGTGTCTGAGACACCGTACTGCATACCAATTTGCGAGGTGCAAAGTGCGAGTCGCATGGACTCGCACTTTGCACCTCGCAAATTTTAAATTTGCTACATCTGGCCCTTAGTGACTCCCAGGAGGGGTGCAGTTGGCGGGGGTTGGCTCAAATCTTGCTGTGGTACCTAGCAAATGGAATGCCAGTGCGATGCATGCTGCTCAATCCTGATCCCTGTGTGTGTGATGGTAATGTGTATGCCATCTGTGGTGTTGGTGCTGTAATTGACCTGGTGCTCCTTTACTCTCTCCCCGACTTTTTTTCTTCTGTCATCCTGTCCATGTGTGCATTAGCATCATCTGGCGGAGGAGCAGGGGCACCGACGACAGAGGGAGCTGCATCCCACAGGACCCAGGAGAACGAGTCCACCAACGCGAGGGAACCAGTGGGACGTAGGGAGAGGGAAGCACAACGGCGGAGACAGGAGGTGACAAGACTGACTCTGATTCCTCCCACGATGGAAGCTCCCTGGTGGTGGCATACGCCTCTGGGACCACCCCAGCTACAGGTACAGCCGCCAACCCCCGTACCAGCACCGCCCTCCCATTAGCCCCTCACCGAGTTGCCCTTGCCCGCTCACCCAGGAGGGTGAGCATCTCCTTTGCCCCCAGGTGCTTCAGACCCTGCCCCAGTCAGCCCTGCTGCCCACAGTGAGGAGGCGATTGACCTCTTGAGATCCATCTCAGATGCCATCCAGGGGCTGACATCCCAGATGCAGCAATGCATTCCTGGAGGGCATTCACAGTGGATTGGCAGCCCAACAGAGATGTTCCAGGCTCTGGCCTCCTCTCTGATGGCAGCTATTGTCCCTGTTCCTACTATCCCCCCTCCAACTACCACTTCCAATTCCCAATCTCCTCAATCCCAGCCCATCGCATGCACACATACAGACAAGCATGTACACAAAACATCACAAACGAGTGGTACAGACACAAGCAGCACACGTCAGGCCACAAGCACTCACACAAACAACAGACAGTTGAACACACACCAACATCCACTTCCTCCACTGTCTCTCCCTCCTCCCCCTGCTCCTCCCTCACTGTCACATCCACACTCACACCTGCATGCACTGCATCAACAGCCACTACCACCATCACCACATGAAGCAGTACACATACCTCACTTGTAGACACCTCCACAACATCCATCCACATGTCCCCTGTGTCCTCTCTCACCCTGTCTGCCCCCCTCCTAAGAGACACAAACGCACACACTCAGACTCACAACAGCCATCCACCTCACATCAGCACACTGCCCATTCACCTGCACCCAACTCTAGCAGATATACACCTCTAACAATCACTCTCTCAACATCCACTCCCATTCCTCCTCCCTCATCCCACCCCATCGTCCTTAAGAAGCTTTTCCTTACCCAATTTGACCTCTTCCCTCCCCTCCACTCCTCGTCCTACCCGAAAGAGCAGGATAACAATGACCCAGCCCAGCACCTCAGCCAAACAGTCCACGAGGACAGTGGAGGCACCTCCTAGTCTTAGAGGCAAGAAAGGGAAGGATCCTACTCCACCACCCAAGAGAGGGAAGGATCCCACTCTACCACCCAAGAAAGGGAAGGATCCCACTCCACCACCCAACAGAGGGAAGGATCCCACTCCACCACCCAAGAAAGGGAAGGATCTCACCCCACCAACTAAGAGAGGCAAGAGGCCCCCTCCAACAGCAGTGGGCAAGGAGCCCTCACCTCCAGCAGAGGCTGAAAGGGTTTCCCCTCCAACAGCAGTGGGCAAGGAGCCCTCACCTCCAGCTGGGATACATTAGCCCTCACCTCCAGCTGGGACACAGCAGCCCTCACCTCCAGCTGGAACATAGCAGCCCTCACCTCCAGCAGAGGGCATGTAGGCTACCCTGGACTGTTGTACAAGGAGACCCCTTCAGAACCAGTGGGCATGTTCCCCACCTCAGAGACTGTGACCTTGCACTCCCCAGCACAGAGAAATGGTCATGGAGCCCCCTCCAGAACTAGTGGGCAAGTTCCCCACCTCAGAGACTGTGACCTTGAACTCCCCACCAAAGGGAAATGGGCATGGAGCCCCCTCCAGAGCTAGTCGGCAAGTTCCCCACGTCAGAGACTGTGACCTTGCACTCCCCAGCAAAGGTAAATGGGCATGGAGCCCCTTCCAGAACCAGTGGGTAAGTTCCCCACCTCAGAGACTGTGACCTTGCACTCCCTAGCACAGATAAATGGGCATGGACCCCCCTCCAGAACCAGTGGGCAAGTTCCCCACTTCAGCTGAGGTGTCCCCAACGCCCAATCCCCCTGAGGTGCCTAGCCATTCCCAACATGATGCCCCTTCACAGTGCAGTACGGATTTCATCAGGGAACAAGTTGGGACTTGGACTGTGCCCTGTGGCCATGTGGACCATTTGTACTTTGGACTGGCCATTGGCCCTTTCTGAACAGTGACTCAAATATCTCTTGTCACATGGACAATATGGTGGCTGCATCAAATTACACTATCGGTTCTGTCTAAATGTTATCCTTGGATTATTATGACGTGTGTCCTGTGAGACTGGTTTTCCTCTGCAGCTGGTTGTGTGTACGGTGTGTGTGTGTGCATGGTGTGTGTTGTACATGTGTGTTTCACTCTCCTTTTCCTCCCTCCCTCCCTTGTGTGCTAGGTGGCTGTACTCACTGTCATCGTCTTCATCGGCATTGGTGTTCCAGGTGGAGCATGGCATAGATGGGCATCGGGAAGACTTGAGGTTCCGGTTCCATTGCGGCGTTGATCTTCTTTGTGTCTCTGATAGTGAGTCTTTCATCTTCTATGTTCTGCTTCCGCCAGGCTTTTGATGGTGTTGGTACCGCCCCAGAAATTGTGGTGGTTTGTATGTCATAGCATGTGGGCGGTTCCTTGCCTTCTGCCTGGCTTTTGATGGCTGCCACATTGGTCAGTGGTGTTTACACCCTAGAAGTTGGTGTGGTACATTGGCTGTCTATGGGAGTTATCACTGCTATGGTCATAATTTGGCGGTAATTACGCCAGCCTGTTGCCAGTGTTACCGCCAGTTTATTAGTCACCGCCATTGTCATAATGACCACCTAAATCTAAATTAGAGTAGACATATTGCATGTATTCTTGGTTATAGAGCCTTCTTAGTAAAGCACTACAATTAATTCCATATGTTAATGGCAAGCTATGGGAAGTGACTCCTTCTTCTACTCATTAAGGAATATGGGTACAAACATAATATTCTCTCACATTTAACGTCTCAACATATTCATACAACTAGTGATAGAACACATTAAAAGAAAGATCTCCTTGTGAGTTGTCTAAGTGTAAGTGTTTCTCATCCCTGTTAGACTTTTCTAACTTTGAAAGTGTAGTAGTCTCTAAAGAACTAATGTAACTATTTTAAGGTGTATGATGAATACTCTTACTTACAATCAGCAATAAACATACTATCACACACACAATTCTCAAACCAATATACATACACTAACAACACCTATTGGGTTTAAATCTATCATGATTATATCCATGATCTATAAAGAATCACAAAGTAGAAGAAAAATAAAAATATTTAACTATGTAGCCAAAAATCAAAAACAAAAATAATCTTCAGTCTTCTTTTGCAGTTATTTACAGCTTTCAGACTTTTCTCTAGAACGTTGTTAAAAATCGATTTAGCAGGTTGTCAAAAACAGGTTTTCAAAGTCTCTTTCAGTAGATCATAGTCTATTAGACAGTGATTATCACTTGTAGCATGCAATGTCTCTCTTGTTCAGCTGGCAATGTAGTTTGAAATTTCAATTCAAAGCAATTTCAAGTTCCAAAATATTGATCTGGAAATTCACAATCAAAACTAAAAGACTAAAATTTACGTTGCCAATCATCTGTTGTCAAATACACCCATTCAGGACCTGAGTATCTTTGACTTGCAACTATTTTTCTCTTTGATCTCAAATTTGCTCTTATTTCTCTTTCACTCTGATCTTCATCTTTATCTTCTCTTGCTGTTGTGTCTGGCTCTTCATTTATGGTTGACAGTACATCTGAAACCTTTTCATTTGTTTACAATTTAGACAACTTGTCTTCTTTCACAGCTTTCGTTGACAATGTTGTTTGTAAAACTGGATTTTGACCTTGACTTGATATGCCTGCACCATTAGCTAATTCAAGAAATGTCAAATCTGCATGACTTTGATTCAGCTCCATCCTCAGCTACTTCAGGAAACGTAATTTGTTTAAACTGATCTTCCCAATCACCTACTTCTGGGAGAGTTCTCCTCTGACTTAACTCTCCTGCTATATTTGCTGATGCTTGAGCAACTTCAGATACCTCTATTTCTTCTCTCAGAGGTGTACCTAGATCTTCATCAGTTTGCAAAGTCTCTGTTTCTGTTTCCGTAATCTCTCTTCTTGCTCCTTGAGACTGTACAATAGTTTTTGATACTCTCAACAACTCTCCTTCTTCTTCCAGAGGATAGGGCACTTTTTGAGTGTGGCTGGTGTGAATCCAATTAGAAATCTAAGCACACTTCAGAGCAGTCATAGTAACCAGTACGACCTGGTACGGGCCTTTCCACCTAGGTTCCAGACAAGTTTTTCAATGGGCTTCTTGACGACAACCCAATCACCAGCTCGGAGAGGATGACACTGGTTTTGGGATGGCTGCACGGTTGTAGCTTCTACCTGGCGAGAGAAAGAGCAAACCACATCAGTCATACTCCTTCAGTAATCCAGCACCATATCATCTGTTATATTCACAAGAGCATTTGCAGGAGCAGCTGGTAGCCTCACTGCTCTACTCACGAGGATTTCATGGGGAGAAAGTTAATCTTTTTATCAGGTGTGTTTATCATGCTCATCAAAACCAAAGGCAAAGCATCTGGCCATTTCAGATTCATAGATGCACACATTTGTACTAGTCATGCCTTCAGAGTACCATTCATTTGCTCAACTAATCCGCTGCAGTGCAACTTCTGCTCAATGTTTAAGGCTGAGCATAGTAATGTTATAAGCTTGTTATTGAAGTGACTTCCTCTATCTGATTCTAAAGAGGCCGGGAATTCAAATCGAGGTATTAAATCCCTAAATAAATGCTTTGCTACTGTAAGACTATTATTACTACATGTAGGGAAAGCTTCAATCCAGTGACTAAAAATACAGACAATCACTAGCAGGTATTTCAGACCACCACATTCAGGCATCTCAATAAAATCCATTTGCATTCTGTTAAATGGACCTCCTGCTCTTCCAATGTGACTCAAATTGACAACTGTTCTTTTCCCCACATTCATTTGTTCGCATGTAACACATCTGTGACAAATTGCTCCAGCAACCTGTCTAAATTTTGGTAACATGCAATTTGCATTTATTTCATCATCTTTTATTTCTTTACATTCCTTATTAAAAGAAATGCAGGTCAATGTGTAAAACCTTGCGACTTGATCCGCATAAGCATTTCCCATTGAAACAAAATCATTTGATTTCTGGTGTGAGTGAGGGAGCGAAACAATTAAAAAATGTGCCATCACAATACTCTCACATTGGGCAAGAGACAAACCAACCGCTGCCGCAGCTCATAAACAGTCAGGTAAAGCTGATGCGACTGGATCCAAAATAGCAGAAAAATATGCTACAGGGCAATTTACACCCCCATATACCTGTGTGAGGACAGAAAGAGAACAAAAATCACATTCATGACAAAGCCACATAAATGGTTTCATGTTTCATGTAGTCAGGCATTCCCAAAGGTGGTCCTCTGCACAAACTCTCTCTCAGCTCAGTAAAAGCTTTCATAAAAGCTTCATCAAAAGGCACAGGGTCATAAATATATTTGTGGGTCAGTCTCTGCAATGACTGAAATAACAGAAAAATTGGGAATCCAGTGGAGACAGTAACTCACCATTCCCACAAAAATCCTGAAATCTCTTTGTGGAACTTGAGGATTCATTTGCAAATAACTGTAACTCTCTATCTGGGAACTTTCTTTGCACCTTTTTATATCTGGTGTCCCAAATATTTCACTTCTTTCAGACAGTACTATAATTTAGCTGGGGACATTTTGGGGATCATTATGACCCCGGCGGTCGGAGCTTATGTGGCGGTAGTACTGCCAACAGGCTGGCAGTACTTACCGCCACATTATGACAGCCAATCTGCCAATGTATCACTCTGACTGCCATGGCGGTAGCCCTCCCACCCCCAAATGCCCCCCCCCGGAGCGACCCTTGCATACGGGGTCGCTCCCCTTGCGTGACATTGGCACAAAAAAAAATCCCCGGTGCCTAGTGGTTTCTGCCCCCCTTTGCCTCCCAGCGGAGTGACCCTTGCCTAATGGGTGGCTCCCCTTCCCTAAAAAAACAAACAAGGCTTACCTTTCCATCCACGACCCCATGGCACTGCTCCCCCTAATTGCCGGGTGCAGGACGAGATCACCTCGTCCAAGGCACCGTAGGGTTAACGCTTCTGAGCTGACAATATGAAGAATTCAACTGTGACATTGTTACAGGTGTGTACCTCGGCATAGTCTGAACCTGCACTAAAGCGATTGAATTAGATGTAGACTCCATCTGAACTATCATTGGTTTCTGGTGTACCTGTGATATCTATGATGTTTGCACCACTGGTACCATCATACTCGGTGCTGAACTTACAACAGGAATAGTAGGGTAGGTTACAGGTAGCTCAACCTGAGTCATAGTTGTCTGAGTAACAGTAACAGCAGGAACACTAAATACAACCTGTACTTGACTCTGTGTTACTACAACTGGTACTGGAGCACTTGGACCAGTATTAGCACCTGTACTTGCCTCTTGTGCTGCATATGGTGGAGGACAACTTCTCAGTAACTACATTAAAATTCATCATCATCTGAGTCATCATCATAAGTCAATGATTTCCTAGCCTCATCTGACTTTGACTCATCTTCTTCAGAAAAGTAAGGACTCTTCTTCATAGACGTTTGTCTGACACTGCTCTCCTTCTCTTGTATAACTGCAGAAAACATTCCAATTCCCTGTAAAGTTTCAGTTCTCCAAACCCTTTGCTCATTGTCCCATCTTGCCTCTAATAATGTCTTCTCAACTTTTCTGATTCTCCTCTCAAATTTTAAATGCTCTTGTTGTCTGGCCACTAACTCCCAAATGGCTAAAGCTTCAAATTGTGCTGGTCTCAGAGGAGGTTTTAATTTATGCAACAATTTCCTCAAATTTTCTAAAATTATCATTTTAAAAGTTCCATAGATAGGAAACACTAAGCTTCCTTCCTTCTCTGTAATTGTGCGCCATTTTTGTAACCACGTACATGCTGCAGTACCTTTCTCTTTATGTACGATGTATGCAGGTGTACCTTCTGGCGGCTCAATTTCTTCTGCTCTAACGGGAATAAAAGCATCTCCCTTAAGCGCACTCTTTAACGGTTTGAACATTTTCATTTTTACTTTCATCTGGCTCATCAATACAACATAAATTCAAAACAGGAAATAATTCAATCACAAAATCCTTTTCTCTTGCCTCTCTCAACCAAAAGCCCTTCAAGGATGGCCACCAATCTACTCACTGCCCCTTTTCGCTAATCGACCTATCCCAGCGCAGGCCTTAGTGACATCACACACACAGCGGCTGACATAGTCTTGCGGCTTGTCCTCCAAAACTCTATTCTCAGAAAAACAAATCCAAAATATTGTGAGCACTAAAGAGCACAGTGGGCAAGGGACCCATGTCTGGGCTTACCCTTGCCACTTAGGGAAACTTTAGCAACACAAAAGGATGATGGACAGAGTGCTGAAACTTTTCAACCACTCACCCCCAGTCACAGATCTAGGTTTAATCCATTGTACTTTTGCTCATCAAGCCACCCCATTTTGGATCCAGCCATATGCAAATCAGACTTGACCCTGTTCCCCATGGAAACAGTCCCGCCCAAACTGCCAAGCCAGGTCCCCCTTGGACTGGAAACAAGCATCCTGGGACCGGTTTCAAGGTATCACTCTTCATCAGCCATGCTAGCTTGAATCTAGTGGCACAGTGAGCAAGTGACCCACGTCTGGGCATACCCTTCCCACTTAGGGCAACTTTAGCAACACAAAAGGATGATGGATGGACTGCTGAAACTTTTCAACCACTCACCCCCAGTCACAGATCTGGGTTTAATCCATCTTTCTTTTGCTCACCATGACAGCCTAGTTTGGACCCAGCCATTTTCAAATCAGACTTGACCCTGTTCCCCATGGAAACAGTCCAGCTCAAAATGCCAAGCCAGGGCCTATGCATATTGTCGTGTCATGTAGTGTCTGTAATCATGCTCTTCAGTGCGCATCTCGCCTTTGGCCACAGCGACCTCCACTGTCCACATTTTAGACTCCAATATGGCCAGCTCCTGAATCAACACCCTCCGGACCCCCACAGAGGTGGCCAGGCAATGACCGCGTACTACTACTTTATGTGCATCCGATTCTGTTGCTCGATGTGCCGTTGTGTTGTTATTGAGCGAAAAGTAGGTGGATAAGCATGTGGCAAGTTCTTTGCGAAAGGGGGGATCAGATAACGTCTCTACTTGCAGGCGCCACATAGATATCCGTGTGTTCGGGTGGCCCATCCTAAGACCACCCTTAAGGGGCAGTGGTCAGATGCAGTGCATGCAAGGTAACCAGAGCCATGCACCCTATGCACCATTGTTGTCGATGCCAGAATCAGATCTATTCTACTGTGAAGGTTATGAAAGGGGGAGTAAAAGGAGTATTCACACTCTCTTGGATGTCCCATTTGCCTTAAGTCGCATAATCCATTCTCCACCCTCCAGGCCTTGAACTCATGGGAAATGTGTCTAAATTGTGTATTCGGTTGCAGGGGAAGGAGCGGTCAAGGTTAACGTCAGGAGCACAGTTAAAATCTCCCCCCACAGGCTCTCCCTATCAGGGTCCCAAAGCAGACCAGTAGTTGTCGTATTCAAGATGCATCTTTGGTTAGTGTTGGGTGTGTATAGTGCCACCAGGGACAATGGTGCACTGTCGAGATAGCCGCCGGTCAATACATATCTACCTTTGGGGTCCACTTGTGTGTGGTCAACCTCATAGGGTATTCCGGGGGCAATCCAAACCGCAGGTGAATGATGAGGAGGTGGTTCCAAAGGTTTGGCCTTTCCATCTAGAGTGTAGCCTCCCGAGGGTGGACTCCGACAAATGTATTTCCTGCAGCATAGCTATATGCATTAGTTGGCACCTCAGGTATGTGTAGATACGCTGTCTCTTAAGTTCCATGTGATCACATTGTAGCGTGGTGAATGCGCTTGTGTCTGTGTAGCCATATCTGTGTAATAGTGCGAGTCTGTGCAAGATCCCCGGGAACCCGATCCACATCCATCCCAGCAAGGCCTGTCTGTGTCCACTCTGAGGCTATAGTACCGCACTTAAGTCTGTCATCGCGCCCACTTCCCTTCTCTCTAATAGTGATTAGTAGCAATAACAAAACAGTCCAAAAGGTATAGAAAGAAAAACCCATATGAGTCTAACAGGAGGCCAACATTGTGTTTCATTAACAACACACATCCAAAAACATAACATAGCCTGAGATCAGGCATGGGGATCAACTGGTCCATACGGGATACGGCACAGGGGTGAAAGCCAGGCAATAGGACCTGTGCCCCTGGCCATCCGGATAGCAACCCGGGTCCTGCCGTCTCATGGAACGTTGCTCCTCCGTGGGCCCAAGTAATGTGACCTATTTCCGACCAGGAAGTTAACAAAGAGATCCACCGGAGCATGAGTTCCACTGATGTAAAGGACCGATCTCAAATATCATCTGCAGACTGCGGGGTGAGCAGTGGGCTGCGAGGAGAGTCCTTGGAGTCAGATTGGTCTCCCCAATCAATGTCTGAGTCCATGGGCTCCCGCAGGGCAGAGAATGGATTAGTCACAAACTGCATGGCCTCAAGCAGCACAAGAGATAATTCCTCAACCGTCTGGGCCGGCGTGGGCTTGGATCTCCTCCGTGCACGACATTTACGTTCCCCTTTGGGGGTCGACCATTGCCCCTTGGATTCTTCTGGATGTGTAGGTTGGGCAAGATCTTTGGCATGGAGCCAGGTCCAGTCATCCGCCGGGGAGGCAAAAATATGTATTTTGGAGCCATCCTGTACATGTAGCTTTGCAGGATACAGGAGGGCATATTTGATGTTCTGCTACTGAAGGCATTGCTTGACCTGATAGAAGGAGCTGTGTTTATTTTGTAGCTCAGCGGCGAAGTCTGGGTAGGCAGTTATGAGTGCATTTTCAAATTTCCCCAGACCGTCTTTACGAAAAAGCTGAAGCACCAGATCCCAGTCCCGGTAATTGAGCAAATGGGATATTAATGGGCGGGGGTGGGCCCTTGGCTGTGGAGGCCTGCTCAGCACTCTGTGTGCTTGTTCCACAGAGAAGAATTTCAGTATTTTGTCCTGCAGAACCCTGTCAGCAAGCCACTGCTCCAGGAACAATTCAGCGTTGGAGCCCTCCGCACGCTCCGGGAATCCCACCAGGCAGATGTTGTTATGTCGCAACCTCCCCTCTGCATCCCCCACTCTACGCTTCAGAGTGGCAGCCTCTGTAGAAAGTAGAACATCTTCTCTTGAAGCTCCTTCATGGTGGGGTGTAACTCAGCCACTTCCTTCTCTGTTTCTGTGAATCTCTCAGACAATGTGCAATGGTCTGCACGTAGTAAATTAACATCCAGTGTCATTGCATCGATCTTCAACTCAAGGGTGTTTTTGGTATCCAATATGGCCTGTAGTCCCTTTTGAAATTGCGATGTATCAATGTGTAGTGTGGCATCCATCTGCTGTAGGGCCTGAGAGTTGTCGTCCGGGTCCATAGGTGTGGTGTCTGGCATGGACATTGGCCCAGCTGGTGTCTTAGTAGCTTTTAGCTTATCCAACCAGACACTAATTGTTAAGACACCCCCAACGGGGCGCCCCTCAAGAGGCATGCCGGCCGGCATGTTGCAATCGGTGTCTACTGGGTGAGTGGCACAACCAAACCCTAAGGAGGCCACGGATCGCAAGGAGGGCTCCAGTCCCCGTCGATACACACTGCTATATGGGGCTTAATTGAGCCTGTGCCTCCAGGCGTGGTGTTCGCCTTTGATAGCTTGTGTCTTTTTAACTCAGGCACAGTCAAAATGCAGCATATCTCAAACCCGATGTAGTACCTCCATTGGGAAGGCAGGAAGGTGGTTTTGCCACTCGTCGCCTCCTTGCTGTCGCAAGCCTGGGGGTCTCGCTCAGCTAGCTCCCAGGGGCCGGTCCAGTTACCAGGCTCTGTGATCCAGTCCCATCAGGCTCTCTCATTCCCAACTCGTTATGACATCAGGGCGTGCCTGTCTGCCCTCCAGCCGCAGGGTTGAATCCCGATGCACCCCAGCACAGCTATGCCCCTCAGGTCACCAAGCTGGCGGCAGGGTCCTCCCCCATCATGGTCAGCAAGTCCCCGGCTTCCCGCCTGTCTGGCGGGGTACAGGCTGCAGCCCGAACAGTACCACTGAGGTGTGTCTCACAGGCCCCGGTCCGCCATTCGTGCAGGTGTGGTACCATAGGCACCTCCAGCCTCTGCCTGCACCGGTCCGTGCGCCTCTCACCTCACTCTCGCCTCTGACCGCCCCCCTCGAACGGGTCGCCGCCCGATCTTAGCAGTGTTCTCCTGTGCATTCACCGGTGCCAACGCGCACCTTCACTGCAGGCCGCACAGACTCGGCCCGCTCTGCGCCACATTCGAGGCGTCACTCCCCCATTGGGTCACTCCCCACTGCAGTACGTCCCATTCTCAAGCGGCCCGGGAGTGCAGGGTTCACGGCGTCCTACCGGGGGAAGCCGGTGATCACCTGGAAGCAGGAGATTTCTTTGGTCAGGTGCGGAGCTCCAAACAACGCTGCAGCTCTGGTCGCCATCTTGGCCACGCCCTTCACATGATATCTCTTATATGCAGGTCCCCGAATTAGGTCACTGACTTGCAATCATCTAGGGTCAGATGTATCAAAGGATTTTGCATTGGCAAACAGTGTTAATCGGTAAATTCCACCATTTGCTAATGCAATATCGCCTTTCACAATGAATGAAAGGCATACGCAGTGCAATTTGAAGGAATCACTAAAATAGCAATTCCTTACAATTGTGATGAGATATTGCGAATTGCATACTGCAATTTGCAAATAGCGACGAGATATAGCGAATCGCATATCGCAAAACCTGATTCACAATGCAATGCATCAAGTCGCAAATTGCGATTATTCACAGAATGGGTTTTTGCATGTGCAATTTACCACAAATTGAAATCAGGTGGTAAACTGGTGCAACCTATATAAAGAGGCCCAGAATGACTCAGCCTTTTTTCCACAATGGCCTCAGTCATAACGTCATGGCGAGGAGGATGACGATCCTGGCAGATTTGAGGAGAGGGAGAAGGAGACTGGAGCACAATTACAGAGTGAGCATTACTCTTTTAGTAAAGACAGAGGAAGAGATATTTGATAAGTACAGGTTAAACTCAGCTGAAATACTTGACCTGATAGCTGATCTACAACCCCTACTGCAGCAAAACACACACAGGTCCAATAGCATACCCACCCATGTGCAGATAATATGCTCCCTGCACCTCTTTGCCTCCGGTAGCTATCAAGGGGTTATAGCAGCAGCTGGAGGTGTCTCACAGAGTGTGCTTTTACGCTTCTTCAATGTATTCCTTAAACCCATGCTCAGCAAACTTCATCTGTACATAAGATTCCCTAACACCACACATGATTTGCAACAAACCAAATACAATTTCTACCAGATTGCCCAATTCCCACGTCATTGGTTGCATCGATGGGACACATGTAGCTCTCTGTCCACCATCTGCGACAGAGTATTTTTATCAGAACAGAAAGAGTACACAATCCATGAACATACAAGTCGTGTGGCCAGATACCCAGGTAGCACACATGACTCCTACATCTTCAGGGACAGTGGAATACACACAAGACTACTTGCTAGGGAGTTTGGCGAAGGATACCTACTTGGTAATGTAATAGTTGACAATGTTGCCTTAAAGTATATGTAATGTCACAGATAACAATTACAAATTTTACTCTCCTGTCATTCTAGGAGGCAGTGCATTTGCAGTGCGGTCCTTCATACTAACACCCTATCTGAATCCTGCCACGCCAGGCAAAAACAGTTACAATGCAGCACACAGGACGACATTCAGCATTGTAGAGAGGACCTTTGGCCTGCTGAACAGCCGTTTCCAATGCCTGCACAAGAGTGGTGGTGCACTGCAATACAGCCCCGAAAACACCTGAAAAATCATGGCTACATGTGCTATGTTGTACAAAATCGTAACAATGAGGGGCAAACTAGTGGAACCCAAGGAGCCTGACTCCGATGAGGATGACGATCCCTTGCCACCCCTTCAGCCAGCAGACAAAAGTATTGCAGCAGAGGGCAGACAAAGACGTGCCTGTGCATTGCTCCCATTTTATGATCGATTGGCACCAACTGCCTGTGCATTGACGTCATGTGTTTACTTTGCAGGCGCTGCACTTTCATCATGGAAACCTCAAAGCTACAAAACATTGATGGGACCTCACCTTCCTCTGTGCACTGTGTGCCTTCTTCGTGACACCTCCTGAGGGGAGTGGACTGACACTGGGGCAGGGACTGCTGTCTGTTGGTGCTTCTAGCCTCTGGGGATGGTGTGGGTATGTCATCCAGCAATTCATCTGAGTCCAGGTTATACTCAGGGAGGGGTAGCACTCTTGCCCTGCGTCTAGTTTGTGTTTGTATGATGGACTCACTGGTGTTCGAGTCGGAACCTGGCTGACTTTTGCAGTCCCCCACATTTCCACCTTCTGCTGCGTCTGGGCCAGAAACATCTGCAACAACAATGAGCAGCATGTCATTCTTAGATATGTAATCTCACAGTTGCATAATAGGATTACATTTACCCTGGCATAGTATCTCTGAAAGTCTTTTGTGTTGTTTATCTGTTTGGTTTTACACTATCTTGCTATTTATGTGGTAGATGCACTTTAGGGGTGTGGACAACCAATCCCATAATGCATTGTTGTGTTGTATGTAAAATGTGGCATGGGCTACTTATCACACTGCATAGTGGCATAGCTTTTTTCTAAGGGCCATTTGTACATCACATATGGGGAAACACATCATTACTGCCCTTACCTTTGCTGGTGCTGGGTGTGCCTCAGGTGACAATGTCAGTGACACCACTGACAGTTTCAGGAAGCAGTGTTGACTCCACCATGTCTTCCATTGGTGTAGACAGTGTCTGGGTGGGTGGTCCTCCTCCAGTGCTCCTTGCCTCGTTCAGACTGCTTGCTACCCTCTCTTTGGCAAGTGAATGCGTATCTCCTTGATGGAGCGCTGAGCAACACCCACTGCACATATTTTGGTCTGAATGACTGACCACATTTTTCTCTTCTCACTTTCCGGCATCTGTAGTGAGTGTTTTCCAAATAACTTGTCATGGTTCCTGACCACCTCTTATGTGAGCACCTCCAATTCCTGCTCACTGAATTTAAGTTTGCGCTTCCTCTCTCCTTTGTCCTTCACATTCCCATCAGTAGCCATTGTTTTGTTAGGTCCTGGCTGACTCTCAAGACTGCCTCCATGGTGCTTGGCTGGGTCTCTCTGCCTGTTCCTGTGGTTGGGGCTTCTGGAAACAGCATGCACTGACTTCCTGGTTGTAATGTCATCAGGCTGTTCCAGATTGCCGGTATTATAATTTTGCAATTTGGTATTTGGA
Source organism: Pleurodeles waltl (assembly GCF_031143425.1). Lineage (NCBI taxonomy): Eukaryota > Metazoa > Chordata > Amphibia > Caudata > Salamandridae > Pleurodeles > Pleurodeles waltl. The sequence goes on from NC_090439.1 coordinate 952,359,362, forward strand.
ACTCCCAAATTGCGATTGAGATTATTAAGAAATCACTATTACCTAATTTTCAAACATCCCATTTTGCATTTCTTAAATAGCGATTTCTCAAAATTCGCTATTTAAGAAATGCAAACCGGGAGCTTGATACATCTGGCCCCAAATCCCTTTCTTATGCTCACATACATTCACTCAGTCACACTCATGCTCATTGATTATCATACACTCACCTCTTTCTCACTCCCTCTTTCACAATCAGTTGCACTCTTGATCCTGATTATTCTCACGCATTCTCAATTATACTCATTCTTACTCATTCATTGTCTTTCACTCACATGTAATCACTCCCATTCCCTCATTTCCACTGGCTCTGATTCACCCAAATTTTTGCACCTTCTCACTGATTCTCTCTGTCACTTTCACTCATACACATGCTCACAGATACACATACTTATAGATGCATATACTTTTACCCACACACCTCATAAGAGGTATGTGCCACGAGCTCAGGTCACCACACTTGCCACAAACAAAAGTGCCTATTCTTCAACCCAGAACTCATCTAGACTCCTGGTGCAACTGATGACCTAATATCCAGATCCGTCCCCAGGCCTTGACATAATTCCAGTCTAGGCCTCCACAGTCACCCAGGCAAATCACTCAGCTGATACACCTTGTACAGACATTGAGAAACCCATACTTTCCATCTCCTGTGAAGCAAATATCTCATATTAGGTGTAAGTAGCCAGTTTAGATCTTTTTTGCATTGTTCTTTCGACCATGTGTTTTATAGTGGGAAAAATTATAGTAACTAGAATACAAAAGAAAAAACATCTGGTTGCGTTTCTAGCATTTAACCATAGGAATTTTCTCTTAACTTGCCCCTCACATTGGTGCGCTTGGTGGTTGAATAATACTTTCCTTAACCTTCTGTCACACACACTTAGCCACAAACTCATCTTTTCTTACCCTTGGTCACTCACCTAGACCCTGTCACCTAAAATGTTTCTTATCCACATATGTTACCCTGTAGGTGTCCACTCATTTATGGCTTCACTACCTCAGTTACCCAGCCACTTTTAGTTTCTCCAACTGTGGAGACAATCGCCCATAGCATTCCTTTATCATGCCTGCTTAGTTAAATAATGCTCACCATTCAATTTACCTTACCTTACCTATTTGCCAACAAACTGTCATTCCCATATTCCCATGCCCTCTTTCACTGTCTTGTTGACACTAAACCATAAACTCAGAATGTTTCTCTCAAATACTCACCTATAAAATATATCCTTTATTTCCAAATGTGTTCAGCTTTAAAGATTGGATTACTGTCACTCAAACACCCTCTGCTTCTCTCTCCTAGTCACTCAACTACAAATACTCATCCACTCACAACCTCCTATGTGTTGAGGCACTCACCTATGGACAGCCACTCATGGCATCCTGAAGTTGCCCATCTACAGACACCCAGCACCTTACAGTACTCCTTGGCTTCAATCATTTATCTCTAGTCATTTGCTTACAGTGTTCCTCAGTCTGAGTCACTCATCTTTTAATGCTTATGACATCTTATTCTTTTATCTCACAAAAAACACCCACTAAAATTTCAGCCACAGGATTTCCCCTCATCCATACCACTTATCATCATTTAGGGCTACAGGTATCAAAGTTTGGTTTTGCGACTCGCAATCTGCGAGTCGCAAAACCATATGTTGCATAGTGTCAATTACACTATTTGCGACTCGCAAGAGGGATGCAAATGCCCACCTCATGACAATTCAGGAGGTAGGTCGCAATTTGTAACCCCCTTGGGAATGGCGGCCCTCACATAGATGGTGGCCTGCTGGAGGCCACCATGTCTGTGACTGCTTTTAAATAAAGCCATTTTTTATTTACATGGAGCCCATTTTCCTTCAAGGAAAATGAGATGCATTTCAAAAACAAAAAATTGAATGTTTTCGTTTCATTTTTTCAGAGCAGTCCCGACTCTGAAAAAATGTTTTACTGACATTCACAAAGGGGAAGAGGTCCCATGGGGACCTCTTCCTGTGTGCAAGTGGGTTAGCACCAGTGTGACATTGGTGCTAACTGCAATTGTTTTGCAACCACATTCCCAGTCACAAAAAAATCATACATGGGACTGCGAGTCGCAATTAGGAAGGGAACACCCCTTCCCAACTGTGACTAGCAATCCCTTTTTGCGATTCAGTAAATGGTTTACCGAATCGCAAAAATGGTTTGGTACATGTCAAAGTGCATTTTGCATGTCGCAAACGGCCCGATTTGCCATTTGGGACATGCAAAAGGCTACATACATGTGGCCCTTAATTCGATCACCACTTGCTCTTGTCACCACTGACTAACATTCACACTATTCTTTTGCATGAGGTCCACATCAGAGAGATAACTTTGAGCATGGCAACCGATCATAGTGGTTCACCTTGAAGCCCTAGCATGTAAGAGATACAGTCACAGTCAGTCATGGAGAAGTTCAGCACAATTCTGAAGTTTGTAATAGGATCATCATTTGATAAATGTGGTTGTTGGTAGAGGCTGGTGTGAGACCTTCTCTAGCAACAGCTTTAGTCCTTGCCAGGGTGAACCACAAGAGTCTCTAACTCAGCATGTGCTTAACTGGCTGGCGGCTTGGCACAAAAGCAGTCAGGCTTAACTTGCAGGCTATGATTCAAGCATTTATGCAACACACAAACAATAATCAAGATAAACCACAACACAAGAAAAATCCCACACTAATTTAAAAACAAATTGAGTAAAATTTATTAAGTTAGTTGACACCACAATGATAAAAAATCCAATCAGTAGAACTGGAGTTATGCAATTTTAAGGATTTACCTAAAAGTAGCACCTAAAGGCACAAAGCACTTTGGCCCATATTTATACATTTTGACGCAAACCAGCGCCGGAGCTGGTTTGCGTCCAAACATTTACCGCCGGCTAACGCCATCCCTACGCACCATGCGGGTGCCTTATTTAAGGATTGACATTACCCGGCGCTGAAATGATTCAAACCAGGCTGCGCCGGCGTAGTGGTTTGAGTCAAAAATCATGGCTCAAACCAGACTTGTGCCAATTTTTGACGCACAACCACCATTGAAATTACTCCTGTCTTAGCAAAGACAGGAGTCATGCCCCCTTGACAAATGGCCATGCCCAGGGGGTCTTCTGTCCCCTGGGTATGGCCATTGGGCACAGTGGCATGTAGAGGGGCCCAAATTAGGCCCCCCTATGCCACTTAAAAAATATATATATATATACTTACCTCAACTTACCTGTACTTACCTGGGATGGGTCCCCTCATCCATGGGTGTCCTCCAGGGGTGGGTGGGGTGGCAGGGAGTGTCCCTGGGGACAGGGAAGGGCACCTCTGGACTGCTTTCATGGTCGGAGACCATGGAAGTGAGCCCACAGGTCCCTTAACGCCTGCCCTCACCCAGGCATTAAAAAACGGCACACATCAGGCTGTGCGCCATTTTGTAAGGCCCGCACCCTCCTGTGCGTCAAAATGACGTGGGAGTATAAATAAGGTGCACAGGCCTTAAAGTCATTTTTGGGGCGGCAAAGCATACCTTGCATGTCATTAACGCAAAGCTGTTTCCAGCATCCAAAAAGTTTTTGGACGTCCGCGGGGTCGGGCGTCATAGTATAACTATGGTGCACGGTTTGCGCCGAATGAGCGTCAAAATGTTTGACGCACATTCGCCGCAAACAGAGTATAAATATGCCCCCAAGTGTGGTTATCTGGTTGCGCCAGCCAAGGCTCCAGAACCTGAGTGGCACCTCTTGGGGATCAGGACCCACTCCATCACAGGCCAGCAGCAGGGCACAGGCAGGTCCAACAGTGTCTTCCACAGGCCCTGAAGTGATATCAAGAGTGAGTCTGAGGGTCCTATTTTTTTTATGTACCTGATGCCCACTTTGAGGTTGAAAAAGCTTCTGGAGTTTTCCCCTAACACAAGTGTTTGGAATTTCCTGCCTACTTACCCTAGTCGCCCGATGTCTTAAGTCACAATGTCTTAGCGTGAAGTCCATTTTGACGCTGTCACAGAATCATCCCAGTGTAATTTGTACTACTTTGGAAGTTGTTACTGAATCATCCTAGAGTAATCCACAATCATATTCGAATTGTCACAGAATCATCTCAAAGTAATCCACACTTATCCTGAAGTTGTCAAAAAATAATCCAGAAGTAATCCCCACTAATCCTGAAATTGTCAGAGACTCATCCTAGCATAATCCACACTCATCCTGAAGTTGTCAGAAAGTGATCCTTAAGTAATCTACACTCATCCCAAAGTTTTCAGAGAGTCATCCCAGTGTAATCCACATTAACTTGGAGGTTGTCTGAGAATCATCCTAAAGTAATCAACACTCATCCTGAAGTTGTTAATTGGTATTCCTTGAGTAGTAAAAGATCATCACACATTTCAATTGAAGTCATTTGAATCCCACCCTGGAGTAGTTTCTATGAAGACATTAGAGTCATCTCATTTAAATATTTCGCCCAATACACATATTTCAGGATGGTGTGGGATGATTTCCCCCAGATAATTACAGGAATAGCCCAGCTGAAATCATCAGATGACTCCAGAATGATTCCAGGATGATCTTCCTTTTTGTATTTTTCTGTTGGTTTCCCAGTGCAGTGGGGGTAATTTCCAAAGAAATAGAACTTGCTGAACAACACTTCTCACCGAAGAATCCCTCTTACTTTTGATTGGCTCTTTGTCACAGCACATATCTCCCCTCCCTCTGCCTGTTGTGTGTGATGCCTAAGCCTCTGCTTTTGCAGAAACCTTTGTGCCAGTATTCAAGCCTAGTGAGGAGTCACCAGCAGTAAACTTCTCTCTCCATGACACTATGATATGCCCAGGGGCGGACGCAGCGACCAAGCGTAGGACGAGATTTATGAAATCCAAGGGTATGTGAATCACACCTGGACTGCACCTCAGATGAGTGACTCCTTAGGGAGTGGATTTGTGCCATGGAGCTGATTTGGCTTTGTCATACCATGTGAAGCTCAGCATCCTATTAGACCACAAACATAATCCTTTCAGTTGAAAGCCATGGAGCTTATGCTTGAAAAGCTGCTAAAATTGACTAAGGCAGAGGCCAAACCAGTTTGTGGGTCTGTACCAGGGGTGGATAGGGTGCATGTAAACAAAGATATCAATGAGGTCAATGCTGGGTTAGCTCCTTACCTCCCAAGTGACATTGTGAGATATCACAAGAGGGGTGTGATTCACTTGTGGGGTTACATGTTTGAATTTGTGAGGGTGGGGGAGTGAGAAAAGGCTGTCCCTAGACACCCATTATGAACAAGCTGAGTGCACGTGAAGAGTGTGTGCCAACTGTACATTACTACCTGCATCCTGCCCATGCATTTGTGTTCTGGCAAATGTCCTAGAATTGTCACCTGAGCTGGACAAGTCCACTGAGCAGCTAAAAAATAAGACACAGTGGTTTATCATCAATGTTAGCTTTAATTCCATCTTTTTTAATGGCATCATGAAGGTGCGCAGAGTTAAGAGAGTGGATCCCCATTTGAAGGTGACTTTGTTGCTGTTCATTTCAACAAGCTTAGAGAAGCAGAAGGTTTCATCCACCAGGTTGGTCAATAAAGGTAGAGTGCTTCATCATTCTTTTACAATCACTCAAACCAAATCACATGCTGCTGTAACCTTCTTGCCTCTTGTCCAGCTAACCAGGTCACAGCATCAGGGGTTATTTCAATTAATCATTTTGAAGCCTTTTCTACCTTGGTGCGTTTTGACTGGCAGAAAGGACCCCCAACTAGCATTGGTTGATGGTAAACATCCTGATTTATCTAATTCTTCAACCAATGTTGACACTGATTTGAATGAAATCCCACCAAATCTAGAGGAGAGGTGCATTGTAGCATATCCAGTTGGTGATTTCTTATCCAGTTCAAACAGTATAACAATCCTTAGCTGGAATATAGCGGGAGGAACAGCTGAGCTAGGTTTACAAGATAGGCTGGATTATGGTTTGATATAGCTTTGCTGCACGAAACCTGAGCCAAAGGTGAGGTTACACACAGCATGCCTTTTCATCTCCTTCAGGTAGGGATAGAGCTGGGTTATTAACATGCATAACGGTGACCCTTGACTGTGTTGTTACACCAGTTGATACTGTTAGTAGTATACTTCAAACTTTTTATTGAGATTGGAAATCAAACCTGGGGCTGTTACTAATCAACTTCTACAATGATTGTTTTTCAGTACATAACAATGTTATTTTGAGATCAAGTTTTTCTTTCATTGCCACCTTAGATAATAGCCAACTTTTAAAGGGAAGGAATCTTGTTAGATGGAGACTTTATTGCCAAGCTGGGTAATACCTTATCTTAAGTGGTTTGTAATCCCTTTGAAGAGATCTGTGTCATAACTCCTGTCCTGATCAAGATGTCAGGGGATCAGTACTCTTTTTCTAGTCAGCCATGGCCTTAGCAATGCTCTTGAGTCCCTGGCACATAGTAATCCCAAGGTTCCTATGTTTAGTGGTCAGAACCAATGTTCTATCATTGATTACGCCTCTGCTAAAAGGGATGTTTTCAAACTGACCTTAATGGGGCCTTAATAGTAATATCTTTAGTGACCATAACCCCCATGCAATCACTTAGCAAACCCCCAAGATTAATGAGTGGGACTTTATGGGGGGGTCAGGCCTCTAGGCCTCTTTGTCCACTAAGGGTAACCCGAGTAGGCTGGTTTGGAAAAACGTCAACATTTCTATAGTAATTTAGACATAATTTTTACCTGCCTCTCAAGGGAAATTGTGGGTGTACCAATAGTTGCCTCCTTTGAACTACTGGCAGCTGTCATTGAGCTGTTATTCATGAAACCTGTGGGGGTACATGATTCTAAGGTGCTCATTTTTACTTCAGTGGTCTTTTGCCAAGACTGCCGCCGAAGCGAGCACCAAAATACCACCAGTTTTGTCGGTCCAGAGACCGCTGTATTATGAATAACCAACAGATTTCGGCCTATAAACAGGCAGAAATCTGACACTGTCGGCCTGACCGTTGGCGTGTGAGAGACAGTTCTACCACCAGCACCGCCACGCCGCAAGGACTCCACCCGCCATATTATGAGAAGTAATTTGGCACGCCGATCCTTGCAGGGTGCTGCAGCATTGGTGGTGGAACGGTCGACATCCACACCCTCCCGGACCACCACTTCAATGTGGGCTGCTTTGTGGACAGGTAGGTGGACCGGCTGAAAGGGGATTTGTGTGTTGTAGGTGCATGTGTGTGGTATATGAGTGTATGTGTTTGAGCATTGTGTGTGTGTCAGAATGGTGTACGTGGTGTGTGTGTGTGTCTCCAAGCATGCATGGAGAGGGGGTATGTGTGCATGTATGAGGAGGGGTAGTGTGTGTATGAATGCAGAGAGGGTGCGTGTCTGGATGTATGCAGTTGGGTGCGGGTGTTTGTATGTATGCTTGCGGTAAGGTGGGGTGTTTCTATGTATATGTGCTGTCTGGTGGGGGTGTTTGGATGTATGCATGTGGTCGGTGGGGGTGTATGTCAGGAAGTGTGTAGGCGAGAGGGGGTGTGTGTCCGCAAGTGTGTGGTCATGTGGGGGTGTGGTTGGCAGCAACAGGAATGGGGATGCTTGTCACTGGGTGCATTACTGCCAGGGTTTTTGTGGCGGGATGACCGCAGGGAAAAGCCTGGCAATTTCCTGGCACATAATTCGGCCGGTGGTCTGCTGCGGTCCAACTGCACTGGCAGGAGTGGCAGCGGTTTGCTTCGACCAAACCGCCAAACTCGTAATGCAGCGGACTTTACCGCTGAGACCGCGGAGGTAACATCGCCACCACGAGTGTGGCGGTCTTAGGACCACCACATTTGTGATAAGTGGCTAATAAATCCTATGGACAGGCATGTTGGAAACTCCATTAAACCTTCAGGAAATCCCCAAGGAACAAGAACGAAATAATAATGTGACACATGGAACAGAAACAGGCTCTGGTGTACAGGAAAGATAAATTGAAGGCTGATTTATGGAAACAGCTGATTCAGGCCTCCCTGATTAAAGATACCCAGCCCTTTTGGAAGATTGTTAACACCATCTCCTTACCAGTCCCTCCAAGCCTCTTTGTGATATTGCTCTAGAGGCATAAGTGAAGCACTTTGCTAAGGCATATTCTCCTTCAAATAGAGGGGTTGATTGGGCTGTGCCTGCATCTCTTCAATTTCCTAGTAACATCTCATTTTCTTTGGAAGAGGTTTTGCTTGTGACTGACAGGAGTCCACCCAACAAAGCTCCAAGCCCAGATGGCTTCCTTAAAGACCTTTATAAGGGGGAGCATTACATTTTGGGTGCCTTTTTTAACAAATCTATTTAATAGAGCTTTTGAGATATGTTTCCTGAGGTCCTGGCAGATGGCAGTACTAGTTCCAGTATTCTAACAGGGGAATCGCCAGGACCCAGTCTGCTACCATTCAATTTCTTCATTGGATTCCTCTGTCAACATACTAGTTCAAGTTATTTTAGATAGGATTTTATCCTGGATCTCTGACTCTAAAATTGTATCTCAGTTACAGTATGGCTTCCACACAGGGCTGGGGACAAATGATTTTTTTTTTACATTAACACTTAATATTTGGCAAAAATAAGATGGCTATGTGTAGCTCTCTTCACTTTGCCTTCATGGACTTCTCTAGTGTGTTCAATAGTGTGAACAGATCAAAGCTTTGGGACCTTTTAATTGTACAGGGGATGGAGGAAGGATTAGTGCATTTTTTTACAACATTGTGTTTTGGCTTCAGTGCCTCTATAAGATTTGAGGAAAAGAGGGAATGCACTGATTCCTTTAAATTGAATTGTGGAGTCTGTCAGGTCTATGTCTTGGCCTCTATTTAATTCTTGATGTATAATAATGGCTTACAGACCGCCCTTCTAGATGCTGGTAAGGACCTACATGTTGTCAGGAGCAAGCCGTTGCCTGCCCTAATCTATGCTGTTGATGGGTTCTACTACTACTGGGCTCAAGTCTTTTCTGGATGCTTTTGCAGGTTTTATGGATAGCCTGAATCTGGAGACTAATGGGTCCAAAACCTACATAATGACATGTGGAGCCAAGAATATGAGAACCTGGTGCCTTGGTGCTAAGGGAAAGCAGTTAGAGAGGGTAAATGATTTCCATTACCTGGACATAACTTTCAAGTGAAGCAATACCTGTCTGGTTGCCTCTACTTTTAGCTTCTATTCTAAGATTGGAAACAAACCCCTTTGTCCTCTTGCCAATAAGAAAAAGTGTATTTCAGTCTTGATGTATGGTGCAGGTACTGGAGGTTATTGTGAAGCCAAAAGTCTCCAGACAGAGGAAAATAGGACACTCAGAAGGATCCTGGGGATTTCTACTAGAAGTCCTCATTTTTTGGCCCACAAGGAATTTGGCTTAGGCTGCGTTGAAGACCATGTCAAATTGGCCCTTTTATTGTTTCGGTGTTCGATCGGGTGCAATGGCCAAGCCTTGTCAAACAGGGACATGATTGAGAATTGCTTGACATGTGCCAGAGGGATCACAATCCTCGGGCTTCATTATATCCACAGCATGTTTCACAATCGAGAACACCATCTTTTTTCTTGGACCCGGGGGACTCTAGGGAGCGATAGCAATCATGGGTTTCTGGTATCTTTTTGGCAAAGAATATCACCAAGGGCGAATTATTTGATTCAGTAAAGTCCTCTTTTAAGGAGTATGCCATGACTCAAACAGATCCCCAGGATGGAGCCATATTTGGAATGGGTTAGTCACCTTGGGAAAGAATGTTACTTACTAGGTTTCGTTTGGAGTCCACTAGATGGAAATTTCACTTACTCCTAGGAAAATATAATACAGCTGCTATTTGTTATTGTCCCTGTGATGAGATTTCTCCCCAGACCCTCTTACATTTTTAGGGTCGAGCACAAAGTGCACTGTCCCTGATGTAATCTCTCTGTGAGCTCTCAACCATGCCCATGTCACACCCATCTGTTTAGTTGGTTTGTGGGCTTGCCTTTTAAAATTTGCTTGATTTCATTATTGAAAGGCATGCATACGTCATGGACTACTTTTTCTCTTTATTTCACAGGCAGTGTGATCTCGCTGGGCAGTAGTGAGGTGCTTTGCATGACATTGACCCTGTTACATGGATAATTACACTTTTGCCGGTTACAAGTATAATTGCACTTTTGCTGATACGTTTCACTCCGAGCAAACTTCTGTTTCCTTTTGTGTGTCTGCTTTAAACTTAAACTGTAAACTTCGCACTTGTATAGCGCACTACTCACCTGTTAGGGTCTCAAGGCGCTGTACTCATACCACTGTGGAACCCCTCCTGGCTTTTTTTCCCTGTGAGGTGCCCACTCCTGGACAGCCCCAGGGTGAAGCCAGGCATCCAAGCGCTGTGAGGGCCGTTGTGGAGATTAAGCAAGATATTGCCCAGAGTTACAGAGTGAGACACATTAATTAGATTAGGCACCGAGGCGAGAATTAGCTGGTCCAAGGGAATAGAGCCCAAGACCCGCCGAGGCGGGAATTGAATCCTGGTCCCGGGCCAGTTCTCTGCATCAGGGTCTGCCGCTCTAACCATTGTGCCACACTTCTCCACTACTACACTGCTTTGCGCTCATGGCAGCTGTCAGCTCGCTTATGTGAAACTGTTTTACTTTTCATTTTCAGTTTATGTGGCAGCAAACTTTCGGTTACGAGTTTTACAACGCTAATAGCTTTAACTCGAGCAGACCCATTCCAATGCAGATGCTTGTTTACTTTTGTGCACATTATAGACACCTGTCGAGAAGTATTTTAAATCCAATTTGAAAGAAGCTTCAGGTCAACAAATGTAGAGTAGCACCGTTCTACCAGCAGTCCTTGGGCTCAGAGAAGGTGTGTTGTAGAGTTGGTTGTTTTTTTATAATTAGCTCTTCGACATAGTAATTCTTTAATGTTTTAATGATGATCGTTTGAACCCAAATCTTGGATTTATTCATTAACCATTACTATTTTATCTCATAATTTTGTATTTCCTGTTTTTTTAATCTTTATATGTCTTTGCGTATCATGGAACATGCTCTAATTGTATACGTTACTCTTTTATGACCATTTTTATGGTGATTGCATAAAGTATATTTAAAGATATCGTACTTCATGAAATGTAACGGTCGTTTATGTTATGCATTGTGCAAATACTTAGAAACTGTAAGGATTAAGTAGGCTTAGGGTAGAGTGGGTGTTAAGGAAATGGTTATTGGTCGACCTCCTTGAAGTTTCAACCTATTATATAAGACAAATGTGTAGTTGTGTTAATTTTTAGAATGTATGATTTTAAGTTGGGTATGGCGACTTAATGTAATTTCTTTTTGCATGCGGCATCTGTGGTGAACTGTAATACCCCACTTTTATTATTGTAATAGACAGTTTGTTAGACGGGAGGTATATGAATAATGGTAATGATAAGAATAGCGAGATGACATCTCGGCTCTTTGGTCTATGTTTCTCAATATTTTTAGAACTGCAGAAATTTAGAAAATATAGCCAGTTAATTCCAGGGCTCACTGCACGTTTTTGATTTTGCTTTTGCTCTTTCTGATCGTAACGTTATCTTTGACCCATAATTTTGTAGCTTTTTGAAGAATAGATCGAAATAGTGATTATGGCACTTTGCAATTTCTATCTCCTTGTTGACTCTGATCTTAAATAGATGTTTTACTGTTTAGAATAGACAGAAGAGGAGAACCAGTAAAATATACGATATCCCACCGAATACTGGTCTCTAATATGAAGAGCTTTGACACCAGGGTTTAAGTCTGTTCACATATAAGGATGAGGAGCTGAGGTTTTAGTGTATGTACTTGCCTTTATGTGTTATGAACTTTCGAGCGACATTAATAATGTGTTGTGTGTTTGAGGTGCACAATACCACAATACCAAACAATACATTAAAGTAAACTGAAATTGAAACAGCGAAGTACAAATGGTGCTCTCTGCCTTTAAATTCAGGAGTAGGATGGTAACCAATATTTGAATAGGGTTAAAAAATGAAAATGTTGCATTCAGTTTACTTCATGTCATGTATCCTACTATGAAACTACTATTTTTATTGAATCTGTGTTGCATATCTTTTTTTCCAGTTGAAAGTAACGTATTTGCCGACTGAAGATCCTAATATGTTACATTATCACAGTCTGGTCTAATGCTACATGACATTGTGTTGGCAGATTTTTAGTGGAAAGATTCTTCTGTCTGAAACAGATCACAAAAGTCAAAGGACTCACCAGTGGAGACACAGGGAAAAACCACGCGGTTTGCCATGGTTCTGCAATGGAACCCAAACTGTATGTTTTCCCCGATGATCTTCTACGTCATGCTCCGCCACGAACACCAACTCCGGCAAAGATGTCGACGGTGAGTACAGCTGCCTAGCACACAAGGGGGGGGACAAGAAAGACACATACACGCACAACACCCACCCCACACACCCACACCATACACACAAGCAGATGCACAGGATAATCAATTTGTCCACGATAATCGGCAAATAATGCAAGGACAACAGGAATTGACTACAGTGATTGTAATAAGATCAACATAAAAAATAATAAGTCGATGTGGCAATGCAACAGATATGTACAAATGTACAAAAAAGGGACACTGCCCAGTCCATAGTTCACAGGGGCCACATGGTCACAGGGCAAAGTCCAAGGCCCAACTTGATTCCTGGACCAATACGGAGAGAACACTGCAGGGGCATCAGTTGTGAAATAGGCAGGCACACCAGGGGAAGGTGGGGCACCTCAGCCAGTTACAGAAACAAGACCACTGGTTCTGGAGGGGGCAACATGCCCTGTGCTTGGTCCTGGGGAGTGCGAGGCCAGAGCCTCTCAGGTGGGTGAATACCCCACTGGTTCTGGTGGGGGCAGGCCGCACAGCAGCCCAGGGAGGCTGAATTTTATGGCGTCCACTGGGGGTGACGGCTGCACTGTGGTGGTGGTTGTGGGAGGCTCCTGCTCAGCCCCTGCACCCTGCAAAGGCTGCATTGTGGTAGTGGTTGTGGGAGCCTCCTGCTCAGCTCCTGCATTCTCTGAGGGCAGCGCAACCACGGCTGGCGGTGGGGGCTCTGCAACAGCTACTGGTGCAGGCTCCTTCCCCTTCTTGGTGGCTGGTGCTGGCTCCTTCCCCTTCTTGGTGGCTGGGGCTGGCTTCTTCCCCTTCTTGGTGGCTGGTGCAGGCTCCTTCCTCTTCTTGGTGGCTAGTGCAGGCTCCTTCCCCTTCAGTATTTGTGGCCTGGACTCCTTTCCACCACAAGTAGGTGCTGCTGAAACTGGGCCCATGGACTGTTTGGCCTGAGATGCTTGGCTGAGTCCTTGATACCCTGGCCATATGTGCAGGAAGAGAGGAGGGCTAGGGAAGAGGTCAATCTGGGAATGGAAAAGCTTTTTAGGGATATTGGGGCTGGAAGAGGGAGAAGTAATGGGAGTGGAGGATGAGGGAGTGGTTGTTGGAGGTGTTTGTCTGCTGGATTTGGGTGCAGGTGCATGGGTTGTATGCTGTTGTTAGGTGGATGGCTGTTGGGTGTCTGAGTACTTGCGTTTGTGTTCTTTAGGAGGGGGGACAGACACGGTGGGAGAGGAGATAGGGGACGTGTGCATGGATGTGTGGAGTTGTCTGCCAGTAAGGTGTGTGTTCTGCTTGGTGTGCTAATGATGCAGGTAGTGGATGATGATGTAGTTCATGCAGGTGTGAATGTGAACGTAACTGGGTGGGAGGTGAAGGAGGAGGAGGGGGAGACAGTGGAAATAGTGGAAGTTGTTGTGTCTGCCACTGGATGGTGTTTGTGTGAGTGCCTGTGGGATGAAGTGTGGTGCTTGTGTTTGCCTGTGACACTCTTGGGTGCTGTCTTGTGTACATGCTCATCTGGCTGTGTGCTTGGGATGGGTTGGGGTTGAGGAGAATGGAACTGGGAAGTGGTAGTTGGAGGGGGGATGGTAGAAACAGGGACAATGGCTGCCATCAGAGAGGAGGCCAGAGCCTGGATCAATCTCTGTTGGGCTGCCAATCCACCATGAATGTCCTCTAGCAATGCATTAGATTGCTGCACCTGGGCTGCCAGCCCCTAGATGGCATTCACAATGGTTGACTGCCCTACAGAGATGGATCTCAGGAGGTCAATAGCCTCTTCACTCAGGGCAGCAGGGCTCACTGGAGCAGGGCCTGAGGTGCCTGAGGCAAAGGAGATGCCCACCCTCCTGGGTGAGTGGGCACGGGCAACTCACTGAGGGGCTGCTGTGAAGGTGGTGCTGTTATGGGGGTGGCGGCTGTAGCTGGGGTGGTCACAGAAGTGTCCACCACCACCAGGGAGCTCCCATCGGAGGAGGTATCAGAGTCTGTGTTGTCCCCTCTAGTCTCCGCAGTGGTGCTCCCCTCACCCTCTGTCCAAGTGGTGCCCTCAGCGTCGGTGGACTCTGCCTCCAGGGTCCTGTGGGATGTAGCTCCCTCTGTCACTAGTGCCTCTGCTCCTCCGCAAGATGATGCTAATGCACATAAGGACAGGATGACAAAACAAGAAAGGAGGGGAGAGAGACAAAGGATACATTGGGTAAATGACTGCACCAACACCATCGTTGGCGTACACCCTTACACACAGGGAACAGGCCAACGCACTGTGCATTGCACTACCAGTGATATTGCTAGCCACCAAGGCATGAGGAGGAGCACACACTGCAAAGTGCAGCACACCTGAGACCCACGCAGTCCTGACCAGTAGTGGATGCTCAGAGGCTGTGTAGGCAGTATTTCCCCTACAGACCCTTACCCATCAGAGGACCTACGCTGCTTTGTCTGGCCTGGCCCAGGGGCACCCACTGACACACAACCACCACCCGGATACCACCCCTCCAGCCGTGAGCTTCAATGATGGCCACTGTTCTCACCCCTTTGTGGCTGCTGTGATGCCTTCAAGTGCCCATCCAGCTCTGGATAGGCCACCGCCAGTATGCGGGCCATCAGGGGGGTCAGGGTCTGACGGGCACCCCTTCCTCTTTAGGATGCCATCCCCAGCTGGGCATCCGCGTTCTTCTGTCCCCAGCATCTCAGGTCCTCCCACCATTTCCGACAGTGGGTGCTCCGCCTGCCATAGATCCCCAGTGTCTGCACCTTCTTGGCGAGGGCACACCATATCCCCTTCTTTTGATGGGTGCTGTCCTGCAGAGGTAATACAGACAGGAGAAGACCATTAGACAAACAGTCCAGCCAGTAACACAAATGGCCCACCATACCCGTTTACATCACCATTGGCACACACATAGCCCAGAACACAATATGTACCCAGCCAAGGGAACATCCCTCCCCCTTACACAATGCCTTCACACACAACTCCATGCATTCATGCCACATGCATCGTGCCCACAGTGTACTCACCTGTTGGTCGGGAGGCCCATACAGCAGTCCATACTGGGGTAGGACCCTATCCACCAGTCTCTCAGATTCCTCTGAAGTGAAGGCTGTGGCCCTTTCCCCGGCCACACAGGCCATGGTGGGTTCCAGAGACAGGTCACAGCAGCACATGCAGTGTAGGTCCTCTCCTATGGAAGGTCAGGAAACATGTGAGGAACATGATAGAAAATGGCAGTCACGTCCGCGGTGGTGCATACCGTCACCAGCGGTGTAGATCCCCATTGGCCACTGTACCCCATAGGGCCCAATTATAACCAATGAGGAGTTGCACGGCGGTTCCCGACCGCCTACCTCCATGGCGCACAACGTCATCGGCATTACCTCACTTCCACCTGTCCCTCCACACAAGACAGGCGAACACCATGTCGGGGGGGGTAGGACTATGGAATAATGCTGCGTCACAGGATAAATAGGTAGATACTTGAAAAATTACACTGTCCCATAACATGTTTACATATTGTGGACTAGTGTTGTGGCTCCATTGCTCAGTTTGTGACAGCCTCCTCACTCTTTTGTCACTTAGATACCCACAGCTGCAGATGAATAAGAGATGGAGACATACTCCCGCATACAGACCCCTGGTGGACTTGGCTACACTGGAGGACAGGAACATTATCCTCACCTTTAAACTGGACAGGGCCACAATCACAGAGCTATGTGCCCAATTGGAGCGTGACCTGATATCAGCTATCCATCAGCCCACTGGGATCCGCCCTCTTCTGCAAGTGCTATCAGTTCTCCATTTCCTGGCAACTGGTTCTTTCCAAGTGACAGTGGGCTTGGCAGCAGAAATGTCACAGCCAATGTTCTCAATAGTGCTGACAAGAGTGTTGTCTGCCCTGGTGAAACACATGTGCAGCTACATTGCATTCCCCCAGGTTGAGGGTTTGGCCACTGTGAAGGCAGGGTGTTATGCAATGGGAAATACCCCCGATATAATAGGTGCGATTGACGGAACACATGTTGTGTTTATCCCCCCCCCACAATGAACAGGTGTTCAGGAATCCCATGAATGTGCAGATGGTGTGCTTGGCAGATCAGTACATCTCCCATGTCTATGCTAAGTATCCTGGGTCGGTGCATGATGCCTTTGTCCTAAGGAATAGCAGTATCCCAAATGTGATGGCCCAAATACAGAGGCCGAGGGTGTGGCTAATAGGTGAGCCTTGGTTCCCACCCAGTATATGTTGGTGTATGCCTATGGTGTTGGCCATATAGGATAGTGTGTGGCTAAATGTTGTTCCTCAATATTTGCAGGTGACTCTGGGTACCCAAACCTGTCATGGCTGCTGACCCCTGTGAGGAATGCCAGGACAAGGGCAGAAGAACATTATAATGAGGCACATGGGCGAAAGAGAAGGATCATTAAAAGGACCTTTGGCCTCCTGAAGGCCAGGTTCTGGTGCCTCCATCTGACAGGTCAATCCCTGTGCTACTTACCCAAGAAAGTCTGCCAGATAGTCATGGCATGCTGCATGTTGCAGAACCCGGCCCTCAGACGCCATGTACCTTTTCTTCAGGAGCAGAAGTCTGGAGATGCCCCTGTGGCAGCAGTGGACCCTGTGGACAGTGAGGTTGAGGAGGCAGAGGATGAGGATGTGGACAACAGAACATATGTGATCCATCAGTACTTCCAATGACACATAGGTGAGACACTGCAACTTTACATTTCAATGACTTTGGTTGTATTCTGTGTGGCATTGGCATGCTGATATTTCCCACTTCAATGCCCACTTACTGCTACCTCTGTCTATTCGTTTTGCAGATGTTGGTGATTTGACAAATATCCCTGGTGTGATTACAACAGCCAGCTACAGGTAATTGATTCTATGCTCATTCCATGTACAATTAATTTACAATGGTTGTACCTGTTTCAATCAATACATATTTAACATACATGACATTCTCGAAATTGATTTCTATCAAAGGGTGTTTCTTGTAGTACTAATATGTAGTGGAGGAAGTGCAATGGGATGGGGTGATGATGGAGGAAAGTCCAGGGTATTGTTCCAGTCTGTTTGTAGCACAGGTGCAGTGTCCAAGGGGACATAAGAAGGGGAGCAATGGCAGTTCAAGGTGGACAGGGTGACTGAGTGGGACACAAGGGGGGCAATCAGGAGAGTCTCATTTCCTGGTGGGGGTCTTGGCAAGTGTCTCTGGCTTCTGTCTGGATCACAGGAAACGTTTGCAGGGTGGTTTACCTTCTTTCAGGGGGAGGGGTGCTGCTGGCCTATGGGTCCTGTGGCTGGGCATTTTGGCCCCTCGAGGCAGCAGAAGTGGAAGGCTGTTCAGATGACTGCCTAGTGGCAGGGGCCCGCTGGTGTGACACTGCCTCCCTCATAATTTTGGCCATGTCTGCCAACACCCCTGCTATGGAGATCAGGGTGTTGTTGATGGCCTGCAAATCCTCCCTGATCCACTGATACTGTCCCTCCTGCAGCCGCCTGTTCTCCTGCATGTTGTCTAGGATCTGGCCCATCATGTCCTGGGAATGTTGATAGGCTACCAGGATCTCAGAGAGCACCTCCTGGAGAGTCAGTTCCCTGGTCCTGTCCTCCCCGGTGCACAGCAACCCTCCCATATTCCCTGTTGGCCTGTGCCTCTGTCCCCTGAATGGTGTGCCCACTGCCACTGAACCCAGGTCCCTGATTGTCTTGGGGATGAGATGTAGCGTGGGGTCCCTGTAGAAGTAGGCACACTGCTGATTGACATGTCCTGGGGACAGAGGTTTGGATACTCTGGGTGGGGGCTGTGGTATTGGACATATTGTACATCCCTGGCTTCCCCCCTATGGTTGGTGTTGCCCTGCCAGCTTTCACTTATGTATGGTGGGATTGTTAGTTTCCCTATGCTGTGCATGCTTTAGTGATGAGTGTCCATGCAGGGCTGTGAGGGGAGTCGATGCATTGGAACAGCATGCAGGGCTTGGCATTGGAATTAGTGAGATGTGAAGGTGGAGTGTGTGGGATGGAGTGGAGTGATGGGAGTGAGGGTGAGGGTATGTGATGGCATGCAGGTATGGGGGTGATAATTGATGAAGGTTGACTTACCAGAGTCCAGTCCTCCTCTGACTCCGGCCAGGCCCTCAGGATGCAGTTTTGCCAAGACTTGCTCCTCCCATGCTGTGAGTTGTAGGGGTGGGCGTGGGGGGTCCACCACCAGTCCTCTAGATAGCAAGCTGGTGTCTGGCTGCTATGGAACATACCTTCCCCGTAGGTCGTTCCACCTCTTCCTGATGTCGCAACTTGTTCTTGGGTGCTGTCCCACGGAGTTGACCCTGGCCACGATTATCCGCCATAGCTCCATCTTCCTGGCTATTGATATTTGCTACCCCTGTGCTCCAAATAGATTTGGCTCTACACTGACGATTTCCTCCACCATGTCCCTTAACTCCTACTCAGTGAAACGGGGGTGCCTTTGAGGTGCCATGGGTGTTATGTGATGTGTGTTGGTGAGGGTGTGTTTGGTAATGTGTTGGGTTGTGTGAAGTGGGGTGCGTGAGGGATGAATGGGTGTATGTGATGTGTATCTAGTTGTGGCAGTGGTCTTGGTGTCAGTCTCGTGCCAATGATTTGTAATCATAAAGGGTTGTGGGTAATGTGGGTGTGTGTTTTATAGTTGTGTGTGGGTGTGGTGTGTGTATGGTTGTCAGCTGTGTGTTAGCCAATGTGGTGTTGTTTTGTATGTGGGTGTCCATTGTGAGTGCGGCAGTATGTACCGCCAATGGTTTACCGCTGTTGAATGTCCAACCGTGGTGATTCGTGGGTCATAATGTGTTGGGTGTTGTTCGGTTGGTGTAATGGTGTGGGTTTTGATACTGCCAGTTTATCACTGACCTTTGGTCTAGCGGATTTGTGTATATGGCTGTATTATGTTTGATTGGTGTGTGTGTGTCATAATATGGTGAATGGATATCCGCTGCCGTGGCAGTAAGTTGGCGACCATCAGCATGGCGGTAAGCAAGAGTTACCACCAGGGTCATATTGAGGGCCTGTATGTCCCCCCACATGCAAAAATTCATCAGCGGTAAGGAAGACCTATTTAGGGGTTCAAGTGAGAGCATAAAGAGAATAGACTTTGCAAATCTGGTGAACACCAGCAAAGTCACAACTTTTGAGGTATTACGTATCCTTTTTATTGTTTTTCTCACATGTATCTGCAATTCCATACTTACACCTAAATGAAGCAGAAGTACTGCACAGTTTGCACCAGTCAGAGTCAACACCAGGAGAACGTCACCCACGCCCTCGTCATCAGGTGCCTAAATTACAGCAATTCACTCTGTGTTGGCAGTTGGCATCTCCACTTAGCCCCTCAAACGACTCTAGACCATACATAACGCAGCAGCTAGATGCGCCCTCCATCTCCCCAAACAGGCCCACATCACCCCCACCTCGGAAACCTCCACTGACTCCTAATCTGAAAGAGATTCCAGTTCAAGGTCCTCATGCATGCCTACAAGACCTTACACGACCAAGACCAGCCTACATCAACCACCAACTGAACTTCCACCAACCCCACCAGACACTCACGCACCTCCTCACTAGCCTTCCCTCACCCAACTCAAATCCACCACAGACACATGATTGGCCACTCCTTCTCCTGCATCGCCACCAAGAGCTGGAACGACCTGCCCCTCCACATTCAAACAGCACCCTCCCGAATGGACTTCAGAAAGAACTTCGAGACCTGGCTTTTCGATGGAGACCTCGCACCCCAGCACTCAGATACCACTGGGGTGATAGTGCTACACCCTACAAATACTGGTTGATTGATTGACGAGTAGGGCCCAGATTTACAAAGCTTTTGTGTTGTCATTGATTTACACAATGCGGTGCAAGGCAGCTCAAGTGCTTCACTGAGATTTACGAAGCCACACAAAGCCACCTTATGCTGCACTGCATGACTTAATAAATGTGGAGTAACATAAGGAAGCACACGTCATTGTCTTGTGTTACTCTGCACTGGGAAGGTGTCTATGGGTGGAGTATGGTCGTGCCATGCTTCCACCCATGGATTTTGGTGCGTTCCCAGATTTACTAAGACTAGTAAACCTGTGGATGTTTCAAAATGCTGTCCAGGTGACACATAACGAGGAAAAGTATGTTTATATTTCCTCATTTTCTCCTCTCTCTACATGTGCTGAATTGTATAGCACACAGAAACAGGAAAAAGCCTCAGAGGTTTGTTTTTGCAGTAAGGTCTTGAAGGTTTCCCTTCCTGCACAAAACAATCCTGACTGTAAGGCAGACAACCAAACGCAGTCGACTCTGCATCTTGGCTCAAGGGTGTCTTCACTGACACTACGCTTCACTCAATGCACCAGTGCAGAGCGAGGGCAGGAGTGTGCCATTTTTTACTAGATATGGCACATACCTGCTCTCTCCCTGTCACTCAGTGCAACACAGCAAGTCGTCTTGATTCTGTGCTTTGTGTGACTTGTTAATAAATATGCCCCAGGTATGAGTGTATGAATGATAAGACTTCATGAAATTTTCATCACACTCCTCAAATTTTACAGTGCGTGTGGGGAAGATTAGCTTTTTCGTAGAAAATTATTTGCCTTGAAATAAAAAGAGACGACAAACATGTTTTAAATTTTCTCTATTTTTCACTCTCTAAGCATAAGGGTTAGGAAATTAGAAATTAAACATAACATGTCTTGTTTGATTTCATTCACAAATGGTGATTCAAATCTTGAAATTGTCACTTCCCCACACTTGTTTCACAGCAAATGGGACAGTCAGGTGTAAGTTAAAAAATGTAGGGTATTATGTGAAGCACCCAAAATAGTTTAATATTTCACAGTAGTGTGGAATAAAGAGAAATGTTTGGATAGAAAAGATTGCCAAGTAAAAGAGAAAGAATAAAAGGAGATCTCGTATGTTTCACAAATATCCTAACCTTAAAACTACAGAATTCCCACAATGCAGCAATCCACAGTGATATGGTTAGGTGGCATCAATCAATCAAGGAATTTGTAGAGCGCACCACTCACCTGTGAGGGTCTCAAGGCGCTAAGGGGGGGGGCATGAACATATGTTTGAAACGTTAGAGTACCATAATCTTTGAAGAGTATGCCCAAGGACTCTGGGGCATAGTTACAAAGAATTCATGCAATGCAGTGCAGCAAGTAAAATTGCTTTTCTGCACTGTATACTCCTGGCCTCTTAATATACCTCCGGAAAAACGTTTGTGCCCAGAGGTTTTCATTTTTCATTTCTGTTTTTATATTAGTAGAGAAGTAATTTAACTTGGGTAGACATTGCTAATCTGAGTCTATTTTTTTCTGGATGATAAAATATTTCCGTAACCATTAGACCAATATACTTCATTTTGATGTCAAAATATATGTTTTGGGGGTCAAGTAGTATTAAAGAGACAAAATAGCTCCTCAGAGCAAGCTTTCTGCCATTTTCCAAAATGGCGGCTCTATAAGGATGCGTTTTAGCCATTATATTGGTAATTTATTTTAATATTGTTATTGTTTCAGATTTCCCGTTGAATTCAAATTCATAAACATGAGCAAAGCAAGTGGCAGCAGAGGATCTTTACCACCTAACAAAGTGTTGTTAACTACAAAATCTGAGAACACCTTCAACAAAGAAAAATGTGTCATATGCCAAACTAATCCAAAAGAAAACCTAACATCAACAGCGGCTGGAAAGAAGAGAGTTTGAAATGCTGCAGAAATATGGCAAGATGAAGTTCATAAAAGATTGAAACTGATGAGTCAAGAGGATCAAATATTTTATAATTGCAAAAACAAGTGCTGCACGTCATATACAATAGACAAAAATCTTGGAAAAAACTTGTTTAAAAAAGCACAAACCAGTGCATCACAACAGGAAACCGAGTCTTCTGAGAAAGCGAAAACAACCAAAACCAAAGCCCATCCAATGAGAAGATCAATGGCTACCTCTTGTCCACCCCTAAAAACTGATCAGAAAGCAGAGGATCTTCAATGTGTTATCTATGGTTTAATCAGCACAAGGGCCAAAGGGATTGACAAACAATCAAAGTACAGAGTATGTGATTCTCAAAGGGCAAACATGTTTTTATCTGCAGCCAGTTTCTTCCAAGATGAACCTTTCAGCTAAGTAGCTAATCTAAACAGTGTGTTGAGTGTATTTGTAGCAGATTTGTATACCCACCCAAAATGATTGCATGCATACATTTAAAAATATGATGGTACAATGAGTTTCCAGCAACAATGTAATCACTAACCTTCAGTTAAGTTTTCACTCTTTGAAAAAGGAAATTATGTTTTAAAGCCACTTTTGAGTTCTGGCTATTGGATCACACTCAGTGAGATCAGAGAACTAACGGTCAACACTGATGAAACTGTATTGATCGCTAATAATGAAATTAAGATTTTTCTTGTGAGAATGTACAATGAAGGAATTTGTTTTTGTCCATCTAACAAAAAGAATAAGCCACTTATGGTGTTCTCAGATGATTTTACTCCTGAAGTTCTTGCTGCCAAAATAAGATCACAGGATACAGTAAAATCAGCAGGATCCATTTTAAGAAACTTCCTGAAAGATTTAGATTTTGGACCTAACGCCACATTTTGTGATGCCCCAGAGCTCCGCAAATCATTGGAGTCAACAAGAATGAGTGAAGTTGGTTTAATATTTTTTACATAATTGTAAAATATCAGCAAAACACAACTGTTGCAAACTAAAGTTCTTGAGTTTGGAACAGAAGACAACATTGATGATGGCTTTGAAAACATAAGCAAAGAAGTGGAAGACAATCCCATGAGCCAACAGGCTTATGCTGTGCAAATGTACTATCTCTTCCAAATCATGTTTTATGAATTACAGCATGACAAAAAGAAAACTCCGCTGCACATGATGACTGCCCACACAATCTATGACAAGTGCAAAAGCAAAGAGCTAATGATTAGGATCGGGTATCAACAAGATATAATTACATAGTATGGAGCAGGAACTTGTTAGCAGCTCATGCTGTAAAATGCTTGTGAATCCCACAGCACAACACTTCGAAGTCACTTTACCAGGAAAGAATTTACAATTGCTGCTCTTCATAATTTTGATTTTAAAGACAGCTCTTCTTTGTCTGGAACATCCAGCCCATGTGATACTGCCATGGTGCTATTTCAAGACTGTACCAATGAAGTAGCTGCTGAAATACAAGCTGTGACAACTGGAGGCATAAACAAACCAAGCTACAAATGTATAACCAAGCTGGCTTGCCAATGTGTGAAAAATCACTACAAGCCACCAACACGTCCCAGCCTACCAGAAAGTTTCAAAGTGGCTGAGAACATGGATATTCTTCTACCCGATGCTGCGGTCCACAAATCTGATTTAACTGAATTCATCATATTGCTTATTCGGTGCAGACTCACGGATGAAGAAAAGCCAGTTCTTCTGTGGGTTGGAATTCATGCTCTGATCTTCCAGAATACCGTCCCCCTGAAGAAGGTTGGGTTTTTACCAGTAATGCCATGTCCAGTCAAAAACACTACTCAACAGTATAATACATTTCTGAAATGTGGTGCTCAGCTTGAAGACCTGCCTATCCTGCCAATATTCTGTGATGAAGGTGTTTTTCTTGTTGTAGCTGAAATTTTTATGAGCAATCCAGTATAATTTAATGATCTTTATCCAATGATCTGTGCTTGCACATAACATAAGTTATGTTGCGGTGTGCACAAAGTTATCTCAGTGGATGTGGCATAGACAATGAACTTATTGAGGCTGAAATCTTAATCTTTGGAAACAAAAAAGCCCAGTCAGTACTGAGCGGAATTCATTATGTTGGTTTTTGAAAAGGTATGCTCATCATATCTGAGGCTATAAAAACATTGCAATTGAATGCTTTATGGAACAAAAGTGACAAATTAGGTTTTGCATCTTATCTCAGAAGTGAACAAAGGCCAGGGTGCACCTCACTGAAAAGACATAATAGAAAGCCCGGTATTGTTCAATACACTCAGTTCAAAATCAAAACTAAGGGGCATATTTAAGAAAAGCGGTGCTGCACACAGTGCAGGGCCACTTTTCTTGTGACCCTTAGTGCCCCCCTATCACCACCTTGTGTTTGCCATATTAAAAATATAGCGCACGATGGTGGTAGTTAGGGGACTAGCGTCAAAATTGACGCTACTCTGGCTCTTTGCAGGATTAGGCTAAAAAATGTTGACGCTAATCCTGCAAAGCACCCAGAGGTCCATTGTAAGCAATGAAAACCTCCCTTTAACGCCTGCTCTGAGCAGGCGTTAAAAGTGCCAAAACAAATGGAGAAAGGAAATTTCTAAGATTTCTTTGCACCATTGATTTGGCCCCCCTAATGGGAGAATGCCCCCTGGGAGAATGCATGCATTGCACCACTTTGTAAATATAGCACAAGGTTTTTGCCTTCTAATGCCACATCAGCATCAAAATATGACACTAATGTGGCATTGGAATGGCACTAGGGGTTCTTAAATATTCCCTCAAGTTCGTAGAGTTTGTCAAAGAATGTGAAGTAAAATCTGAACTTTGCAAGTACTGGGGAAATGTTTTTCACCTGATAGCTCTATTGAACAACTTGGTACATTCTGATCGGGAAGGTGATTGGGAGTTGCATGTGAAGACTGTGGTCACTGATTACTGTGTTTTGAAAATCTGATTCCAAAAACTACCTGAGATATGGGTCCTGGTATTTGGAAAGAGTGAAGAAGCTAGAGGTGGAAAAACCATACCTCCACAGAAAATTCATCCAAAGACATTTTTGGGAAAAAGACAGAGAGGGAAGATTCAATGCTGTGGCTCCATATATGGAACTGGAACAGATGATCCAGCGTTCACAGAAAAGCTCCAAGTGAACAGTTAGCCAGACACATAAAAGTGAATATGTTGCTCAATGTCAGCTAGTTTCCATGAAATTCTTTATATTTGCAATGTTTTCAGAGAGATGGCAAATTCAATCCTAATGGACCATTGTGTAACTGTTCCTCAGCACGTGGGAAAGTCAGTGTAACATTTTAATAAACATGTTGACAGCCTTCTTCATTTCATGCAGCATCAAGGAAACCCCTTTGAAATGACTGAGCCTGTGCAACTACACACCTTAATGACCAAACAATATGTGGATAACGATATAAAGACATGCCCACTAGATGCCCTGGAACATAGATTGGAACAATATGTAGAACTGACGCAGAAGATTTATATTGAAAGAGAAAAGCTGTTTGACATAATCCCTAAAGCTAAACTTTCACGCTTTATTTGCCACAGTAAGAGCTTCATCCAATCAGTCACTTCAAAACAGGTTACAAAAAAATTACTTTTGCAAGCACAAAGAAAGATAGATGTAGCAAAAGAAAGGGGTGAATTTATCAAGGATATTCAATCACATGATCTTCGTCCAACAAACACATTATTAGGTGGAGATGCTGCAACCAAACCACTGAAGCACAAACTCATAAAAGAGGTTGAAAACAAACTTTCACATGAAGAATTTCAATTTGAAAAGATGTGATCATTGAAAAATGTTGTTGTTGTGGACTATATGTTAAAATTGCGAATGGTCAAAATTTCATCCATGCAAATCTACAGAGAGGTCATTCAGACTGTTCTGCAGATACCAAAGGCAGTGTGCACCTTGCAAGAACTGCACATTGTCTTTGTCAGTTATCTTGAACTATCTGTCAAAGAATTGAGAGAACCAGAGGAATGTCTACAAGTGGAAAAATTGACCTTGCTTGCTTCAAAACCTCAACACTTATACCTGTGCAACTTTATAAATTCTGGTCATGAGCATCAAACAAGATGAACTTGGA
This sequence comes from Pleurodeles waltl, assembly GCF_031143425.1. Lineage (NCBI taxonomy): Eukaryota > Metazoa > Chordata > Amphibia > Caudata > Salamandridae > Pleurodeles > Pleurodeles waltl. Next base: position 952,385,622 of record NC_090439.1, read on the forward strand.
GATGTTAACTCACCAAAACATTGCTGATGCTTCAGTGAACACTGAATGTCCAATTATTACAAGTGGAATGATTGTCAATGATGAGGAGTTGCTGCCTTCAGAGCTATATTCAAAATGTACGGACCATATTTTTAAAGAACTTAACAGCAAATTGGAGGAAGCTGACCTTTGTGTTGTGCCAAATGCTGAGTGGGCTGTTCAAAATGGTTCCAATCAAGTCATTGTACTATCAAATGACACAGTTGTTATTATTGTGTACTTAGATTTGTTGCAATGTTCATAAATCATGGATTGTCAGAGTTAAAGGAGAAAAGACACTTAGGCCCTCATTATGACATTGGCGGTAAATCCCGCTTACCGCCACACTGACAGCCGCCAACATACCATCGTGGTGGCGGATATCCGTTCACCATATTATGACACACACACACCTATCAAACAGAATACTGCCACATACACAAATCCGCCAGACCAAAGGTCAGTGATAAAGTGGCGATACCAACACCCATACCGTTGCGCCAACAAAACAACGGCCACCACATTATGACCCACAAATCACCACGGCGGACATTCAACAGCGGTAAACCATTGGCGGTACATACCGCCGCGCTCAGAATGGACACCCACATACAAAACAACACTACATTGGCCAATACCAAAAACACACACCTGAAACCCATACACACACCACACCCACACACCCACACCACTATAAAACACACCCCCACAATCCCCACAATCCCTTGTGAACACCAATTGCACCAAGTAGACTAAGAAGAAGAGCACAGAGACAACTACACACACACACACACACACACACCACTCACGCCCATATATCCCTCACGCACTCCACATCACACAACCCACCACATTCCTCAACACAATCTCACCAACACACACCAAACAACACCCATGGCACGACAAAGGCACCCCCGTTTCACTGAGGAGGAGTTAACGGTCATAGTGGAGGACATTATCAAGGTAAAGCCACAGCTGTTTGGAGCACAGGTACAGCAGATTTCCATTGCAAGGAAGATGGAGCTATGGTGGAGAATTGTGGACAGGGTGAACGCCGTGGGACAGCATCCAAGAACAAGGGACGCCATCAGAAAGGGGTGGAATGACCTACGGGGGAAGGTACGTTCCGTAGCAGCAAGGCACCAGCTCACCATACAGAGGACTGGCGGTGGACTCTCACCTCCTCCCCAAAGCTCACAGCATGGGAGGAGCATGTACTGGCAATACTGCATCATGAGGGACTCGCTGGAGTAGCCAGAGGACTGAATACTGGTAAGTCAACATTTACTACCTATCACCCCCATAGCTGCATGCCATCTTACACCCTCACCCTCACTCCCATCACTCCACTCCATCCCACACACTACACCTACACATATGACCTCTGACACTGCTCCCGCAGGCAGGTCGCTTCCCTCCTCCCTGTTAGCCCTGGTACTCCTTGACACTCACCTGTGTTAAGGTATACTTCCTTTTCTCCCCTCGCCGCCATTGCCGCTGCATCCCCGCGGCCCTGCCCCCCTCCCTCCACCTAGTCTCCCCAGTCTGTTTTTCACCTTCTAGTTTTTGCCGCCTCTCAGCCTGCTCTTCCGCCCCCGTTCCCTCATTGGCTCAACCCTCCCTCCTCCCAGCTGCCACTCCTTCCCACCTCCCCTCTTATGGTGGCCGCAGCGCGGACGCGCCGCTGGTGCATCGAAGGCGCTCCAAAGGCAAGCCTGTCTGCGCCCATCTGCGCCCGTCTACCCCAAGACCGCGCCAGCCAAGACCGCGCCCAGCGCCAGACCCCCTGGCACCCCAGACAACTCTACTCCCCCCTCACCCTCCACTCACTCAACCCAGGCCCTCACCCCACCTGCACCCTTTCCAGCCCCACACACACTCATGGCCCCTTCACCTGCTACACCTGTCATTTCTCCTGCTCCACATCCCTCACACCACACACCAACCACTGAAACCCCCCCAACAACAAACACAACACCCCCAATGCAATACACACCGGCTCTGCCCCCCACCAACTAGCCCCACCACACACCACCTCACATCCAGAACACACCCCACAACAACACCTTCATGCACCACACCAACACCACCCACCAGAACCACTTCAACTGCCTGCTCCTCAATACCCGCTCCCTTCACAAACATGCCATAGAACTATGGTATCTCATCACATCACACTCACCTAACATTGTCTTCCTCACGGAATCCTGGACTAACCCCTCCTCAGAACCCGACATAGCCATTTCCACCCCCAAGGGATACAAACTCCAACGCAAAGACAGCCTTAACAAGCCAGGTGGGGGCATCGCCATCCTACACAAAAACACCATTAAAGTCACCACCAACTCCCAAGACACTATTGACAGCACAGAACACGTGCACTTCCTAATCCACATTAACAACAACTCCACCCTCAGAGGTACACTAATCTACTGACCACCAGGACCACGCCCCGCTTCTACGACACCATCGCCGACACCATCAGCTTGCACGCCCTAACCTCCACAGACTACATCCTCCTCGGTGATTTCAACTTTCACTTGGAGAACCTCCAAGACCACAACTCCACCTCCCTCATAGACAACCTTACCAACCTTGGACTCAACCAACTGGTCACTGCACCCACCCACTAAGCAGGACACACGCTCGATGCAATTTTCACATCTAGTCAGCACATATCCAACACCCACACCACCGAACTCCACTGGACCGACTACCACTGCGTCCACTTCTCCTCAACACACCATGCCCTACCGCATGTGGGACAAGATCCCCACAGAAGACCTGAACTCCCAACTGGTTCACAACCTCCCCCCCACACCAACGACCCCAACACAGGAGCACACAACCTCTCTAAATGGATCACTACCTGCGCAGACACACTAACCCCCCTCAGAAAACACATCACCAGCCGCAACATCAAGAATGCCCCAAGGTTCACCTCCGAACTCCAAGACTCCAATTGCAAATGCCATCAAGCGGAGAAAATATGGCGACAAGATTCCTCTACAACCAACTTATCCACCCTCAAAACTTCCATTCGCACCCATCACCAACTCATACGCACCAGCAAAAGAGATCACTACAAGACACACCTTGACAACAACTCCAAAAACAGCAAAGAACTCTTCACCATCATTAAAGAGCTAGCCAAACCCAAAACCAGCAAATTAGACCCCACACACACACAGCCCCTATGTGACGCCCTCTCCAACCACTTCCACCACAAAATCCTGGACATCCACAACAGCTTCATACCACACACACCCACCTCACACAACCCTCACTCATCCAATTCAACCCCCACTCATGAATCCCCACAACACTCACCACCTGGCCCCTACCACACATGAACAAACCAAAAAAAACATGAATTCCATCCACCCCAGATCCCCCTCCGACCCCTGTCCTCATCGCATCTACAAAAAAGCCAGCCCAACCATCGCCCACATACTCCGCTACATAATCAACTCCTCTTTTGACTCCGCCACCTACCCAGACCCCTGGAAGCACGCAGAAATCACTGCTCTCCTAAAAAAAAACAAAGCCGACCCGGAGGTCCTCTCCAACTATCGCCCCATCTCCCTCCTCCCTTTCCCCGCCAAGGTCACCGAGAAACTAGTTAACGCCCGCCTATCCCACTTTCTCGAGGAAAACAACACTTTTGACCCCTCACAATCCGGGTTCCGCAAGAACCACAGCACGGAAACCACCCTCATCGCATGTACTGACAACATCAGAACCAGAGTCGACAAAGGCGAGACCGTTGCACTCATCCTCCTAGTCCTCTTCGCAACCTTTGACACGGTCTGTCACCACACACTCCGCACACGCCTCCACAACACGGGAATTCGCCACAAAGCCTTTGACTGGCTCACCTCCTTCCTCACCGACCGGACACAAAAAGTCTACCTTCCACCTTTCCACTCCACCGCTACCAAAATCATCTGCGGAGTCCCCCAAGGGTCCTCCCTCAGCACCACACTTTTCAACATATACATGATCCCCCTAGCCAACATCCTCCGACCACACGGAATCACTATCCTCTCCTATGCAGATGACACCCAACTCATCCTCTCCCTCACCCGCAACCCCACCACTGCCAAAACCAACCTACACGCTGCTCTCCTCGACACCACCAACTGGATGACAACTAACCACTTCAAGCTTAACTCCAACAAAATTGAAATCATCATCTTCGGCCCCAACAAAACCATATGGGACGACTCTTGGTGGCCTACCACCCTAGGCCCCGCACCCACCCCCACAAACTATGCACGCAACCTCGGCATCATCCTGGAACCCTACCTCTCCATGACTCAGCAAATCAATGCACTAACCTCCTCCTGCTTCCACACACTCCGCACACTGAAAAAATCCTTCAAATGGATTCCCCCAGAGACCAGGAAGACAGTCACCCGTGCACTCATCAGCAGCAGACTAGACTACGGCAACGACCTCTATGCCGGCACCACACTCAAATGCAAACTCCAGAGAATCCAGAACATAGCCGCACGCCTCGTCCTTGGCCTCCCTGCCACAAACGAATCTCACCGCACCTCAAATCCCTTCACTGGCTCCCTATAGACAAGAGAATCACTTTCAAGATCCTCATCCGCGCACACAAATCCCTCCACAACACCGGCCCAACCTACCTCAACGAAAGAGTGAACTTCCACACTCCCACCCGCAACCTCCGATCAGCCGACCTCGAACTGGCTACAGTCCCCCGCATCCGACGAACCATCACAGGAGGCAGGGCCTTCTCTTACCTCGCCCCCATAACCTGGAACTCCCTCCCTCAGCAAAACCAAAGACCTCCTGCTCTTCAGAAAAAACCTCAAGACATGGCTGTTCGAAGAGTAACCCCCCGCCACCCCCCACAAGCGCCTTGAGACCCTCACGGGTGAGTAGCGCGCTCAATAATTTTTTTTGATTGATTGATTGATGACTAATCCCAATGCCAAGCCCTACATGCCATACCAATGCATGGACACCCGTCCGAGCCCTGCATGGGCACCCATCACCAAAGCATGCACAGCATATGGAAACAAACATACCCACAATACATCACCATACACAAGCAAAAGCTGGCAGGGCAACACCAACGATAGAGGGGAAGCCAGGGATGTACAGATGTGCACATGAATCATAATACATCATTTTCATCCCCACAGGCACCCCAGCCAATGTCAGGGGAGAGGAGGTGCACCACTATCCAGTCCCCCATCAGAAGATGCCCAAAGTGATTTTTTTTGTTTTAAATGTATTTTTATTGTTTTGTTTCATACTTACAGAACTTTGATTACGTTACCTTTCACCCCCTCCCCCTCAGCTGTCCGGGTGGAATTCCCGTGCTCCTTTTATCTGGGCGCTGTGACCTTGGTTTTTGCTGTCGATTGTTTATTGTCCGGCATATGGCAAGCCTGCTTGCTTGTCCGTGTTAATGTTTTCAGTAGAGTCTGATTCCTCTGTTGAGATGTCCTGGTCCTGAGGGTTGTCTATTGGGTGTTTCATGCGATCTATCAGATTGTCCCATTGCTGTGCCCTCTCTGCGTTTCCCGCTCCTTTTGTCAGCTCCATGCGTAACGCCTCGCCTTCTGCTTCAGCCCATTTAATCAAAGTGTCCTTCCACATTTGGGCCCTCGGTCCTTTGGGATCCTTCCAGTGCATTGTGATTTCTCTTTTTCCTAAGATTAACGCTAGATCTATGAATTTGTTCTTCATTTTTTTTTTGTGGGGTCTGGGAAAGTTTCCTAGTAGAGTTACTGCTGGGGTTCTCGCCAGTTTCCTTCCTGTAATCCTTTCGGTTTCTTTCATTACCTCTTCCCAGTAGTTTGTTAGTTCTCTATAAGTCCATAGCATGTGTAGTAAGTCTGCCCCTAGTTCTGTGCATCTAGGACAAGCGCTGCTTGCGTTTTTGTACATTGATGTTAGCTTGGCTGGGCTCAGGTATGCTCTATGGTATATGTAGATGTTGATCAATTTAAACCGGGCATTCCTAGACACTTTGTAGACTTGGGCTGTGATATAACTCCACTGTTCATCATCTTTGTGTTCCCCAATATCTGCTTGTCATTGGGTTTTTAGAGTTTCTAGAGAGGTCAGTGCTTCTGTTTGCAGTGTTTTGTATATTGTGGATATTGTCTTTCTGTCTCCCCCTATTGTGCAAATGGCGTGGCTTCCTGTGTGTGTGGGTGGTTCCCTTAGTCCCTGTTTCCAGTGTCGCTGTATCAGAGCTATTAGGGATTTATGTGTAAGGAACATTCCGGACGGGACCCCGCAGTGTGTCATCATGTCTGTGTATGTCATGAGCTCTCCATTCCTGTATAGGTCCCCTATCGTGGTTATTCCGTGCATCTCTAATTTCTGGATCCCTGCTATAGAGCTGTTTCCGGGGAGTAAAGTCAGGAATCTTAGGGGAAATTTCGGTGTATATGGGGACTTGACTCGCGCCCGCTGCAGGCTACGCTTCCAGCATGTGCTTATAAATTGATATTCCAATGATTTTGTCACCTTCCTACCCCCTGGAGCTAATAGTATCTCCGCGAGAGCCGCCGCTTTTGCCTCTTTCCCTGGGCTTTCAGCTTCCAGCATTATTACAGTGTGCCATTCCTTTGCCAGCCACTGGAGCTGTCCCGCCAGATAGTATAGTTCCATATCGGGAGCTGCTAATCCGCCTTCTGCGGTGGGCCCTTGCAGTTTATGTAGGGCCAGTCTGTGGCGTCCCGCCCCCCCATATGAAGCTGGTGATGACGGAATTGATTTCCCCAAAGGTCGCTCTGGGTATCAGCACCTGCAAAGTCGTGAAGCCATATAACATTCTGGGTAGTGCCACCATTTTTGTCAAGGCCACTCGGCCGGTCACTGAGAGGGGCAATGTTTTCCAGAACTGGGTGGCTGATTTTAATGCCCGAACTGCTTGGTTTACATTTCCTTCTAGGAGATCTCCCAGTTCATGATATATTTGTACGCCTAGATATTTAAACCTTGTCGGATACCATCCCAAGTTTTGGACGGTTATGACCTAGGGGGACCCTTTCTGCAACGGGAAGAGGTGGGATTTCTGCCAGTTAATATGGAGTCCCGACACGCTCCCGAACCAGTCCAGTAGGGACATAACCCTGGGAAGATCCTTGCTTGGGTCCTTTATAAATAGTATCATATCGTCGACGTATAATGCAATCTGGTGCTGTCTTTCCCCTATAGTTATTCCCTCATAGTGTTCCTCTGTCCTAGCCATCAAGGCCAATGGTTCCACTGCAATGGCGAACAGTAGTGGAGATAACGAGCAACCTTGCCTGGTGCCCCCCCTATTTCATATGAGTTCGAAATTGTATGTCCCCTGCGAACTCTTGCTGTGGGTGTGGTGTATAACAGTCTAGACCACCTCAGAATCCTGGTCCCAAACCCATCTTGTTCATTATTATTTGTAGATAGTCCCATCGTAGGCTATCAAATGCTTTCTCAATGTCCACCACTAGTACCACTGCGTTGGTGAGGCTTGGCGAGCCTGATTGCATTATTCCTATCAGTCTTCTAATGTTTGTGGCTGTATTGCGATTTGGTATGAAGCCTGTTTGGTCGGGGTGGATTAATGTTTCCATATGGGGCATCAGTCTGGTGGCTAGGATGCGGCTTAATATTTTATAGTCCATATTCAACATTGATAATGGACGGTATGATCTTACGTCTGTGGACGGACGATCTTGTTTTGGCAATGGGACCACGATAGCCCCATTGGTAGATCTGGGCAGGCTATATGTCACTGATCCGTGGTGCTAGCAGGTCCACGTACTCTTTAAAGAATTCTGCCGGTAACCCATCTGCTCCTAGTACTTTTCCTCTGGCCATTGCTTCAACCGCCACTGTCATCTCCCGCGGGGTCACCACCTCCCCCAACAGTTGCTGGTCCTCTGCTGCTAAGGTCTGAAACTGGATATTGTCCAGGCTTCTCAGTCGGTCTGGTTCTAGGGGTTCCGAGGGGGAGGCATAAAGTGCCGCGTAATATTTGGCGAAGCTGGCATTAATCTCTCCCTGACCGTATAATTTTCTGCCCTCCGCTGTCTCTGTTTCCATCACCAGGGATTGCTGCCTCGGTGGCGTCGCCAGCCAAGCCAACAGTGCTCCTGCTTTGTCCCCCTCTCTGTGTTGTCTACCTATTTATTTCCTGTAATCAAATCGCCTGAGCTTTTCTAGTGCACTGGTTATCTTATACTTGGTATCTGATATTTTGGGTGCCAGGGCTGGATTGTCCGGTCTGTTTCGTTCCAGAGTTCTCAGTGCTTTCTCATGCTTGTCAATTTCCCCCTCTATTATCTGTCGAACTCCCTGTGTTTCTGCTATACAGTGTCCCCTTATTGTCACCTTGAACGCTTCCCATTCTTGCATTCGTGAGGAGGTCGAGCCTGCGTTATGTGTGAAAAACTCCTTGATTGCTTCTCTGATGTCCTGTCGGTGGGCGCTGTCCTCCAGTGACTCAACGTTCATTCACCAGTCCGGGATAGGGGGCGGTCTCTCCGCCAGTCTAGGGTAAGTAGCAGCGGGTTGTGATCCGATACTGTGCGGCATAAATATTCTGCATTGCGTGCAGTGCTATTCACATCCGGGAGGTTAAAATTGCGGCCAGTCGGACGTGCAAGTCATGCATAGGCGAGTAGAACAAGTAGTCCCTTTCCCGTGGGTGGAGATGCCTCTACGTGTCAATCAGTCCCCAGTTCTTCTGCCAGTCTGTGAAGTTCTTGGCTGTCCCGTGTATAGGGGAGGCCTCTAGTGGCGGATGAGATCTGTCTAAGATCGTGTCTGACACACAATTGAAATCCCCCCCTACCACTGTTGTCTGAGTCAAGTGGGGACCCCACGCGCGAGACAGCGCCTGTAGGAAGGTGCTCTGGTCCTGGTTGGGGGCATAGATACCTGCTAGAGTGATGTCCCTACCCCCCAGTCGGCCCTTTACCAGCACGTAGCGCCCTTCTCTATCTATTACCGTGTCTATTTTTTGGAAGGGAGTCCCCGGGCGTATCCATATCAGAACTCCTCGCGCATATGCCGAATATTCTGTGGCATATATCTGACCCCTCCATCTTTTGGACAGAGCTGCTACTTCTTTCCCTATCAGATGGGTCTCCTGTAGGATTGCTATTTGCACCCCTAGTTTTTTAAGTTGATTATATACCCTGTATCGTTTGTGACAGTGCCTTGGAGCTTTTGTCAGTTGATTCCCCCATGGAGGTGTATTCCCCCTATTTGAAGCCCCTCAACTGTTAACTTAACAACGTTTTTGTAAACCAAACTCCCCTAGGACCGGTGTGAGAACTTTCCCCGTCCAAACTGTCCCCAACTTGCAGACCATTGTGTATATGTTTAGAGGGGGCCGTGTGCCAGGCCCTTAGGCCCGACCTGTTGCTTATGTGTAACATTCCATTTATCTTCTCCCTAGTGTTCCTGCCCCCCGGTCAAGTCCACCCGTTGCTTCTCTCGTCGTCGGAAGGGTCTTTCTTTTTTCCTGCTCGCTCCTTCTCTGGGTCGCTGCTCTGTCGGGCCTTGCTCCTCCAACCATTCACACGCCCGCTGTGGCGTTGTGAAAAAAAGTGTGTCATTATTCGTGGTGACCCTTAGTTTGGAAGGGAATAGCATGGCATACTGGATGCCCTTTTCTCTAAGGCATCGTTTAACCTCCAGAAATGTGACTCTTTGCTTCTGAGTGTCTTTAGTGAAGTCCGGGAAGATCATTACTCGCTCTCCACTCAGTTTGATCTCGCCTTTTTTCCGTACTTGTGCCAGGATAAGGTCTCGGTCCTTGAAATGCAAAAGTTTTGCCACAATCGGGCGCGGTCTGGCTCCAGGTGGGGGGGGCCTTGCTGGTACCCTATGGGCTCTTTCTATTGCGAAGTGTTCTGTTAGGCCCTCTGACGCTATTTCCTTACGTATCCATTGCTCAAGGAAGGTTTCCATGTCTGGTGTTTCACATTCTGATTTTTCAGGGATGCCCACCAAAAGTAGGGTGTTCCTTCGTGCCCTGTTTTCAGCATCCTCTGTGCGTGATTCCAATATTTTTACCCTGGCCATCAGAGTGGTTGTAGTATTGGAGAGTGTCTTGCATTCAGGAGATAGTTGTTCTAACGATTTTTCATTGGCCGTTACTCTGTCGGACAATTTCCTGTGATCATCTCTTAACAGCGTCAGGTCTACAGACAGGGTGTCTATTTTAAGTTCCAGGGCCTCTCTAGAGGCTTGAAGTGTCTAGGGTGGTTCCCTCATTGGCCTTACCGCACGTTCCTTCTTTTGTTGAGCTGCTGTCTTCTCCTGGGCCCTCTCGCTTCTTAGGTTTACCCATTTTCAGTGGGTACTATGTCTTAGTTTCACTGTATGAGGGTTCCCGCTTGGGCTGCCTGTGCCTTGGATGTCCTTTATGTTGTGTCCTATGGCAGGGAGAGCTCTGCTTACTTTTTCCCTTTCTGGCAGTGCGTGTTGCAGGTTCCGCGAATCAAGTTGCACAGTGTTGGCAGGCTGGGCATCTGGTCATATTTTCATCGTCCGCTCCTCTGTATTGCCCTTGCCGCTTCCCTCTTGAATGTATTTTTTATTTGCTAATTTCCTTTTCTGGGAAGTGGGCCTTATTACGTTATCTTGGCAACCTACCCCGGTCCTCCCCGGGGCCCGCGCTGTTCCGGCCGGTCTGGCCTTCAGGGTCTGCGGTCCGCAATTTTCCAGGCCCCCCGGGCTCGTCGCTGGGTCCTCTTACTGTCTCTTGGCCACCTGCGTCCAGTCTCCCCTGCTTCTCCTCCGCGCTGGTGGATGGGTCGGTGACTGGTGTCTGAGGTCTTTCCCGTATTCCCGCTGGATTTCTCCCGCGTCACCTCCAGGTCTGGCTCTCCGCCTGGGTTCCCTCCTCCGATCCCCCTTACCGCTCGCCCGAGTCGCTGCTCCGGGGCCGGCGCAGGTTCCAGGCACTTTCTCCGTGCTCCGGTGGCATCTTACTGTGCCGATGTTATGCGGCTCCTCAGTTCTCCTCTATCGTCCGGCCTTCAGTCTCGCACCTTCGCGGGCCGCCATTTTGTCTCATCGCTCCGTGTCTATTTCGAGGCCGCAAAACCATCAAACTACTGTTTTAAGCTTTTTGGTTGCTGTTGCTCAGTGCACCGGGGGTTCCTTTAGGTGCCATATGTTTTCCGAGTTCTTTGTTGGGGCCCAAGTAACAGGATTATTTGTGCGAGGATACGCGTGCTGCTCCATTGGTTTTCAGCCACGCCCCCAGAAAATGCCCCCAGTGATGACAGTAACTCTGGACTTCAGGATCTGGAGGACCTACCTGGCTGAGCAGGGACCACTGGACAGCCGGTCACACAAGCACAATCATAGTCCACCACAGAGCCTCCCCAATCAGGATCCCACACCACAGCACCAACCCAGCGTACCCACACCTCTGTCCCCAGGACACGTCAATCAGCAGTGTGCCCACCTGTACAGAGACCCCAGGCCACACCTCGTCCCCAAGACAATCAGGGACCTTGGGTCAGTGGCAGTGGGCACACCGTTCAGGGGACGGGCACATGGTAACAGAGACACTGGGAGGACGGCTGTGTGCCAGGGGGGGACAAGACCAGGGAACCGACTCTCCAGGAAGCACTCTCCAAGATCCTGGGAGCCTACCAACATTCCCAGAACATGATGGGCCAGATCCTTGACAATGTGCAGAAGAACAGGAGGCTGCAGGAGGGACAGTATCAGAAGATCAGGGAGGACTTGCAGGCCATCAACACCACCCTGATCTCCATAGCAGGGGTGGTGCCAGACATGTCCAACATCATGAAGGAGGCAAAATCACACCAGCGGGCCCCTACCACTAGCCAGTCAACTGAACAGCCCTCCACCTCTGCTGCCGCTAGTGGCCAGGAGGCCCCACCACAGGACCCACAGGCCACCAGCATCCTTCCCCCTGCAGAAGATGAACCACCCTGCAAACGTTCCCTGCGACACATACAGAAGCCAGAGACAATTTCCAAGACCCCTGCCAGGTAATGAGACTCTCCTGATTCTCCCCCTTGTGTTCCACCCTGTCACCTTGTCCACTTTGAACTGCCTTTGCTCCCCTTCCTATGGCCCCTTGGACACTGCACCTATTTAACAAACAGACTGGAGCAATACCCTGGGCTTTCCTCCATCACCACCCCATTCCATTGCACTTTTCCCTCAATTTCTACAATAAACACCCTTGAAAAAACTCGACTACTAGTATTTCATGTATTGCAAGTTTGTATTTATGGAAACAGCTACATCCATTGCAAATGAACTGTACATTGTGAGAGCATAGAAATAATGACCTATAGCTGGCTGTAGTCAGCACATCAGTACACAGTTGTCATAGCACCAACATCTGTAAAATTATAAACCATAGGTGACAGTAAGTAGCAGTAAAAGGAAGTTAATGCCATCATGCTACAGCCACTCAGAATACACCAATAGTCATAGAAATGTGATGTTGCACTGTCTCACCTGTGTGTCATTGGACGTACTGACAGATAACTGATGTTCTGTTGTCCTTATCCTCATCCTCAGCCTCTTCATCCTCACTGTCATCAGGGTCTACTGCAGCCACAGGGCATCTCCAGTCTCCTACTCCTGCAGAAAAGCTACATGTGTCTGAGGGCCAGGTTGTGAAACATGCAGCATGCCACTACTATCTGGCAGACCTTCTCTGGTGAGTAGCACAGGGATCCACCTGTCAGATGGAGGCACCTGAACCTGGCCATCAGGAGGCCAAAGGTTCTCTCGATGATCCTCCTGGTTCGCCCATGTGCCTCATAACGTCCGTCAACCCCTGTCCTGACATTCCTCACAGGGGTCAGCAGCCACAATAGGTTTTGGTAGCCAAAGTCACCTGCAGGTATTGAGGGGCAATATTTAGCCACACACTATCCTATGAGGTTAACACTAACATCGACTGGGTGGGGACCAAGGCTCACCTATAAGCCACACCCTGTGCCTCTGTAATTGGGCCATCACATTTGGGATGCTGATATTCCTCAGGACAAAGGTATCATGCACCGACCCCAGATACTTAGCATTGACGTGGGAGATGTACTGGTCCGCCAGGCACACCATCTGCACATTCAGGGAGTGGAAAATCTTATGCTTCCTGTACACCTGTTCATTCTGGCGTGGGGGGACAAATGCAATATGTGTCCCGTCAATCACCCCTATAATATTGGGGATATGTCCCATTGCATAGAATCTGGCCTTCACAGTGGCCAAATCTTCCACCCAGGGGAAAGCTATGTAGCTGCACATGTGTTTTACCAGGGCAGAAAACACTCTTGCCAGCACGATTGAGAACATTAGCTGTGACATTCCTGCTGCCAAGCCCACTGTCACTTGAAAAGAACCTGTCACCAGGAAATGGAGCACTGATAGCATTTGCACAAGAGGGGGATCCCAGTCGGTTGACAGATAGATGAAATCAGATCAGGCTCCAACAGGACACACAGCTCTGTGACTGTGGTCCTGTCCAGTCTATAGGTGAGGATAACGTGCCTGTCCTCCAATGTAGCTAAGTCCACAAGGGGTGTGTACACTGGGGTATGTATCCACCTCCTATTCATACACAGCGGTTAGTATCTAAGCAACACAAGAGTGAGTAGGCTGTCACAATTTCAACTACTAAACCACAACAGCAGTCAACATGGTGCACTTATGTTTTAGGACAGTGTAAATTTCGAAGTATGTGCCTATTTAAACTGTGACCCAGCAATTGTCGATGGGCCTGTTCACCCCCCCCTGAAATGGCGACTGCCTGTCCTGTATGGAGGGACAGGTGGAAGTGAGGTAATTCAGCCGACGTTGGGCGTTGTGACGGTAGGCGGTCGTGCACTGCCGTGCAATTCCTCATTGGATAATATTGGGCCCTATGGAGTACAGTGGCCAATGGGGATGTAAGCCAGTGTTGGCGGTGTACACCGCCACAGATGTGACTGCTATTTTCTATCTGATTCCTCACTTGTTTCCTTACTTCAACAGGAGAAGACCCACTCTGTGTGTGCTGCTGTGACCTGTGTCTGGAACCTACCATGGCCCATGTGACCAGCCTTCACTTCGGAGGAGTTGGAATGACTGGTGGATTGGGTCCCTCCCAAGTACAGATAGCTGTATTGGCCTCCAGACCAACAGGTGAGTACACTTTGGGCACGATGCATGTGGCATGGATACAGGGAGATGTGTGTGAAGACATCGTGTAAGGATGGGAGAGGATTGTCTGTTGGCGGTGTACATGTTGTGGGCTGGCCTATGTGTGTGCCAGTGGTGATGGAATCGGGTATGCTGGGCCATGTGTGTGACAGGCTGGACTGTTAGTTTAATGTAGTTTTACTGCCTGTATTACCTCTGCAGATTAGCGTCCATCAAAAGAAGGGATTATGGTGTGCCATCGCCAAAGACGTGCAGACCCTGGGGGTCTTTGGCAGGCAGAGCATCCACTGTCGGATAAGGTGGGAGGACCTGAGATGCTGGGCGCAGAAGACCATGGAGGCCCAGCCGGAGATGGCCTCTGAATGAGGAAAGGGTGCCCATCGGACCCTGATCCACCTGATGGCCCGCATACTGGCAGTGGCCTACCCTGAGTTGGATGGGCGCTTGAGGGAATCACAGCAGCCACAAAGGGGTTAGTACAGTGGGTATCATTACATATTTTGGCTGGTAGGGTGGTATGTGGGTGGTGGATGTGTATTAGTGGGTGCCTCTAAGGCTAGGCCAGACATTGCAGCGTGTGTCATTTCTAGGATAATGGCTGCATGGCAAAAACAGGTAACCTAGCTTTTAAGTAGTCATTTTCAGGGCAGGGCATCATGGGTCCTAGGTGTGCTGCAGTTGGTGGCATGTGCTCCTCTTCTTGCCTTGGTGACTAGCCATATCACTGGTATTGCAATGCATATTGCTTAGGCCTGTTCCTTGTGTGTGAGGGTGATGTGCATGCCAATAGTGGTGTTGGTGCAGTCATTGAACAAGTGTATCCTTTGTCTCCACCCTTTCCTGTTTTGTCCTCCTGTCCTGGTGTGCATAAGCATCATCTGGCGGAGGAGCAGGGGCACCGGTGACAGATGGAGCTGCATCCCACAGGACCCAGGAGGCAGAGTCCACCGATGCTGAGGGAACCAGTGGGACAGAGCACGAGGGGAGCACCACGGCGGATACAGTAGGAGACGACACAGACTCAGATACCTCCTCAGATGGAACCTCCCTGGTGGTGGTGGACACCTCTGTGACTACCCCAGCTGCAGGTATAGCCGCAACCCCTCGTACCAGCACCGCCCTCAAAGTAGCCCCTCAGTGAGTTGCCCATGCCCGCTCACCCAGGAGGGTGGGCATCGCCTTTGCCCCAGGCACCTCAGGCCATTCCCCAGTGAGCCCTGCTGCCCTGAGTGAGGAGGCTATTGACCTCCTGAGATCCATCTCTGTAGGACAATCAATCATTGTGAATTCCATCCAGGGGCTGGCATCCCAGATGTAGCAATGCAATGCATTCCTGGAGGGTATTCACGGTGGATTGGCAGCCTAACAGAGATTGATTAAGGCTCTGGCCTCCTCTCTGATGGCAGTCATTGTTCCTGTTTCTACCATCCCCCCTCCTACTCCCACTTCCCAGTCCCATTCCCCTCAACCCCAACCCATCCCAGGCACACATACAGACAAGCATACAAACAAGGCACCACACAAGAGTGTCACAGGCAAACACAAGCACCACACTTCATCCTACAGGCACTCACGCAAACACCATACAGTTGCAGACATGACAATATCCACTGCCTCCACTGTCTCCCCCTCCCCCTCCCCCTTCCCCTCCTCCTCCACCTCCCTCCCAGTCAGGTCCACACTCACACCTGCATGCACTACATCAACATCTACTACCAGCACCAAGCAGAACACACACCTCACTGGCAGATACCTCCACAACAGCCATGCACGCATCCCCAGAGTCCTCTCCCACTGTGTCTGCCACCTCTCCTAAAGGACACAAACGCAAGCATTCACACACCCAACAGCCACCCATCTAACATCAGCATACTGCCCA
Source organism: Pleurodeles waltl (assembly GCF_031143425.1). Lineage (NCBI taxonomy): Eukaryota > Metazoa > Chordata > Amphibia > Caudata > Salamandridae > Pleurodeles > Pleurodeles waltl. The sequence goes on from NC_090439.1 coordinate 952,401,703, forward strand.
TGTACCTGCACTCAAGTCCAGCAGACATACACCTCCAACAACCACTCCCTAAAAAGCTTTTCCTTTCCTAATTTGACCTCTTCCCTACCCCTCCCACTGTCCTTCCCGTATGGGCAGGGTACCAATGACACAGCCCAGCACCTCAGCCAAACAGTCCATGGGGACAGTGGTATCACCACCTACTCGTGGTGGTAAG